>NW_028230446.1:4517989-5117989 GCF_043228905.1 Azolla caroliniana | reverse complement strand
TTGAAAATATATTTACATAAGGGTATTATCAATAATGCTCTAAAAAATCAATTATATAAGCCCATGAAATATTAGATATTTCAATGAGATAGTAAAGAATATATTATACATGCATATATGTTACATTCAAACATTACATCCGTGAATATGTATATACATACATTGCACCCATTTATACATGTATTTTGACTAAACATAAATATATGTACAAATATATCTTACCATATGTAAATATGTACATACACATACGTACATACATTACATACTACATACATATATACATAATACATACATAAAAATGACATATTACATATATACATTACACATTCTTACAAACATATTTTATATATTACATATTACACACATATATTGTTATACACACAATTTTATACAAATGCATACATATATATATTCCAAACACAAAAAAATAAATTACATATTATATATATGTATACACATACACATGCATAAAATTAATACCTAATATTACTTATTATATGTATACAAATCTTCATACATACATACAAACAAGTTACATATATATATGTACATACATGCACACACACACACACACACACATAAATAAAATAGATATTGCGTATCATATATGATATAACCATAGTTATTACACAATATACAAATTTACATACAGATACATACATAAATTACATGTATAAATATATAGATACATGCATAGATATATTACGAATTTATATATATACATATGTACATACACACACATTAGATATATCATATATGTATACTTACATATACATCGGATATATATACATGCATATTACATACATATTACAAACATATATCCATATATGAGCCATATACATACTAAACATGAAAAATATCCCAAAAATATACGTACAAATATACACATCCGTACACACACACATACACATATATACATACATTAGATATATATGTAGATACATATTATGCACATATTACAAACACATCCATACACATTGAATCATGAATATTGACATATACATATATGCACACACATATATACATTACATATGTACATACATATTCCACATATCACCATATATATATATATATACACGTACATATGTCTGTAACGATGTTATAAGTTTTACAAACATACATCTATACACATATATACATACATTCCATACATGCATACACATACTTATGTTACATTTGTATATTACATCCACATATATATCATCACAAACTACAATACATACATATATAAATACATTACATATGCATATATTACATCACATATACATTGAATCATGTACATTGACATATGCATACATGCATACATTACATATGCATATATGCGTTGTCGTGAAGATTTTCGGCAATAGTGTGAAAATCCCATAAAACGTACGAAATCGAGTATGAATCACATAGTACAATAATTGTGAAGATAACATTTTAAATAGATTTAATATCTAAGTACAAAATGATGGAGGTTTCGAATGCACTTTATTACACGAGAAACGGACAACTAAATGTCAAGATATGAGGGTATAAAGTTTGTGAAAGGAAAAGAGAAAATTGTGAGATATCCCACATAGGCACGACAAATACAACTCTCATCATATATAAGGTGGAGCAAAAAATATTATCTTTGTGTCTATGTGTGGAGCATAGAGAGTTCAAGGTAACTTGAACTAAGAGTGGAGGTGGGCTAGCTACTCGTAAAGGGTTTTGGCCAACCAAAACCGGACCGGCGATGGAGCCGGTGATCCGGCGAGGCACCGGTAACCGACGACATCCGGCGGCGGCACCGGTAACCGACGTCCGGCGACTAGATAAATAAATATATATACATATTTACATATACAAGGAGGGCAAGTAAGGATTCAAACCTTGCACCTCCAAGTTAGGAGTCAATTGGCTTACCATTAAGCCATGCTATTTAGTTGAAAGTATATTTCTATCATTGTACTTTTACATGTAAATTCTCATACATGAGAGCTAAAATGAGTGACATGGTTATCATGCACCACATGTAACACATAAGCGCCAAATGACAAACATGCAATTTATGCATGTCTTGTACCCTCACATGCATCATATGCATGAGAGCATCTATAAAAGAAGGAAGGGGGAGGAGAAAAAAAGGACGGTTTTTTTTTATTATGAAATTAAGAAGAAGAAATTCGTTATCAAATTGATGGTGTAACTTGTTTCTTAAATCCAAAGATAAAAAGTTCAATCGATCTTTCTCAATCGTTTAATCTCAACTTCTCTCTTTCCCAATCTATCTTAAGTACTTTCTCGCCAAACCTTGTACCGACTCTAAATACTTCTAGTCCAAAACCTCGGTGGTTCCTCCTCACGATCCGCGCGTAGTGACGGATCTTCACGACATAATTAAGTGGTGAACCCAACGTGAACGAGGCGGTAGGAAGGATCAAGTCGAGATTAATACTTGGAGATGGCGTCCTCAAGCAACCAAGCGGGAGAGCTTGAAAGGATGATGCTAATCGTCGAGCAAATGATGAGATCTCGGGACAACGATGCGAGCGTGGAGAAGGCTGTCAATCGTGTCGTAGAGCTCGAGGGCCAATTCGATGGAAGGAACGTTACGAAGTTCCTTGATGCATATAGAAGGGAGATGAATCAAAGGGACGTGTCCGAGGCACGTCAAATCGCAAGCTTCAAGAGAGTTGTCGCCAACAACATCCAAAGACGCGTCATCGAGCTTCAAGAAGGTAAGACAACATGGTCCGAGTTCGAGAAAACGATACTAGCGGAGTTCGTGACTGAAGACTCAACGAGGATGACTCGACATGCCCTGATGAAGTGGATAGAGAAGAAGAATAAGAAGATGAGCGTCTCGAGGGTGTACGACGAATTCGACCAGATGTTTAGTCGTCTCCCCAACACGGACCAAGTGTTGCTTGAAGAGGACAAGACTTTGTACTTCTTGAAGGCCGTGGACATAAAGGATAGACGGGAGTTGGGGACTCTTCTCGAAGATGATACCCAAGCAAATGGGCTCGTAGCGGACTGGATCGCGGTGAAGCGGGCATGCAATAGGCTCGACAAGCGTCGCCAATGGGTTGATGACACCGACTTGACGGGACCGACTACCACGGAGAAAGCAAGACCGCTGAAAGTAGCTGAGCCGCCAAGACAAAGTAACGTGGAAGAAAAGAAGATTGATGACGACATCATTGAAGAGCTAGCGAAGAAGTTCGAGAAGGTCACGCTAGCCAACATGAATCGTCAGGGCCCTAAAGGAAAAGAACCCTTTAGATGCGTGTGGTCCGATAGCATGGACCACATGAGAAGGGATTGTGCGAGCCTTCGAGAGGCGATTCGACAAAATATCGTATACATAGAGGACAACATGATCTGCTCAAGCGAGACTAGAAGACCCCTACGGGTGAATTTCGGAAGAGGAGGAATGAAGAGATCTATGGAGGATGCCGATGCGACTCATGTGGATGCGATGCACTATGCTGCGTCGGCCAGAATAAGAGTCGGGAAAGACAAGACTGAAGCTGCTAGAGCGGGAGCAAAGTTTTGGACTTCCGTTCTCGAATATGAGAAGAAGGGAAAAATCACATCGAACGAGGTAGAGCTTGCGGACCGAAGCGTGCAAAGCATAACCGGGTGGTCGGATCCGGTGGACGACAACACCATACTCGCAGAGGTGATGAGTGACAACCACGAGGTGTTCGTCGAAGAAAAGAGAAAGAGAATAGAAGAGCAAGGGCCATCAAAAAGACATGAAACAAGGAACGCGAAAAAGAAGGACGATGCGGAGACGAGTCGACCTTTACAAACGGAGGAACGAGAATCAAGCCGAAAAGGGGAGTCGAGCATACGAGTTGAAGAAACGGTTCGGCCCGTGAAGGTTGGTGTCGAAGACCCCGCTCGGAGGACAAGGACTATACCTACCTATAAGCTAAGGTCGGACATAGAGCAGACAACGGACCTAAAGAAGATTCTCTAAGAACGAGTTCTTGATAGCCACGTAACTTTGTCCTTGAGGGAATTGCTTGGCATTACGAAGAAGGAGTTCCATGACACGATCGTGGACCTTGTAAAGAGGAAGAGACAACAATCGGACGAGGAAGAAGAGAAGCCGCAAAAAGCAAAAACGAATGCCATAACGATGGCAAGAGACGAAATCGATGAAGATATGGTGGACAGCCACTACACTCGACCTCATTGGGCACGAGCGACAACGGAGACGCCGGTGAAGATCAGGGAGAAGAAAGAGACCGTGGTAGCCTTGATCGACCACGGCTCGGAGATCAACCTCATGTCAACCGACTTCTACAAAAAAGGAAGATGGCCAATCAATACAAACCACAGATGGAAGATTCACGCGGCAACAAAGTCTACGGAGGATTTGTACGGAGCTTGTCCCAATGTCAAAGTCACGATCGAGGATGTGGAGATGGATCAACACTTCTTCATACAAGAATCGGCATCACATCCTGTCATCCTAGGGCAACCTTATATCACATCATCTCGGATGGAGACCAAAGTGTTCGATAATGGAGCAGCCTTCGCACGAATAAAGAGTCTTGACAACCAAAGATCAATCCAATTCCTAACGGTGCGAGCCAATCATGAAAGGAATCGAGATAGTCTCGGAGGCGAATCCTCGGATTTTTAAAGCGGACTATTGAAGCATGGGGCACAAATAGTTCGAGCAATCACAAGACCCCACAAGAAAGAAGAGTGCGTGGATTGCAAGGAGAAGCAACATGTGTCACACCTAGTGGCGCATGTAAACTAGTACTACCCGACAAGAAGCACAAGCGCCGGATACAAGAATTCGAGAAGATGCTGAAAGAAGAGAACATAATAGAAGAAGGAGAGTTTGTGACTCATATTATGGAAGAAGCCTCATTTAACGACACCATCGGCAAAATCGAGGACGTCGTGGACTTGAGCTATCTTCACAACCAACGCGTGATTTCGGTTAACTCCGTCAACATGTACGTTATCATCGATGAATACCATCGTGGCATCTCGATGAAGGAAGCTGACATCAACACGAAATATAAAACGGTGGATAAGAAGATCAAGCCAGTTGCGGTTCCGCTACCGGAAGATAGGTGGCAAAAGATGAAGGAAGTCGCTAACGATCCAAGCTTAAGAGATCCGAAGAAGATAGGTCATGTCTTCACCAAAGAGACGAAGGGGAAGCTACGAGTTGGAAAGGAGGATTTCCTTCTCCCTGAAGAGGAGCGAATGTTTCACGATATGCTTGAGAGACATGGGAAGGCTTTCGCATTCTTCCCACAAGAAATCGGATGCGCTGACCCAAAGGTTATAGAGCCGATGGTGATCTTCACGGTGCCTCATGTGCCTTGGAATTTGAAACCGATACCGGTTCCGAGAGCACACCTTCCGAAGCTGATCGAGCTCTTAAAGGAGAAGGTGAGTATGGGAATTCTAGAACCGTCGAATGCTCCTTATTCCAATGGGTGGTTCACGGTGCCGAAGAAGAATGGATCATTGCGATTCATCCAAGATCTTCAACCCGTCAACAAGGTGACAATTCGAAATGCCGGAATCGGTCCGAGCGTGGACGAATTTGCCGAAGCGTTTGCGGGCCGGTCCATCTACTCCATTGGCGATCTCTACTTCGGATATGACCAATTCCAATTGGCGATCTACAGTCGGGACATTACAACCATGAGGACTCCGATCAGGCTTGTGCGGATGTGTACCTTACCCCAAGGCGCAACGAACTCGGTGGCTCATATGGTGAATGCCATGAATAAAGTCTTGAAGGATTGCATTCCGGACATCACGATGCCATTCTTGGATGATATTCCGATAAAAGGATGTTCGGATGAGGAGAAAGATGAATCCAAAGATAAGGAAGGTTGTAGAAAGTTCGTTGCGGATCATATGAAAGATTGCGAGAAGGTGCTTCAAAGGCTCGAAGATGCGAATTTGACATTTTCGGGAGAAAAATCCGCATTCGGGCAACCGGAGATCTTGGTGGTAGGTCACTTGTGTGGAGCATACGGCCGGAATCCCTCGCCATCCAAAGTGAACGCAATCCAAGACATGAAAGAAGAATGCGAAAACCAAACGGAGGTTCGAAGGTTCCTTGGCGTGTGCGCGTTTTATCATATATGGATTCCTCACTACGCTCATGTCGCCGAACCGTTATATGGACTACTAAAGAAAAGAATAAAGTTCGAATGGCGAGACGAGCACACAGAGGCGATGCGAAGATTAATGAAACTGCTTCTTGAAGCTCCGGCACTAAGGAAGGCCGACTATGCCGAAGGGAAACCAATTTACGTGACCGTAGATACGAGCCCAACCGGAATCGGGTGGGTCATCAATCAAGAAGGTGAAGATAATGCGCGATATGTCGTCCGGTTCGGAGCAAAGGTTCTCAGCGAACGGCAACAAAGATATGCCCAAGTCAAGCGGGAACTTTGGGGTATTGTGTCGGCAGTGAAGACGGACAAAGATTACCTGATCGGGTCAGAAGTGATAATAGAGATAGATTGTCTCCCAATTCTCGGAATGGTCTCGAGATGTGCGACCCCAGATCTTGCTATGCTAAGGTGGATCGCCTACATCAAGTCTTTAAACCCAGAGATCCGTCACATTGCAGGGAAGAAGAATGCCATGGCTGACATGTTGTCAAGGGCAAGATTTTCAAATGAAAGTAACATGGTTTCGGAAGATGAAGATGTCGCCCTCGACTTCTTCAAGATGGCTCGATTGTCGGCAGAAGACCAGGACATGAAAACCCTCCACGCCTTCAACAAGAACGAGTACGAAGGAGAGTGGTTACTCATCGGTAGATTCCTAAGAACATTGACGGCAAATGCTTCGTTGACAAAGGAGGAGGCCCTATGAATCCGAAAGAAAGCTTACCGATACTTCTTGAAGGGAGGATTCCTTTGGCGACATCCAAAAAGAAGGACAGGAATACCACGTCGAGTGGTGGTAAAGAAAGAAGAGCAAGAGACGTTGATGACCGAATTCCACGAGAGTGCTTGGGCAGGTCATAGAGGAACATGGGCGACGTTCGAAAAGTTGAAGGATAAGTACTGGTGGCCAAGCATGTACAAAGATGTACTCCATTTCGTGTCCACATGCGAAACTTGCCAAGTATATTCAAATATATGTCATCGTGATGAGTTAAAGCCGACATACCCACTCACCATACACTTCAAATGGATGGTGGATCTGGTCTCGATGCCAATGGGAGTGGGACAAATGAAGTACTTAGTGCTGGCAAGGGAAGACTTGACAAATCAAGTGGAAGGACGAGCCTTGACAAATAAGACGACTTCAGCCGTTTGCAAATTTCTACTTGAAGATGTTGTTTGCCGATATGGATGTGTAGGGAAGATAGTGGCCGACCGAGGGGAGTTGGACGCGCACGAAGCGACGGAGCTCTTCAAAAGACTAGGCGTGAAGCTCTCCCTCACGACTGCCTACAATCCGGAAGCAAATGGGAAGATCGAGCGAGGGCATGGACCTATCGTTAAATCCATCGTACGGGCATGCAACGGTCGAGTTGGGAATTGGCCACGACTATTACCCTATGCCTTGTGGGCCGATAGAACGACACATAGCTTGGTGACAGGGTATATGCCGACGGAGCTTATGTATGGACAAAAGCCGATTATGCCCATCGAAAGGACGATCGCCTCATGGGTAGCGATACCGTGGGAGAACAAGATGAGCCGAGAAGAGTTATTAGCGGCGCGGATAAGGCAACTTGAAAGAAGACCTGAAGATTTAGAAAAAGCGCGAAAGATGATGAAGGCAGCCCGAGTAAAGAACAAAGTTCGGTTCGACAACACGCATCGACTTCGTCCCAAGAAGATTGAAGAAGGGGATTGGGTTTTGGTTTACGACAGCACCCTTGACAATCAACACATTACAACAAGGAAGTTCGCAAGAAGATGGTTCGGGCCGTATGTGGTGACAAGTGCCAACGATAATGCCACATACCACCTTGCGCAACTAGACGGATCAAGGTTGGCCGTACCCATTGTGGGAAAAAGAGTAAAGATTTTCAAGAAAAGACAAGAAAAGGATCCTGACCTCGATTACCTCGACGATTAACATAATAGGCCGGATGAAAATGAAGACATGGAGGAATCTAATTGATCATCGTAGCCGAAATCTCACTTCTTCTCTTCTTGGCACGTACCGGAGGACGTGCGGTTTGGTGGGGGTGGATGTCGTGAAGATTTTCGGCAATAGTGTGAAAATCCCATAAAACGTATGAAATCGAGTATGAATCACATAGTACAATAATTGTGAAGATAACATTTTAAATAGATTTAATATCTAAGTACAAAATGATGGAGGTTTCGAATGCACTTTATTACACGAGAAATGGACAACTAAATGTCAAGATATGAGGGTATAAAGTTTGTGAAAGGAAAAGAGAAAATTGTGAGATATCCCACATAGGCACGACAAATACAGCTCTCATCATATATAAGGTGGAGCAAAAGATATTATCTTTGTGTCTATGTGTGGAGCATAGAGAGTTCAAGGTAACTTGAACTAAGAGTGGAGGTGGGCTAGCTACTCGTAAAGGGTTTTGGCCAACCAAAACCGGACCGGCGATGGAGCCGGTGATCCGACGGCAATCCGACGACGGTGATCCGACGGCATCCGGCGAGGCACCGGTAATCGACGGCATCCGGTGACGCACCGGTATCCGACGACACACCGGTAACCGACGGCATCCGGCGACGGCATCGGTAACCGATGTCCGGCGACTAGATAAATAAATATATAAATATATATACATATTTACATATACAAGGAGGGCAAGTAAGGATTCAAACCTTGCACCTCCAAGTTAGGAGTCAATTGGCTTACCATTAAGCCATGCTATTTAGTTGAAAGTATATTTCTATCATTGTACTTTTACATGTAAATTCTCATACATGAGAGCTAAAATGAGTGACATGGTTATCATGCACCACATGTAACACATAAGCGCCAAATGACAAACATGCAATTTATGCATGTCTTGTACCCTCACATGCATCATATGCATGAGAGCATCTATAAAAGAAGGAAGGGGGAGGAGAAAAAAAGGACGGTTTTTTTTTATTATGAAATTAAGAAGAAGAAATTCGTTATCAAATTGATGGTGTAACTTGTTTCTTAAATCCAAAGATAAAAAGTTCAATCGATCTTTCTCAATCGTTTAATCTCAACTTCTCTCTTTCCCAATCTATCTTAAGTACTTTCTCGTCAAACCTTGTATCGACTCTAAATCCTTCTAGTCCAAAACCCCGGCGGTTCCGCCTCATGATCCGCGCGTAGTGACGGATCTTCACGACAGCGTACACATATGTACATTCGTACATGGAGATACATGTGTTCATTTATACATTGCTACATATACATACACATACATACATATATACACATAAAAGACACAGGTTCAATGGAAGCTTGAGAGAATTTAGCATACACGGGAGAGACAGAGAGAGAGAGAGAGAGCAGAACATAAAACTCAATTCAAAAAATAATAATCCTCTCTCTACATAGAATGTGCTCTGAGAGCACTTTTATACAAGTCCATAAAGGATTGACAAAAGTACTGATAGGTACTTCAATGCTCATACGAGCGACTAACACTAACTTAATATGCCTACGTACTAGGTTGGATCCGGCTCTACGATCCGGCTCCTGGTTGCGGATATCATCCGGACACCGATTCGGTTCTTCGTTCTGGATATCGATCCGACTCTGGCTTATTCAGTTGAGCTTGCTCACTCAATAGTTGGCATAAAAGGCCAACTCCTTCCAATTTGTATCTTAGTGTGAACACATCCAAATAGTTAGGGCTTAGTATATAAGCAATAACCTAACGTTGTAACAATAGAGTTGCTTGATCCTCCTTGTATCTAGACTCTCTCAAAGAGAGAGAGAGAGAGAGAGAGAGAGAGTAAGAGAGAGAGAACAGAAATAACAAAGCTTCCATTAAAGCTTAAGAGCGTGTCCATCTTCTGTCTTCATTCTTTCTGTGTTGTTTGCTGAGTACTTCTAGACAAGTTCTCATACATACTTCCGCACATATTTGAATCCTTACACCACACCCTAGATGAGAGTCTGATCTCATTTCGGCTGAGCGGGCCGAATGAAGAGATGAATTGGAAGAACCAGCAAGCTAATGAGCCAGCGAGCAACGAAGACTCGGTCGTGCTTTCCGCCCGTACGGAACCAAGGAGACGGTTCACACACAAAGAGAAGGGGAAGAAGAAGATGTCGGAGTACGACACCAGCAGAGAAGAGTTGGATCGGTATTCATTTTCTAGGATATATGGCGTGTCTAAAGTGTCTATTCACATGTTTAGCACGCCGTGTTAGACGTTTTTTGGTCGGGTCGTGGTAGGGTTTGAGGGGGGGTATTTGAATGACTTTGTGTATTATGGTGTCTATTATGAGGCCTATGATTTATGTGGGGATATGATGTAGTATTGTTTTTTGGAGGGGGAGGGGTAGTGTTAACATTATTAAAAGGATAGGATGTGGTACTAATTTTTGGAGGGGGGAGGGTATTATGTATTACAAAAGAAGAGGGAGGGTTAATAGAAGAATTAGAGAAATATGGGAGAGGGATAATAGAGGAAGTAGGGGGGAGGGTAGTAGGTAAATTGGGTAAGTTAGGGGGGAGGGTATGAGTAAAATGCGGGGGAGGGGTATATGAAAATTTAGTGGAAATAGTTGGAGGGGTATATGTGTAATTTGAAGAAAATAAAGAGGGGGTACCTGTAAATGGTAGGAAAGAGTGTAAGGAGGTTATAGTTTGTGAGAACCCCTGATTAGAGAGAGCGTGAGTTTGAGTGTGAGGGGGGAAGATATGGGAATTAGGGTTTTGAAACCCTGTTACAATAGGCGGAGATGGAAGGAGAGGAGGTAGCATGGACGCTTGTCGGCTGCCATATGCAGTCCCGAACAGAACATCCTGTGAAATAATGGGGGTGGGGAATATACATTTGGGTATGAGATGGTTGTAGGAGACAGATCCATACTCATGTGTATAATGGGGTATGTGTGGGAGGGGGGTGGAAATTACTGTGTGCCATAAGTAGTGTATGATGTGGGAGGGGCATAGATAGTGACAGTGGTAGTGGCGACCACGTTGTAGGTTGTTGAGGGAAGCCGTAGTTGTAATGTTGTTGATAATGTATATTTGGTGGTTTATGTAGGTTCTGATGCGGATTACCAAAAGGAGGGGCAATGATTGCCATAGGTGGATGTGGTTGGATAGAGGGAGCTGCCGAAGTGGATACATTATGGGAGTGGATTGGGTGTCGAGGAGGAAGCTCAGAGCTACTATGGTATGTGTAGGGATTAATAAATTGTACTATGGGGACATATGACTTAGTGGATTATACAAATGCTGACTAGGCCGGTGACGCGTCGGATCATCGGTTCACTTTCGGTTATATGTTTTCTTTGGGTAGCATGGTTGTTGCGGGGAGCAGCCAACAGTGGCTCTGTCGAGCATTGAGGTTGTGTATGGGGACACTACCGTCGCCACCTGTCAAGCCATATGGCTTCGGCGACTGTTGCACGACCTGCTGAAGTACCAACTCCAATCCCAATGTACTACGACAACATAAGCAACATGCAACTAACCAAGAACCCCGTGTTTCATGCCCACACTAAGCACATGGAGAGAAGGAAACAACTGAGACAGGGGGAGACAATAAGAAAAAGCAAGCTGAGTCGACTAAAGAAGTTGGCACATCTGAAAGAGTCGGAACGAGTGGCGATGACAGTAGTGTCAATAAGGACAGAGCCGACCAAAAGAAGAAGGCCAAGACTCGGACATGGTCCAATGTTGTGAAGGGCCTAAAGATCAAGGACGAGGGTGAGACACCTGACTCAGACAAGAGCGGGAACGAATCGGAGGCAGCCGATTCGGTTCAACAGTTTGATTCGGAGGAGCCGGATCAGTTAAAGACCACTCGGACAAGAAGGCAGTAGAAGTTGACACTGACACAGAGGAACCAACGGGTTGAGAAGCGCCAAAGCCACAGCAAAGAAGGAACTGAGATGGGCCTCTTGAGCAGACAAGCTGACCGAGAAGGTTGAAGTGCATAGAACTAGACGGGTCGTGGGAAGCAGGACTAGACGGGACAAGGAGATCAAGCAAGGCGAGAAGACGCCAAAAGAAGCCAACTGCAAGGTTTGGCAGACACTGACACCACAATCCGACCTCAAGTTGAGCTTGAGGGGGAGTGTTGAGCAGACAAAGCTCAACCGGATCCAGATCGGCTGAATAAGCCAAAGCCGGATCAGAATCTGGAACAGAGAACCGGATAGGTATCCAGAACCAAGAGCCGGATCAGGTAGTAACCAGTAGGCCATTAGAGGCGACATATTTCTTGGAGTTAGTGTCAATCTCTCGTACAAGCATTGAAGTACATGTCAGTACTTCTATCATTCCTTTTAAGGACTTGTATAAAAGTGCTCACTGAGCACATTGTATACATAGAGTGATATTTTGAAATATAGTTTATTTTATGGTTTTGTTCTCTCTATCTCTCCCGTGTACACTCTCTGTGTGACTAAGTTTTCCATTAAACATGTGCATATTCTCTGTTGCTATCCAGTGAAGGCGGTTTCATCTACAAGCTTCCACACGCAATTCTTTAGAAGGATCATCTAGAACAACACAAAGAATTTCAAGCCAAGCTTTCTAATCATTTGTTTCATGCTTAGCCAAATACAAGAAGAGTGCAAATAGATATCGCTTAGATTCTACAGTCAGAAAACCTAAGTTTCAAGTTGTTGGGGATCATGTATGGCTATTACGTCATAATGTGAAAACTACTAGACCATGTGACAAGTTGGATTTCCAATGTTTAGGTCCATTTATAGATCAAGTCAACGATGTTGCATTATGTTTGGACATGCCTTCACATATGCGCCCTCATCTAGTATTTCATGTTTCATTGTAAGAATCATGGATATCAAGTTTTATCGCAGACCAGGTTGTTCCACCACCACCTCTAGTTCAACTAGCTGACGGACCAGAATATGAGGTAAAAGCTAACTTCGACTCCAAGATCATCCACAACAAGTAATATTACCTTGTAGATTGTCTTGGATACACACCTGATAACGTTGCTAATTCTCCTAAGCTTATATAGGAGTTTCATCTTCGCTACCCCAATAAACCAAATCCTAATTCATGCATTGCGACCCATGGAGTTGGTCGACGAAGGAGGGGATGATGTCACAAAATATCAATATGAAGATTTGAGCCTGTAACCTTAAACAAGAGTCTTACAACTAAAAAATATATTTTATTACTATTACGTAGAATTATGTGGCATTGTACATAATGGATGATCACCAAATGGCATTCATGCATCCACACCAAGTGGCACAGAACATGTATGCCTAGTGGCGACCATGTGTGATCCCATCTATGTGGAAGATCTGCTTAGTGTTGAACCATTCCAGCTCAACGCTAGTCTTCAACACACTTTTCATGTTGGTCTCTAAGTAATACAAATTCTTGTCTTCTTGTTTTGTGACCCAAATTCAACACACTTTTCATATCTTTACAAATCTCTTCTCTAAATTGATTTATATCTCCCCTTCATCCCAAAGAATGTCATATGCAAGGAGGTAGAAATCAACAATATTAGCTGACATTAGGTGATCTTCTTATTGTTAAACTTCAAATCTTATTGATAAGAATTTAGTTGTTAAGCGTTCTACATCATTAAGAATGCGTATATATTTTTTTTCACAAGCATAATTATAGAAGATACATCTAAAAATAAAAGAATGACAAAAATCATTACCAACGATTGAGACATTGCTCAAGTAAATGGTTATCATATTGTACATGTTGATTCATGGCCTTGTATTTAATTTAGGATCTTCATGATATGTGAGATTAAGTAGCTCCATATCTTTACAAATACCTTCTCTAAATCGATTTATTATCTCCCCTTCATCCCAAAGAATGTCATGTGCAAGGAGGCAGAAATTAACATTAGCCGAGGTTGGGTGATCTTCTTATTGTTGATCTTCAAATCTTAATTAATGATAAGAATTTAGTTGTTAAGTGCTCTACATCATTAAGAATGCGTATATAGTTTTGTTCACAAGCATAATTATGAGAAGATACATCTAGATAAAAAAGGATGAAGAAGAAGTAATTCTTTTGCTTTTAATAGTCAGGAATGTTACAACTAAGAATAAAATCATATTAAACAAAAGAAAAAGAAGAGGGAAATAGAAAAATAATCTCAAGGTCGTAGCTGAGAACAAAATTGAATCAATTATAGGAACAAGAACATGAAATATGAGAAGAATGAACATGTCCAAGACTAGCATTGAATCAAAATGGTTTATCAATATTATGGCATCTCATTGATATGCATTATAGCAACTCAGTATTCATTTGTCATTTGGCAATCATGCTTTAGCCTATGAGAGATGGAGGCCTTTATCTTACATGTATACTCGAGGATATATATGAAAAGTTAAAATAAACATTATGTGCTTCCAAGAATTCATGGGTTCAATCAAATGTCTACTATAACTATGACATTTTGTGTATAAGAAGAAGCCAAAAAGACTTATACAAAGCCTCTTATAGATTTTTCATTGTCCTTGGGCCTTTTAACATTGAGCTTTAATTCTCTCTTATTACTTTGTATCCGATTTTAGCATTACACACTTTTTTATTTATCTCTAACTAAAATCCTCATGTAGAGAGTTGGTTACCACAAGTTATCAATAACTATAATGACTTTTATGACCACTCAAGCTCCTTGTCTTTCCTCTAATACATGCTTGCAACACCATCTATCTTTTTTGATTCCGCTTTCATTCTTCATATTGTGTGATAGTGTGTGACCTATTGCGAACAATTGGTCATTGTTTTCAAACCACATACATTAGGTTCTATCGCCAATATGTTGGCGATATATTGTGTTAACCAAATGTATTAATCATCAGATTAATGATACTTAATTAAATTTATAGACCTACTTAAGAATACAATCATCGTACAATTATTTAGTGTAGTTCCAATGAATAAATGAATAACCAATTCATCTTTATATCCTCATAAGATCGTACACCCACAATTTTAAGGCAATTCAATAATAAAAAATTATCTAACATTTTGAAAACAAATTTGAGTTGAGAACACTAGATTGTGCATTACATGACAACATGCAATTAGGCATCTCTTGAGTACTTGCTAGGAGGACCCAACTTTATCATCCATCAATCCATGAGTAATGGAATGAACTTGGTAAACTTAGTGTAGGGAAACGATTTCATGAGTGGCTTGGAGGCTAGTCATGGTGTTGCATGTGAAAGGCTCATAACACATCAATAGGGTTATAGATTCAAAATTTTCAATGACCCCATAATATACCATGAATTGTTCCTCTTTATTTTACACTAACCACATGCTTTTGTATGATTATTATGCTGTTGTTTAAGTACAAAATTCAAGAGCTATGTGGATAGTCAATAGTTGAACATCTAAAATGTAGGTTGGTATGTTTTTTCTTTATGTTACTGACATGTACCTTTTGTATTATTAACATGTATACTATACTATTAACATGTTTGTTAGTCTACAATATATATTTTTATAATCCACAATGATATATGGTTTGTTCTTTTTAGGTAGATTGCTGTATTTTAAGTTTTCAATGTTTCGGTTGTAGCATTTTCAAAAGTTTCATTTAATGCATTTATTTCCTTTCAAAGTCACAAATTTTGTTATGCAGGATATTTTCTTTTAAATGTCTATATATGTGTACATTGGGTATTCATATTTGATTACAACTTTTTTGAATGTATTGTCATGTCTTTCTTACAAGCTCTCAGGTTGTTCCATTGTGCATATATATTCCAGTTCTCGATTTGTTCACTATAGATATATTCTTTACATCACGTGAGTCTAAGACCTGATTAAAAACAGGTTTTGGCCTACCTTTTTTCTGGTTTTCGAAATCTGTGCTCCTTTTTTAGTGTATGTGTTTTCTAGGTTAATTTATGTTTGTGCTCTTTGATTGTATTAAATGTGTTTTTTACCAGATGTATTAAGTTAAATCATGACTTTTATAGCTTTGAATCTTTCAGTGAATCAAGTCTTATTCTAAAGGTTGTATTTTTTCAGTATACATGTCTTTATTCAAGTTTTATATAAAGTTACATCTTCTTCTTTTTCTACTCTTTACTCTATATTAATGTAAACTCTTTGTTCACGATTCTATGGTCCTGTTTTTTTACCATATATAATAGTCTTTTCCAAAAGTATGTTTAATGTCTCTTTTATAATGTATGGTCCTTATTTTGAGATATATTTAATTAATTTCAAGGCAAGGTTATCTCCAAAATTTGGATGTATGTTTACGTTAACTTTTTATTAAACGATCCTTGTTTCGAAATGGACGGTATGTTGTATAATATGTAAATGTATGCTCTATTTTTCCTAGTTTATTTGAAGGTATGACTCCATAGTTTTTTTTAATGTTTTTTTTTCCAAAAACAAAACTCCTTCCATTAGTTATAAAATTTTACGACTATGAATGTTATATAAAAATCTTAGCAAGGACTCAATAATTCCATCTTATGTGGAGGCCCACTAACTCAAGAAAGGGAGAGGATGGCCATTGTTAGATGAAGGCTAATCTTTACCTTTCAACTCCATCAGATCCGCTCGTGATGCCATCTATTGGCTCTTTAGTATGGCTACAACTTCACATTCATATCTCCTGCAATAACGTTGCCTGGTGCACGGTTTGATTGGAGAAGACCGACCTACAACGTTGCTTCTAGAGAGTATTCTTTAACTTGGAGTTCTTGTTTAATTTTCAAGGTTATGCCCTTTGCCTGCTTGCATATTTATCTTATTTCGAATGCCATACCCTTTCTTAATGTTGTTTAATTTTTTCAATGTTAAGGTATGTCTTTTATACAAATGTATGTTACATTTAGATTTTCATTGTGAACTCAAGTTATCTAATAAGTTTTGAGGTTCTAGATTTCAAACATAATGTATGTTCATGTTCTATATTTCAAACATAATTAAATGTTTGTACTATATTTCAAACATTTTATGTTAAGTTTGACTTTATTGACAACATGGCATGCCCTCTTCCTCGAAGCTATGTTTGTTTTGTCAAATTTAAGATTTGTTTTTTCATGTTATCACAGTCATATTTGAGTACCTACGAATTGAATAATAGCATGTTTAGGTCATGGGTAGTTTCCAAAGAAATTCAGGCATCAAATTCATTTGATGTAGAGGCTTTAGTAATGATGTATCTTTTGAACAAATCTGATAAAGCTTTATTACTATATCAATATGTTTCCATATTTCTAATTCTAAACTAATAATTTAACATGATGAATCTTAAAATAATACTTTCAGGGGATGAATGTAGTATGACAATGTGTCCACTTTGTGCCTTAAAAACTAATGTTCATTTTAGAATACTACATATCTTTTTCTTATGATCAACCTCTTGTGTTTGATTTAGAAATATACATTTTCAAAGAGAAAGCAAGCAAAGAAGAATTTCGGTTATGACAACATGCTTATCAATATTATGCATCCCGATGGAAGGACAAGATGATGATAATGATTACGGGAATCTAATCCAAAATGAAGAACATCAACACAAGGATTAAACTCATTTTAAGCCACAGATGATGTAATGTAATCTAATTCACTTTTTTGTATGCAAGGTCATATATGTAACAAATTGCTTAATATTTTGGATTATTTATATTGTCTTGATCTTAATCATTCTACATATATAAGTTATACTTTAACAATGCAACAAATCACACCTAGTTTTTTAGCTTGCAACATTGCTTGGATTAAGAAAATAAACTAGGGACGATCATACAATGATTACCTCAGAGAGTGCTTGAAAAAGTTAAATTCATGGAAAATGTTATTATTGAAGACTAATGGTTATTTTATGTCCATATAATTCATAATCTTACCTAATTTAGAAATTGAACATCCTATGAGGTGACTCTAAGAGTGACATCGGAGTGACATCAAATATCTGGAAATACATATTAAAATAGAGTCTTTGGGAATAATGAGAGTGGTGTCTCCGTACTCCCCAACAAAATGTTTATTGTGGAAAGTCCATGGTGGCTGCTTAATAGATTCTAAAACTTTGGGGTTGTTGGAAACATTCACATATGAGTATCAAATGCTAAGCAAGACCACCAAGGATGTGAACCAAGAGAGTAGGCTTGTCGACAAAGGGTTCTAGGAGATACTAGTGGCATTGCCAGTTCTTTTCTCTTCTTCAAGTTGTAGGTACCCTTGTAGACACACACTATGTGTGGGGGCAATATGTTTGACATTCATGATTGAATGTTTCAAAATATGGTTCTTTTTTTTTTCTTTTAAAAAAGATTTCCTTCATTAGTATTAAGAAAAGTGCCAGAGGGCTACAAAAATGTAAAATCAGAGAGTATTATATACAAAAGAAATGGTCAGTGCAAAGACTAGGGGTTTTGATATCTCCCAAACGGTCCTTTAGAGGAGATTGTGAACAGAGGCAACTTCCTCCATAATTGTAGTAATTTTTTCTATTTCTTCTGAACAACCTTCGAAGAGCCTGGCATATTGTCATATTGCCCCACACAACCGCCAATAAGCTCCCCCATAATTTCGGCAATATATCTAAGAGAAGAGGAATTATGGACTCATATCGTCTTTTTCAACGATACTTCCATAATATCTATAATGCAATCGTATATATTGTTTTCCAATCATGGGTTGCACGCGTTTAGTTATGAGGTTGCTGAAAAGGGGAGATAGTAATTAGATGTCTGTTGAGGACTATCATAGCCTCTGGAGCATCATCTGATTCAACAACAAGAGACTGGAACAGAGAACCCCCCATACCGTTGATCCCCAAGAGAAGAGGTAGCGTAGCCTACATTAATTGTTAGGAATAAAGAGATAACCTTATTCCATACCTGTTGGGCTATTGAGCATGAACAGAGAGTATGCTTGGTAGTCTCCTACATGTCACTACAACAACAACATTGTCTAAGACTAGTTGCCACATCTTCTTTCAATGACTGACTTACTGCTAGTTCTGCATGTAGTAAAAACCATCTGAAGAGAATATATTTGGTTGGTCCCTTGAAAGAAAAAATCCATGTCCAATATGCCTTCAAATGAGTGCTCGAAACACCCCATTTATTCAAATGCTTTTGAGCTGCAGGAGTTGGAATATTCTTAGACATGCGTAAGGTTCTGCCCAATTTCACGTTGTACTGAAAGAATGGAACTTTCTGCAATGGATCCATCATGGGATTGGTCCAAAACCATCCCCCTAGGTCCCACATCAACCTACTAACTGGTTGTTGTGCATATAACCAGAGCATATCCCACAATTGAGCTATTGGCGATTGTGGATCCAATAGCCATTTCTTACCAGATTTGGCAATCACCCTAACTACCACAGTGAGCAGGTTTTGTAATAAATTATTTGAGGGTGTATAAGATTGTAATTTATTGTCCTATTGAATATGGAAATAAAAAATACAACCGTCTACAGAAATTCCTTTAACATAAAGCATCATGCCATTTATAAGGCATCCAAACCACATATGCTCCTACATTGGTTGAAGTCGCGTCGAGGATTGTGAGAAAGCCGCTGAGATTTCCGTTGTCATTGTTTTTGCCCCATATATCGAGTGTAACTGCTTAAGCCGAACCACTTCTGGCATTGTTGAAATTGAATCCAGGATCTCACTAAAGTTGTTGGCCCATTGTCAAGTTTTCCCCAGGCAAGACGAGTCCTAAGGCCCAATGCATTTCCAACAGAATCCCCGACGAGAGAATTAACTAATAACAATTGATTCATCCAACCATCCCACGTGTTAGGCATTTGTTTGTGTAAGAAAATCTTGATTGTGTCCCATGCTCTGATGATTCCCTAGAGAAATCTATTGGATGTGAGATTTCTTCTTGGTGTTTATGCATCTATCAAGAACATACATTTCAAAGAAGGCAACCGTTGCCTCCCATCTTGGGAGATAATTGCATTAGCTGAATAAGTCCATGGCAACAGTCCTCTGACTACAAACTTTGTTAGGAGAGCTCGAGATTGCATCAAGGGATCTATTAAAGAAAACCCTCCTTGGCTTTTGGGCCTAATCAAAACTTCCCATGCCACCTTGGCCACTGTAGGAGACCCAATTCCCCCCCCCCCACAAAGGAAGTTACGTATGAGACTTTGAACTTTCATGATTGCTGACCTAGAGAACAACCAAACCGGTGCCATAAACCACATTGAGGCCAACAACACTGTGTTTGTGATCACAACCCGGCTTGCAAAGGATAGGTGCTGAGAGTCCCAATATACTAGCTTACGGTTGATTGATAACAACAATGGAGATAACATCGCTTCAGATGGTAAATCTATACCAACAAAACAACCTACGTAACGAATGGGCTCCCCATGATTAAGCCAACGGAATTCCGGACCTGGATACCACGGTGGACGTGATTCATCACTTACCCAGAGGCCTACAGATTTGTTCCAATCGAGAGATGCTCCAGTAGCATCTGAAAATGTCGGCAAAGCATTCTGTACCCAATCAAGATTAATAACATCTCCATGAATATAAAGAGCAGTGTCATCCTCAAACTGCGCATCAAGAACTATCATGTTTGCAATAGGTAAGGCTATTGCTCGGATGACCACCATCGAGGATCTGAGAAACGATGATAGAGCTTCCCCAAATAGAATGAAAATAAAAGGTGTTAACGGACAACCTTGTCTGAAAAATCTGGAAATTGGAGATAATGTACCATAGCCTCTAGAAAATAAAACTGAGCTGGAAGCATGTCTATATAATGCAGACACATCTTTTAGCCATACAAAGGGAAACCCTAATCTTATGCTCTGGAAAGTCCCAATCTACTTTATCATATCCTTTCTCAAAATCTAATAATAGTATAGCAAGGGACTGTTTATGATTTAAAGCCAATGCGGTCATCTCCCAAAAAAGGAAGATATTGTCAAAGATGCTTCTGTCTCAAAGGAATCTTGATTGTGTATCATGTATAATCAAGGGAAGCATCGGGCACGTTCTATTGGCTATAGTCTTTGCTACTATTTTATAGATGTCGTTAAGCAAAGTTATTGGATGCCATTTTGATAATATGTCGTAGCTATGTCCTGCATCTCAGAATCATCCGTTGTATAAGAACCATCTGGTCATTTTAGGGTTTTAATAGATAGTGGTTTATACTTCTGTTTCAACTGACTAAAAAACTCTCTGTTAACCCTATCTTGTTTTTGTGATCAGGAAGCTGTATTACGCTGTTAGAAATACAAGGCTCTCACATTTTGCTTTTGTTTTAAATTGCTGTTTACCTCTTGTAAATCCGAGACTAACATAGGTGAGGTTGGAAATTTAAATCCAATAACTTTTGCATGGCAACCAATGCCTGGCGTAAATTAGCAATCTGTGCATTGCATCAAAAACTGAAGAGGCAACTATATTTATGAAGAAGCTCTTGATGTCGAGGATGGCATGAGTGATATCTCCAAGCAAAGAGGCATCAGAGAAGCTATATTTAGACCAGATTTGAGATATAGAAACTCTATTAGTTCCATTAGCAAGCAATGAGTTCGGGATACAGAATTGCTTAAGATAAGATCTTTTAATGAATTCAATGTTTAACTTCAATGGATAATGATCAGAACTTACCATCCCAACAATAATCCCCATAGATCCAAAACCATCCCAAAAAAAGATACTACCATAGAATCTATCTAATCGTGCCAAATTAGCTACAACCACACTACCATCTGACAAGGTGAAATGAAGAGAGCCTTGCATTTGAGAGAAGGAATGCACATTCCATAGGTCTAGTAATCCAAAAGAGAAATAGAAGGAATCTCAAGCTCTAGCTTCTCGACTTGTAATTGTGCTAATTGAGCCTCCCCTTCTATTAGACACTTCCTCAATCATGTTAAAGTCACCACCCACAAGCCAAGAATCCGCTAATCTGGCATATTCAGAGAGGGAAATCCAAAAGGAAGCTCTTTCTGATGCTAAGTTAGAAACATATAAATTTATAATCCCAGTCTTTTGAGGTCCTATTTGAAGAATAAGAAACTGTGCCCTTTTATTCAAAATAGTACCTGCCAAGACTATGATGGATGCCCTTTGTTCTTTAATCTCCATACATAAACCAACTTGTTTATAGTTTGGACCTATCACTAGGACCCATAAATGTATCCATCTACTTGGTAGGATGGAACCATAACTCCATAGCCTATTAGCGGACATGTGATGCTCTTGCAGAAGAAGAATATCAATAGCCAACATTAGGTGTATCTAGATCTACTCATAGAAGCCCTTTAAATCTAGGAAAGGCCTGACCCCCAATGCCTTGCACATTCCAAGAAAGGAGATTTAACTTGTCCATACTACATATGATTTGATGATGTCCGCTTCTCAAGGAGAGCATGCTAACGACTCTTCTTTGCACCCTCTTGAGCGCCGATATGTCTCTTTATTAGCAAGTCCTTCCCCGCATACTTATGAACCCTATGCTCTTTGACAGGCTTATCCAACATCTCTCCTACTGCCATATCCTGCGAGGATCCAAACTTGAATCCATTGTCGTCTTTCTCTATTAATAATAGAGCTTTTTCTCTATTATTATCAATTGTAGTTACAAGTGCAACTTCCACCAGTCGTTCGATAGTGACAACCATCATCTTTTATTGCCTTGTAGCTCTAACTTTCCTTGCTGAGCAATTTCAATTTCCATGTCTTCTTGATGTTAGGTAATTTCCTTCTCTTTCAATTTTTTTGATGAGATAGTTTTAATAGGAAAACTCAATTGAGGTTCCTGTATAATTTTGATAGTTGGTTGACCCTTTATCAACTAAGAAGATGACTTAGAAACCATTGTTGTCATTGGGAAACATGTATTAGACTTTGACAAGACCAATGAACTTGTAGCAAGTGGCTCTTGAGGAACCTCATCTTCTTGTTGAAGTATTGTATATTTATTTTGAAGGGGAGGAAATTCCTAAAGGTTATTAGATTGCACTTGCTGAGTTTTACTTGACAAAGCATTTAGAGATGTTTTCCTATTCCCTACTATAGTCGATCCCTTAGATGAGGCCTTGAGTGGAACAATGGCTGTAGAGGCCTCCACTATATGAGAGGCAATAGTAAACTTAGGACAATGTTTGGCCAAATGACCAAACCCGAAACACTGAAAACATTGATTAGGTAGACCTCGGTACATGATTTTTTGAGAGTACAGAGGTTGCGTTGAGTCCAACAAATTAGGTAACAGAATGTGAGACGACAATACCGAAGCTTTAGACATCAGAAGCTTAGCTCACACCACACCTAACATTTTGTCACCTACTTTCTGTGCCGTATCCTACACTTCCAATAGAGTACCAATCATAGCAACAATTAAAGTGATAAAAAATATCCAATCTTTACGCAAGTTCGGGAGAACCACCATACATGTATAAAGAGGATCAAGGTCATGGTGTACCTAGTTTGCCGAAAAATTGTAGATCCATTTGTGAAAAGAAACCCATCCTCCCTTGACTGCGACAACTTTCCTTTCTAACAAAAATGACACTATGCGCTCTGACTCAAACTCGAGTTGATAATAATTCCTTCCTAACATCTGCACATCCACAATATTATCAAAATCTTGCTTCAACACAACTTGCAATAATAAATGAAGATATGCACGTGATGGACAAATGCCCAACACACGTGCAATGATCGTCGACCTTTCCAATAGTTGAATCTCTCGCAAGATCTGAATCCTATCCTGTTCTGATAACCGGAGCTCAACTGCATTGTCCGAAATAGGTGTTGCATCTGGGTTAGCCATTTCTGATTTCTTGCTATATCTTCCAATTCTAGATTTTCCTTTAGCAGATGGCCCCTCTAGTGACCTTGATGTCCTAGCCGAGACATCAAGGTGTTCCTTAGTAGTAGGAGTTCCTACATTGACTGCATGTCCCCCTAATGTTGGAGTAGCAATCAAATCTATAGGTAACCCCGTTGTCTTCGTTCCCTATCAGCATGGTATCGAATGAGCCACACACCAAAACATGGTTCTCTTCTTACAAAGTTTTAATATTTGTGTCAATATAGTGTGATAACATGCTTACTTAATTGAGTGTATGCACTCATTGTTTCATGTTTATGTGGAATTGTGCATAACATGTATGTATTTGTATTGAACTATATGTGTAACAATGTATGCATATGCCTATGTGTAAGTTATTGTGTGCGTATACTTTAGGAAATAGTATTTTATATCTTGATGGTGTACACTTTGGGAAATCATATTTTATATATTGATGTCATTTTTAAGAAGCGGTAATTCAAGAACATAAAGCTCTCCCTGTGTTCGAAGGAGTCAATATGACGAACGGCAAATTGGATGATGGGAAAAGTGGATAATAAAGAGACACGGGGTATGAATTCTAGGCTCGGTGGTGAGCCTAACGTAGGGGAGAAGACCAAGGCCCAATGCCTTCATCCACAATGATGACAATTGTGCTACAACAATTCTTTGTCATTGCTCCCCCTTGCCTCCCCCTTATGTTCTTGAACATTGAGAGTCTCTACTCACTTTCACATGTATTACATGAAAAGGTTATATTTTTGAACTCATAGGTCATATTTGACCTCTGAAGATGATAATAAAATCTAAATCTACTATCTATTTGTTGTGCAAAGGTTTTGAGGATAGCTAATTAGCTATTGTGGTAGCTAATTAGTTGATAATAGCTAAGTTAGCTATTGTCAATCGCCATTTAGCTATGACTAGTAGCTAGTTAGCTATGGTCATATTCTGAGGTAGCGCATTAGCTATTGTGGTAGCTAATTAGATATGGTCATATTCTGAGATAGTTAATTAGCTAGTGTGATAGCTAAGTTAGCTATTGTCAATCGCTATTTAGCTATTACAAGTAGCTAGTTAGCTATGGTCATATTCTGAGGTAGCTAATTAGCTAACTAACTAAGCTTAAAAATCCAAACAAAAGTTGAGATCAACGTAAATACTTGAGGTACATCAAGAAGATGAATGGGATGCTCATCTTATTGAATCCTTCCAACACATTTCCTGCATAAATCCTTCTTATTGGGTGAAACCCTACTCTCATTAGTCCAAAATATGGTGATTATATCCTTGATTTCTGATGTTATGGGTGTCATTGGCTTACATCGTGTTGTTAGCTTTAGCAAACTAATTCCTTCACCGCTTGAAATTATCTGGTTCATTGTATTGTACACAGTTTTCGACTAACACCAATTACCTTAGATCGCACACTATGTTAAGATCGTCAACATCACTATTAAGTAACATCATTAGATTAGACCTTTTTAAGACAAGATCATCTTTTGACCTGCTCATGGATATGAAACTATTACAAAGATTATTTACTAGTACTGATGTTATGTTTGCATTAAGACCATCACAATCAACCAACTCCTTTTTCGATGGATCATTTAATATTCCATAAAGTACTACCTTCTTGTCTTCATTGCTGATGTGCTTGGTCTGAACATTGAAATAGTCTACAACCTTTGTCTCTGTGATAGTAGTCTCGTTACTTCCATTCTTAGTGGTATTTAGACCTATATCACAACCAATACTATCCTTACTTTTAGTGAATGTGGCGTTTGTATCCTTCAACAATTGACGATGTTTCCTTTTTTTTACTGCCCAATACTTTCGTATCGCTTGTTATGTCCTGATAGCATCATCCCTATCCTGATGATCCTTGAGGGGTATTGGTAAACACCCTCCTTCCCCTTCCATTTGTCTTGACATATTCATTCGTAAATTTCCACAAAAAAAAGACACATAACTAGCTACTAAACCACATGCAAACCGATTATTCACAGGAGTGATCCCATCGTTGGTAAGTTTATGTTTGTTGCAGCGGAGTGAAAGCTACACAACCACCGTCAGGAACGAGCTAAGATGACTATGGACAACAACAATACACAAAATTATTCCACAATACACAAGATTATACACAACAATACACAAGATAATCAACAAAAGGAACAATTATTGCAATCCAGGTCCGAACAGTGGCAACAATTGAGGGTAGAATGATGGCAATGGAGGAGTGAACTCCGTCAGGTCGAACAATGGTGGCAATCCAGGAACGAACAATGGTGGCAACTGAGTGTAGAATGGTGGCAATGGAGGAGTGAACTCTGTTAGATCACATAGTGGCAGATGATGCTTGGAACACACAATGGCTGCAACTGAGTGTAGAATGGCGGTAGTGGAGGAGTGAACTACGTCGGATCGAATAGTTCAGGTTTAGGAACAGTGGCAGTAATCTAAGCCCGAATAGTCACAAAGTGATGGCCAACATGATGTGCCAATGGATCATGCATAATGGACCTAGGAATTGGGTATATAATTTATAGTGCACATATCCATTTATGCTGCACATTTATGTTCCACATTTATGGTGCTCATTTATATAATTAAAACATTCTAATGTTTTCATTCATGGTGCAAAAATGACTATTTATCACTGGTAGCTTTTTGCATAGCTAATTAGCTATGTCAAGGACATAGCTAATTGTTTCCACTCACATGCTTTCACCCAATTATGTTATCACGTATATCATGTTTGGGTACTACTAAAGCTAGACCAATAGAAACTTGAACCAAGCAAGATGTGAATGATGATGTCAAAACTCTAGAAACAACATCCTTTGCTTATATCTTTAGACTAAGAAGATCCTTATTCAAGTTTCTTTACATCTTGTGTGATTATTTGTGTGCTACCCTTTCGTCACACACTGTAAGTCACTTGTTGTTCATTACGTCTTGCCTTTGCATCATGTTTTGGACCTTCTGGCAGGTTGCACTCATCACATGTTGACTTCTTATATTGTGGCGGATGTGCATGTGAAACATAAGCGACACAACCGGGGACTTAAACTAGAGAGGATGGATCATGGGCTTTCAATATTGAAACCGTGGATTGCGAATATGGGTTTGTTTTAATGGTTTTTGACTATGGATTCATATGTAAAATTTTATGTATGGGAAATTAAATATTTAATAGTATTTATGCTTTATGCTTTGAACTGTTGAGGTTTGAATCTTAGATTTCTTGATTTCATCTTTGTTGCACATTAGTCCCAAGATTTTTGAAAGCCGACACTGCTTAAATGAACGCAATAGTGAATACGATAGTGAAGCTTACATGTTTTTATCGGGTGGTGGCCATGCCTATGTACGAGGAGGTCAAAAAGCTTCAAGAACCTCAAGACTAATGGGGATCCCTCAAGAAAGCATTACTTGAGAAGTACAACTATGAGAGTCGAAGGGACAAAACCGATGTCATGAAGAAGCTTAAATTTCCTCGAGAAAGCATTACTCGAGAAGTACAACTATGAAAGGTCAAAGATTGTGTCATGAAGAAGCTTAATTGCTTCACGATATGAAAACAAATTCAAATATTATCAAGTGCCCTAAACCCTCGGCTGTGTCAAATCCCAATTGTCCAACATATTCAAAATGAAGGACTTGCATGACCTTTCCGGATGAACAACGATGAGTCGGATTTTAAGAACTCTAACCCCATCTTACCTAAACGCCAAGTGATTTTCAAGTTTCAAGCTTGTGGGGCTTGCTTGAGACCGTAAATCCACTTCTTCACTCAGCACACTCCGACTTGTTCATCTCGGACCGAAATCTGGGGGGTTGGACCATATATACTTGTTCTTTGAGATAGAGATGGAGTAGAGAGAGAGAGAGAGTATAGAGAGAACAAAGAACTACATTTCAAAAATTGCTGAGACCATCATTCCAATACAATGTGCTCACATTGCACTTTTTATACAAAGATGCTGACAAAATTACACTAAGCTCAGTCATGAGCTCTAACTACTAATTAACCTATAATATTCCTATATCTATGTTAGGAAGGGTAGGCCCAATTTCCCACAACTTGTGTCCTAACGGCCTTGCAGCCGATCCGGGTTTCGGTTCAGCGTGACATCTCAACACTCCCCCTCAAGCTGAAGTAAGGGGCCAACTTTGTTTGCTTTAGTTCGTTCTTTGTCTGCTTTACCAGTTCCTCGTGTTGGCTCATCCTTTCCTTGCCAAATCTCCCCTTGGCACGCTCGTATCAACTTGTCTAGTCGGCTCATCTCCTCTAGCACTCGTTAGCATTCTTCCTACTTATTCAGCTTCGGTGCCTCTCCTTCATGCGACAATTCCACTTGGGCTATCGTGTCACTGCGTCGGCCTCTACCCGATTCGGCTCTAACCCTTTCTCATTCGGGTGGCTCTAGCTTGTCCTTGTTGATGTCTTCCTTTGGTCTCCCCCTATCTATTCTACCCCTCAAGTGTGGCATATCGAGATGTTGTAGTTCAAGCATCACTGAGAAGTGCCACAACTTGTCCAGTTCAAGCGCCTTCGTGAAGATGTCGGCCACTTGCCGATCAGTCTGGACGAACCACAATTCACTTCACTGCCTAGGAATCGCTTGCACATAAAGTGATAATGCACTTCTATGTGCTTTGTGCGAGCATGGAACATGAGGTTCTTTGCCACATGAATACTACAGAGGTTATAACAGTAGATCGGGATCGAATCAACTACTTCCACTCGTTGATACTGCATCATCCACTTGAGCCAGATGGCCTGACATGTTGCGATGGTTGGTCCTCTACACTCGGCCTGAGTGCTGGACAATGCTACTGTCGGTTGCTTTTTGCTGATCCACACGATTGCCATGCTCCCAAGAGAGAACGTGAAGTCCAATGTCGATCGGGGATTCGTGGCGTGTCTGGTCAAGTCTGTATCTGTGTAGCCAAGTCGCTATTTGGTTTTGACATTCCGATATAGTAACCCATGGTCCTTAGTACCGCAGACATCACAATATTCGATGTGCGCACTTAAGGTACTCGATTTTCGGCTTTTGCATAAATTGAAGTATCAAGCAGACCAAATAGGTTAGATCGAGTCAGGTGATAGTTAGATATATCAGACTTCCGACAATTTTCCAGAACCGCGTATTGTCGCATGTCGGCCCCCGTTGAAGATAATAAGTGGAAGAATATGTGAGGATCTGCAAGGTGATGTCAAGCAAACAACATGTACAAGATAGAGAAACAGAATGTGCACAATATGCAAGAAAGTAAGAAGCAAGGGAACTCCGTTGAAGTTCTAATGGAAAATTGTTATTCTCTTCTTTAACTATCTTTCTCTCTCTCTCTCTCTCTCTCTCTCTCTCTCTCTCTCTCTGTCTCAGTTTACAATGTTATAGTTGGGCTTCTATACTCAAGCCTAACAATCGGCAACGGAACCGAACCTCGAAATTGTGGTTTAACGGCTTAACGGTTTCAACGGTTCAGTTCAAGTTTAGGTTTTTATTAACGGTTCGGTTCGGTTTCAATAGTAAAAACCCGCAGTTTAAACGGTTTAACAGTTTTTTATTTTTATGTTAATTTTTTTTTTAAAATTAAAAAAATTGTTTTTAAACAATCTTTTCATTTTTAGACCTTATTCTCACATTTTAGGAACATCTTAAAAATTTAAAAAATTTAAAAATGAAATATTATAAATTTAAAAAAATTAAAAATTAAAAATTAAAAATTAAAAATTAGACCTATGTTGAAAACCGAAACCGAACCACGAAATTGCGATTTTTACGGTTTAACGGTTTGAATTTTTTTTTAATGGTTCGGCTTAACGGTTTTGTGGTTCGGTTCTGTTTAGTTTTGGTTTCAAAAAATTTAAACGGTTTGGTTTGGACCCTCTCAAACCGAACCAAACCAAACCAAATCGTTGCGGATTGTTACTCATGCCTAACTTGAGAACGTGTTCACACTTAAGGATACAATTTGCAAGAACTCAGCCTTTTATGCCAACAAACTCCCTCATAAAAGGGTTGCTCTTCCTATGTATACAAATAATTGGGTTATGTCCCCGTGAACCTAGATTACAATTTAATCTATTGTTACAGTTGTACACATACAAGAGAGTCATAATTCGGCCAAATCTATAGAGGTAAAGTCGGGATGTAGCCTAATTCAGTTAATCATTCGGATTGTATGTCGTTCGAATCAGCTTGTCTGAGTTGGTTGGATCGATTTTCGTCTGAATCGACTCATTTGTTCAGATCTGCTTGTGTTTGATTCCGTCTCCCAGCCTCTGGTCAATCGTATGCTTCCCACTCGTGCTTTCTCCTGTGCTCCCCGCTAGATCCAGTTGTATACATACAAGGTAGTTGGCATTCGGCCGAATCTGTAGAAGTAAAGTCGAGATCTAGCCTAATTCGGTTAGTCATTCGGATTGTATGTCATCCGAATCAACTTGTCTTATTCGGTTGGATCGACTTTCCTCCGAATCGGCTCGTTTGTTCGGATTGGCTTGTGTCTAATTCTGTTTCCTGGCCTCTAGTCGATCATATGCTTCCGCTCATGGTTGTTCCTATGCTCCCTACTGAATCCTCAATCGGTTCTTGGCTCCACTTGCCCTTCGATCTTCTCCTCTCCAGTCGGTCTCCTCGCACTTGGCTACATCGCTAACCTCTCGGCATTTTGGGTCCTTCGACTTTGCGTTTTCAGCTCATCTGGGTGGGTTGATTTTTGGCTTAATTGTTGTGATTGTTCGTTCAACTCTCTTTAGCTCGGTTTCTTGTCGTAATCTTGTTGTGTTCCTTAGTGCTCCAAAGCATTGTTCCGGAAGTGGCTTCGTTAGGCAATCAATGATGTTCACCTTGGTGTTGATCTTCCGAACTTCGAACTTATTCTTCGTTACGAGGTCCCGGATATGGTGAAACTGACCTCAATATGTTTTGTCTTCACATGATAGAAGGACTTCTAGATGATATCTATTGTGTTCTATGAGTCACAATAGATTGTTGTTGCTGAATGGTCGATTCGACTTGTCACTAAAAAATCGGCCGACAGTCGGTGCAACCAGATTGCTTCCTTGGCTACTTCTGACATGATTATGTACTTGGCTCTGTGGTCAAAAGGGTCGTGCACTTTTGCAATCTCAACCTCCATGATATGGTGCCGCTACCATATTAGGTGAATATATAGCTTGATGTTGAGTTTCGATTGTCCAGATTCTATACAGCCTTCGACTTCGGTTGGATTGGCCGATCCAAAAGTCAGTTGTACATCTTTGGTTCCTTGCAAATACCTGAAGATGTTCTCCCAATGTTTCTATCCTGGGTTTGACATGTACCGGATGATGACCCCTATGACATATGCAAGGTCAAGTCGGATTGCCACTGTTGGGTACATGATACTTCCTATGGCCGATGCATAGGGTATCATTCCATTGAGCTATTTCTCCTTGTTGGTTGAAGGAGAATCCCTGTCCATTAGTCGTCTTAATGTCGGGCGTGGAGTCGGTGCCGATTTAGCATTCTCCATGTTAGACATTCTAAGAATCTTTCGGATATAATCGGTCTGGGAGAGTTGGAGAGTCTTCGTCATCCGATTTTGCTTGATCCTCATGCCTAAGATATGTCGGGCTTCTCCAAGTTCCTTCATAGAAAATTTATCGTGAAGGATCCGCTTTGGTCTTCAAATTTCTGCTTGATTGCTTTCTTCTATTAACATATCATTGACATACAAGATCCAAGACTCTTCGGCCAATTGCCAGATGTAGATGCATGGGTCGGAGTCCAACCATTTATAGTCGAGGTACCCGATCTAGGTATCGAACTTCTGATACCACATTCTTGGTGCTTGCTTTAGGCCATATAGGATCATCTTGAACTTCTAGACAACGTGACCTTGCTTCCCCGTCGTCGTGAAACCTGCCGGTTGAGACATGTAAATTTCTTCGTCAAGATCTCCGTGAAGGAAAACTGTTTTGACATCTAGTTGTTCCAGCTCTAGGTTATCCGTCGCCACGACCCCGAGATGGAGCCAAAGGGTGGCCATTTTGACCATCAGTGAGAAGATCCCATCATAGTCGACTCCATATTCTTGTTTGAAACCTTTGGCGACGACTTGAGATTTGTACTTGGGTCGGTCAGAACTTGACACATACTAGTGTATCGATAGACCCATTTACAAGGTAACGGCTTCTTGTCTGCTGGTAATTCCACCAGCTCCCATGTCTGATTCACATGTATCGAGAGTCCATCTCCAATCTCATGGCTTCGAGCCATGTGTTAGTATCCGGTGCGATTACAATTTCGTAGTACGACTTGGGTTCGCCGACATCCGTGTAGTTGATGTAGTCAAGCCTTGGTTGATAAAACTCTATCGACCGTCTGACTCATTTGGATCTCCTTGGTGCCAAGTTTTTTGGTTTGGATTCTTCAATTTGCTCTAGTGTCCAATTTGCATTAGTTGAACCATCTTCAAGAGTCCTTTTGGATGACTCACCCTTGCAATAAGATTTCGGTGATATCGAATCATCCTCCCCTTCTTCAGGATCGATTCATAGAGGGGTTGGAGCCTTGGCTGGTTTGGCCTGACTTTTTGGCATCTTAGCTTGTTTGAGCGATTTGGTCAATTTGACTCTATCTGTTTCGACTCTACCCTTTTCAGCTTTGCCTTGGTCGAACGATTCATCCTTTTCCAATTCCAATTCTTTTTTGGAAAGATCAAAGGTGACATTTTCGCCAATTCTCGATTGGGATCGGGTGGAGAGGATAGTGTCCTCATTGAAGACCATGTCACTACTCCAGATCAATTTCCGGTTCTCCAGATCCCATAGCATGTTCCCGAATTCCCCATCAGTCCATAACCGAGAAATATACACTTAAGTGCATGGGGCACTAGCTTGGGTCTCTTGTCCTAGGGCATGAAGGTGTAGGCTTCACATCCGAATATACGAAGCCTATCGTAGGTTGGCTATTTTCCATACCATAGTGCCTGTGGCACTTCGAGCCACACTGCTCTCGAAGACAATAGGTTTATTAAGTAGACGACCATCTATAGTGCCTCGGCCCAGAACTCCAGCTTGGGTTCGGCTAGAGCATTGCCATCACTCTCTCTTGGATTGTCCAATTCTTGCATTCCACCACGCCGTTCTACATGGGAGAGTATGGAACAGTTCTCTTATGCCGGATTCCTTTTTTGGACAGGTATTGTTTGAACTCTTGGGATGTTTATTTGCCTCCATTGCTGGATCAAAGTGTCTTCACTTCGTATCTAGTTCGGTTCTCCACTTTGGCTAGCCACAGAGTGAAGACCGTGAACACCTCATCTTTTGACCTAATTGAATAGGCCCAAATTTTCCGAGTACAATCATCTAGGAATGTTATCAAGTATCAAGTGCCGCCTAGAGACCGTTTGGGTATTGGTCCGCAGATATTAGTGTGTACAACCTCTAGAGGATGTTGTATTGTCTCATATTTGAGAGAGTGTGGACTTCAAGTCTTCGCCTGCAGTTTCAGGATGTAGCCGTTTGCCATCAACCGATCTAGTCCACCTTTAGACATATGGCCGAGTCGTCCATGGCATAAGTTCGACTCAGACAAATCGGCGACATTCATGACCCCTTTTGGACTGATCTCCATCAGCAGATACAAGTTATTCTACTTGTATCCACAACTGATTTTCATGTTCCCTCAGTTGATCGTCCATGATGACTCACTTAGAGTCGTTTGATACCCGGCTTTGGCTAGCATGCCGATGGAGACTAGACTCCTCTTCAGCTCGAGTACGTGTTAGAATCAATGTAGGGTGATTGAATTGCCATCCTACATTTGAATGGGACCTCACTAATCCTTGCGGTTATGCACTCTTGCACATTTCCGAGTCTGATTGTGCCACTAGCTTTGGACGAGTAGTTCAAAACCATTCGGTATCGAGGGTTACGTGAAAAGTGACATTGGATGCTCGTAACTACATTTGTGCATCATGCACACTGTATAAGACTTCTCCACTTGTAGAGTACTCCAATGATAGAATTTCTCCCGATCAAATGTCGACAACATTGACTTGGTTGCCGACTGGAGAATGTCTGAATTCTGCATATTCTGGGTGTCGATTAAGTGGCTGACCATTCTCCTTTTTCTTCAACTAGTAGTTGGAAATATTGTGGTCGGCCTTTTTGCAATGTGTGCAAAAGGCATTCGACCAACTAATTCTTGATTTTGACCTTTGGCAATTGTTCCTCCTTCTTGGCCGACTGGTGCTTCAGCCGATTCTTTCAACTTGATCTCTCAATCGACTGGTTTGTCTGATCAACTCAGCTGAGTGGCGGGCTTCTACCGATTCATCAATGGTGAGATCCACCGATTTTCGCTAAATGTCCTCAATGACAACTTGTCCGATTGTCTCCTCCAAGTTGAGATTTGGACAACTATTGGCGAATGTCATGTAGAATACCTTCCAACTTGCCGGCAAGCTTGAATGGAGGGCAAGGGATTTGTTGGGAAATTGGTCTCTCCAGATGGGATCCGGTGATGAATCAAGGTGAGAACCGCAAGAGAAGACATATCTGTAAATATGTTTTGAGTAAGCCTATTGAGGCTATGCTTGTAAATAGCCCTAAGTTCATATAAGTATAAATATGACTTAGGGCATTCACTTTGTATAAGGTTGTTATTGTAATATTGTTGTATAGAGAGCGACAAAGGGAGAGAGTGTGAGATACAGAGAGATATGTTACAGATTAGGAACACGGTCTACGATCAGTCCTTCGACCTAGACCTCAAAGTGACTGTGTTGCAACGAAAGGTATTGTTGTAGCGTAATACTTAGTGGGATACCTCCCGTATCCTAGTAGCGTATAAGGGAGATGGCTACAATCGAACTCCTTAGACAGTGGACTAGAAACCACACTATTACTTACACCTACACTCTTACGACTATGCTACGCCACCAAGAATCACAGACACATAATAGATTAACCACAGATACGCACAGGGATCGGAGAAGATAGAACTCTATTAAGATGTGCCTTTTACATTCAAAATTACACGCTACCTCTATCAAAGGATTTCTGCCCTTTATATACATAGGGTCTTTTTAGTCGTTCACGATTCCCGCGTGAACCGTTTACATGCGTTACAATTTTATTATATTCTATATTTCTGCGCTCCTGTCCATTGGTTACTATTCCGGCGGACAACACCTGGCACGCCTGTGGGACAGTGCCATGGCACATCGGACCCACCCCTTTAATCTTCCTCCAAAATTGCCCGGATGTTTGGTTTTGCTCCGCTGTCTGTAGGCGCGTTGGTGCGTGGTTCCACTACCTGCTCGTGAGGGTTGCCTATGGTGTCGTTGGCTTCTTGTGTGGGCGGTCCGGGATCTGTTGGCTCATCGTGTGCTATGGTGACCGGTTTCGTCATTGGCGGGCTCGCGGTAGGTCGGGGTTCTGTCTCGTTCGGAACCTCCTTTGTGTTGTCGGCCGTAGTCGTGCGCTTTGGTGAGTGAGGCTGGGGTTCCTCTTGATCGATAGTTTCGCTTTCTTGTATCGCGGGGAGCTCCGCTTCCCGTTCCGTGCTGTGCATCATAGTGATTCTTTCTGGGGACATGGGTTGAGGTTCCTCTGGTTCGGTAGTATCCGGAATTGGTATCACGATGGATTCCTCGTTTGTTCGCGTGCTGCCGGCTTGCGTGATTTGGTGAAACAGGTCCTCCTGACTTTCACCAAAATTGTCTTGTAGTTGCACGAGTTCCTCGGAGTGTTGGTCCGCTAGCGCGCGATAATCCTGCGCTAGGTCCTCGCGTACTGCCGCAATTCTTTCCTCATTGAGCTTGTAGAACCCGCGACCGTCTTTCCTTTGGTTCTCCCAGTCTGCTCGGTATGTATGCAACTTTGCCGCTTGTGCGGGCAACGCCATCCAACCTTTATCAAGCGCCGCTTTTGATTGCGCCGTAATCCTCTCCCGATGCGTTTGAAGAAGTATGTGCACGTTGTCGGTTATTGCTTGGCAACGGTTGCATGCTTCTTCTACGGTCTTCCTGAGGTTGTCAATTTCTTATTTGTTAACCGCCGCCGCTTCCTCATAAGTGCTCCTCATTCCTGCCCATAGCTAAGATTCCTTCGAATGTAATTCCTCCAGCTTGCCCATTTCATTGTTCAGACAGATTTCGAGCTGATGCCTTCTCTCCTATTCCCTTACATGCTGCTCGTCGAACCATGCTTTCTTCTTTTCCAATAAGGCCCGGAATCCCGCGATTGCCACTTCCGATTTTTTCGCTTCCTCCCATAATTGGGCGTTTTCTTCTTTCGTCCGGGTGTGCTATGCTACTTCCGTTGTGAGTTTCTCTTCAAGGGTCTTCACTGCCTTTCGGTCATTGGCCCAGATGTCCTTTTCTCTGTCCGAGGACTGGCGAAGTTCGGCACGAAGACGGTCAATCTCTGATTCCGCCAGTTGCACGGCCCGTTTCGCTTTCGAGGCAATGGCGTTCTGGGCTTCCATTTCTTCCCTCAGGGCTTCGATGGCCTTGGGTCTTGCTGGAGCTGCCTGCTGCGTCGTAGTCGCATTACTTTCCAACTCCACGATGCGTTCATTGGCCTTTTGTAGCTCGGCTTGGGTCAGTTTAACCGTTTTCCAGACATTTTTACTTTTAATCGCCATATCTTTGGCGCCCATACTGACCTTTGCCAGTTCCCTATGCACTTCGACAAGGGCTGCGTTTAATGGGGGTAGTTCCATCCCCATTTGGCATATACCGGGGTTCCTCTGTCTGCCGACTCTGGCTAACTGATCCTCATCGTCGCTTTCCTCTGTTTGTGGTAGCGCGCGCTTCATCATTTGGCGCTCTGCGTGCTCCTTGGCCATTCATTGTGAGACCTTTATTTGTTGCGTTGCCAAAAATTCCATGAGTTCAAAAGTGGTTCTGAATTGTAATAGTGCGCCGAACTCATGAGCCGTGTTTGGAATGTCTGGATACGCAAGGACCTCACTTTCCGCCGTCAATACGCCTTTCCCTCGCTGTGACTGGGTCGTAATGATCGGTCGTGGTTCCCGTATTATTTTGAAGGTGGTGTTGGGCTCCGTAGCTACGGAACTGTTGACCACGGTCGTCGTCTCCGTGGCCGCGAGGGTGTCTTTAACTAACCTGCGCCCATCCTTCTTGTCCAGCCACCTCCATTTCGGCCGCAGGCTTCCTTGACGTGTCTCAGCTTTTGGCTTCCACGCAACTTTCTCGCTGTGCTCCGCCCGCTCTTCCTGTGTTGGCTGCGTGTCGGGCTGGGGTTAATCCTCCGACTCTTTGGTGGCCTATTATAGGCCTTAGCTTTTTTCCTCCTTGATACGCGTGCAAGCCTTCCCGTAATGCTGGTCCCATAATGACCCCCCAATCGACCGTGCGGCCTTCAAAGGTATCAATGATGATACCTGCCATCGGCTTGGGCATCCCATATGCGTTTATATATACGCATCCAACTTCCAACAAGAACTTGGCTATTTCTCGAAAAAGGGGTCGGGGATTTCCTTCGTTCTATATGCCTTGGTGGACGCCGAATAAGGCCCGAAATATCTCTGTAAAGTTTCCACAGGAGGGATTTCGAAATGCCTTTCACCTAGAGATGACAGGTCAAGCTTTTTCCGGATGGATGTGTTGGTGACCGTGTCGATGTTGAGCTTCCTAGTGATGTCCATGGCGTCAGGGTGTGGAGGTGCCTAACCCAACTATGTCGATACCCATCTCTGCCGCCTTGCGTCGATGGCTCATCGTGCCAAAAGTGTTACCGATTAGGAACATGGTCTACGGTCAATCCTTTGACCTAGACCTCAAAGTGACTGTGTTGCAACGAATGGTATCGTTGTAGCATAATACTTAGTGGGATACCTCCCGTATCCTAGTAGCGTATAAGGGAGACGGCTACAACCGAACTCCTTAGACAGTGGACTAGAAACCACACTATTACTTACACCTACACTCTTACGACTACGCTACGCCACCAAGAATCACAGACACACAATAGATTAACCACAGATATGCACAGGAATCAGAGAAGATAGAACTCTATTAAGATGCGCCTTTTACATTCAAAATTACACGCTACCTCTATCAGAGAATTTCTGCCCTTTATATACATAGGGTCTTTTTAGCCGTTCACGCTTCCTGCGCGAACCGTTTACATGCGTTACAAATTTACTATATTCTTTATTTTTGGGCTCCTGTCCGTCAGTTACTATTCCGACGGACAAGAAGATACTCTGTTGTAACTGCCGGTTGGCGAAGATACAGAGCTCAAGGTCATTGCCTCCGAGGCTCTAATTGTAGCTTCCTCTGATAGTGATAGTTGGAGTCTGTGGGCTCCCGTGGTTTTTCCCTATTTGGGTTTTCCACGTAAATATCCTGTGTCATTTCGGTGTACTCTCTCATTCTTTCCCATTTCTGTGATTCAAGACTCAGTTGTGGCCGAGTGATATTCCGCACTATTTCTGAACAAGCTAGTATCAGAGCGAACAACACAGAAAATGGAAGAATCGTTCGGCGTCCTGTTCAAGCTCACCGGCTCCAACTAGTTAGTGTAGAAGTCGAAGATGAGGGATATGCTGGTGGTCAAAGATCTTTGGTTGCCGGTTTAGTTCGGGGACAAGAGACCGGATAAGATCGATGCCATAGTGTGGGAGGTGATGCACATGAAGATGACGCTATACATCGGGTGCTTCATCAACATGAGCTTGTACAACAACTTCAACGAAGAAAGTAAGGCTCATGAACTCTGGGAGAAGATCGGCTTCATGTTCCAGAACAAGAATGCCATTAACCGGGGTTTTGGTATTACGGAAACTAGTGAGGCTCCGGTACCAAGACAACTCCAGCATGGTGGAGCACATGAATGCCTTCCAGGGGCTAATACATCAAGCAACCTCGTTGGAAGTATCTATTACCGATGAGGTACTAGCATTGATCCTGCTCGGTTCCCTCCCGGTGTCAAGATTCGAACTCTTGACATGACCATGTTATAAAACAATGTTATGTATTAACCACGCATCTAGCATATAATCATGTATACACTTCCTCATTGTGGGTTTTAGCTAGCATCATGTGCATAATTTCTCCGTTGTAGTATTTACACTTGGCACATGCATGCGTACCTATTGCCTACATGCTCTATTGTATCACATGCGTGCAACAGGTATGCATGCCACTTAGTATAAATAGTTGAGTTCACCTTGAAGGAATTGAAGGTGAACAACGCCAGTCATGGACATATCAATCTAGTATTCTCATTTCGCCCAATCTTGTCTCCATGATCTTCATATCTATCTTTATGCTCTTGTGTCATTCCGTCATCGCTCCGTCGTAGCCTCGTCATGCGTGCTCCGTCTTAGTCCACGCTTGGTGTGTCCGTGACACCCGGATAGCTGGGAGACATCTGTTGTCATGTTGGGCAACGCCAGGATGGAAGGAAAATAGTTGTCTTTAGAAAGGGTAAAATCAAGCCTCCTAAATGAAGAAGCTCGCCGGAAGGACTAGGAGTCCGGAACCGATCCAAAAGCCTTGGTCATGGAAGATGACCACAACCGGGGAAGAGGCGGGTATCAGAGTCCCCAAAACCGGGACAAATCGAGGACGAGGTCGAAGTCAAGGGGGAGGCCCACGTGCTTCTATTGTAGGAAGCCGGGACACTTCAAGAAGAACTGCCGGCATTTCCAGAAGGAGAAGGAAACTGGCACTACCGATTCGAAGAAGAGTTCGGACCGGAGAGGACCGGATTAGAAAGGAATGTCGGCGATCGCGACAAGTGAAGAAGAACTGATGCTCATTACAGAAGAGAATGAGTTAAAGCTTGTCGGCGACGAGACAACGTGGGTTGTCGATTCCGGAGCGTCGTTCCAGTTGACACCGGAACGGAAATGCTTCTCATCCTACACAGCTGGTGATCATGGTTGTGTCCAGATGGGGAATGAAGGTACATGCCGAATTGTTGGCATAAGAGATGTGTTTTTGATGACATCAACTAGATGCAATTTGCTGCTGAAGGATGTCCGACACATTCCGGAGGTTCGACTGAACCTGATATCAGCTGGTCGGCTAGATGATGAAGGCTACATGGCTAGCATCTGGAACAAAGTCATGAAGTTCAGCAAAGGGAGTCTAATAGTGGCTCGATCCTGGAAGGTCAACACACTGTACTTCATGCATGCCTGGATATGCCGGGAAGGAGTGAACGTTGCTTCCGACATTGCCAGTGAGCTGTGGCACAAGAGACTGTGTCACATGAGTGAGAAGGGGATAAGGAGGGTTGCCAAAGACAACCTCATTCCGGTGAAGGACGTGCATCTTGAGAAGTGCACCGACTACCTGGCCAATAAGCAAAACCGGACCTCCTTCCGCTCAAGGCCATCGATGAGACGTAATGCACCACTGGAGCTGGTGCATTCCAATGTGTGTCAAGTGGACACGAAGCCACATGCTGGATCGCAGTACTTCGTGACGTTCATAGATGACCATAGCCGGAAGTTGTGGGTTGCACTGTTGAAGACGAAGGATCAGGTACTATCCATCTTCAAGGAGCTCCACGCGAGAGTGCAAAGAAAAACCGGCTGGAAGCTAAAGGTGGTTCGAACAGATAACGGAGGAGAATACCGGGGGCAGTTCGAGGAGTACTACCGGTCGAAGGTAATCCGGCTCGAATTCACCGTGCCGAAGACGCCAGAATTAAACGGGCTGGCTGAAAGGATGAACCGGACCATAATGGAGAGAGTCCGGAGCATGCTTGCACATGCCAAGTTACCCAAGAAGTTTTGGACTAGGCGCTGACGATGACGACCTACGTGACAAACAGATCACCCTCAATACCCTTGGGAGGAAACTCACCAGAGAAATTATGGACCGACAAAGATGTATCTTACCGGCACTTGAAGGTGTTCGGGTGTCTCGCATACGTGCATGTGGTGAAGGACAAGAGAGCAAAGCTAGATCCAAAGTCCCAACCATGCATATTCCTTGGATTTGGCATCGATGAGTTCGGTTACTGGGTGTGAGATCTTGTTGACAAGAAGGTGTTCCGGAGTTGGGATATAGTGTTCATGGAAGACAGGACCATTGTCGACTGGGAGTCGGAGAAGAAGATGATCAACTCCGGATCATCTAATTAAAACCGGCCAAAGGACACAAGGACCTACCTGGTTGAAAACCGGATGTTAGCTGGTAACCGGATGACACTCGACGAACCGGCTGGATATGGAGAAGAAACCGAACCGACAGAAGAAGAAGAAGAAGACACTGGAACCGGACAAGATCCCAAATCGGATTCGGATGAGGAACAAACGGAGGAACCGACAGTTAGAAACCAGGGATAGAGATATCCTTTCCGAGAGAGAAGAGCACCCCAGAGATTTCCGGATGCAGAGCATGTCTTCCTAACCGATGAGGGGGAGCCGGAAAGCTTCGAAGAAGCAAAGAGAGACACCCACAACCGCAAGTGATTGAGTGCCATCCAGGATGAGATGGATTCCCTACATGAGAACCACACATATGATTTAATGGAGTTGCCGAAAGGGAAGAGAGCACTCGGAAATAAGTGGGTGTACAAGCTAAAACTGGGAGATGCCAGAAATCCACCCAGGTATAAGGCCCGAATCGTGGTGTAGGGCTTCCAGTAGAAGAAAGGAGTGGACTTCGATGACATCTTTGCTCCGGTAGTAAAGATGACATCCATCCGGACGGTATTGGGCATAGCGGCAAGCATGGACCTCGAGGTAGAGCAACTAGACGTCACAACGACATTCCTACATGGCGACCTCAAAGAAGGGATCTACATGCATCAACCAGAAGGATTTGAGAGGAAAGGGAACGAGCACCTAGTGTGCCGGGTGAAGAAGAGCCTATACGGATTGAAGCAAGCTTCCCAGCAATGGTACCGGAAGTTCGACTCCTTCATGACCGACCAAGGGTACCACAAGACACAGACCGATGACTGCGTGTTTGTGAAGAAATTTGATGGAGGAGATTTCCTGATACTCCTCCTATATGTGGATGATATGTTGATCGTTGGACGAGACCAAGGAAAGATTCAGATGCTATTGACAACCACAGAGGCGGAGTACATGGCAGCTATAGAAGCCAGTAAGGAGATAATCTGGATGAAGGACTTCATGGGAGAGCTAGGGATCCAATAGGAGGAATACCGGCTCTACTGCGATAGTCAAAGTGTCATCCACCTTGCAAAGAACGTGGCCTACCATTCCCGGACGAAACATATCCAGCGGAGGTACCACTAGATCCGGGAGAGAGTAGAATATCAAGAGTTCGTGCTGACGAAGATCCACACGGAGGAGAACGGGTCAGACATGCTGACCAAGGCCTTGACAACCGACAAGCTGGACGCGTGCCAAAAGCGGATCGGGCTGACAAGATATCCCATGCTGGAGTGAAGGGGGAGATTGTTGGGAAATCGGTCTCTTCGAATGGGATCCCTAAACCCTAAACCGGAAGAGATCCGGAAACAGGAGGAGAGCCGGTGAGAACCGGAAGAGAAGACATATCTGTAAATATGTTTTGAGTAAGCCTATTGGGGCTATATTCGTAAATAGCCCTAAGTTCATATAAGTATAAATATGACTTAGGGAAATCACTTTGTATAAGGTTGTTATTGTCATATTCTTGTATAAAGAGTGACAGAAGGAGAGAGTGTGAGATACAGAGAGATACTCTGTTGTAACCGCCGGTTGGCAAAGATACAAAGCTTGAGGTCGTTGCCTCTGAGGCTCTGATTGTATCTTCCTCCCATAGTGATAGTTGGAGTTTGTGGGCTCTCGTGGTTTTTCCCTATTTGGGTTTTCCACATAAACATCCTGTGTCATTTCGGTGTACTCTCTTGTTCTTTCCCATTTTTGTGATTCAAGACTCGGTTGTGGCCGAGCGATATTCTGCACTATTTCTCAACAGGATTTTACTTCTTCTTCGAGGTTGATCCCTTGGGAGGAGAGTTCAGACAACACCCAACTAAAGGTGTTGATGTAGGAAGTCAATGGATCCGTCACTCTCATCGTCATATTGAGCAACTGTTGGTTCAATGTCAATTTCGACGTGGAGGATTTTCTCTCGTACACGACTTGAAGTTTCTCCTACAAAAAGAATGCTAAGCCAGGATGAAATAGACATTTTCAGCCACGTGCATTCAAATGGTAGATTTGGTGATTTTGTCCAAAGATCTCCAATCTTCGATTGACATTGAAGCAGGTCAAGTGTTGTGTCGAATGGATTCTATTTGTCACCAGATAATCACCACATCTTGCATCATGTCCTTCCACGAGGTGAAGTTCTTTCCGTCTAACTTCTAGATTTCCACAGTACTGCCGGACTGTGTCACCATGTTTCTTCAAAGTAGATGTTGTTGGCTTGGTCTTTTTCTTTCAGTTGGTCAAGTTCTTTTCTAAGCTTTGTGTTGTTCGTTGCTGCCGAACAGCAAGGTCACACTAATACCAAATGTTGAAGATAATAAGTGGAAGAATATGTGAGAACCTACAAGGTGATGCTAAGGAAACAACATGTACAAGATAGAGAAGCAGAATGCGTAAACTATGCAAGTAAGAAGCAAGAGAACTTAGTTGAAGCTCTAATGGAAACCTGTTATTCTCTTCTGTATCTCTCTCTCTCTCTCTCTCTCTCTCTCTCTCTCTCTCTCTCTCTCTCTCTCTCCCCTAGAATTGCATGGGAAGCAAGTAAAAAGATCCAAAAGACGCATAAAAGCAAAATTTTGTGTTTTGGTTGGATGCAAGATATAGAAAAATGGTTTGGTAGATGGGATGCGAGACACTTATTTCATGATGCATCACTAGATTCCTCTATAAATGAGGCGTTTTTGCAATGCCAATGTATCATGACATGAGACAAATGTAGAGGCTCATGCTTCACAGATTATACTACACATGTTCCACCTAACTACAAAACCATATTCTTTGCGGAACGGGGAAACCGTATGTTACTCGTAAGAATATACGGGGAGGCGTAAGGTTATGTGTAATGATGTGGTTGATGTGTATGTGTAAAGTAAATGAGTGTGTGAGGATGAGTATGTGTATGGACACATGCACAATTATGTGCATGTGTACAAGAATGTGTAATGGTCTTATTTATAATGGTCATGTAACCGTTACATTGGATGTATTATATAAACCCCTTATGGGGTATATAATGAGATATACCTTTTTTCCCCTCTCACATTTGTGTCATTTTCTATTTGTCTTTTTCTCTAGCTCTCTCACTATGGTAACCCCTTTGGGAGGGGGGTGAAGCCATTCTAGGCTTCATCCCCCACCCCAACAACACCGTACATATCGATACATGCTAGATACCATACCATTATCTGGTATTCGAACCATTGCTTCCATGCGACTTAGCTCACATGCATTGCGATGTCAAACAGGGTGTTGGGGCACAAATGATGAGAGTGGTCGGCTATGCACACTTTGCTCTAACGAAGTTCGTGAGTCTGAGTATCACAGTTTGATATAATGCTTTGCCTTTGATCACATTCCACCATGCTTTCCACATCTCTTCGACCGAGCCCAATCTTTACAGGAATATTTGACCTCCGAAGACGATAATATAATCTATCTATCTATCTATCTCTATTTACAATGTTACAATTGGGCTGATATAGTCAAGGCCTAACTTGAGAATGTGTTCAGACTTATGGATACAATTTGGAAGGAGTTGTCCTTTTATGCCAACAAGCCCCTAGTCATGGAGTAGCTTTTGATTTTGGGGGAGAGGAGCCGTGACAAATCGACAATCTATCATAGTACTGAACTTGTACATCATATTCAACACATATTGTCTTTGGGTCAACAATATTCTATTGTAGTTGAATATGCGAACGTATGTGTGAGGACCTGTTGTATGTGTTCAACAAACTACACACATAGTGGAGGCAAGAAGATACAATACAGGATAGACACGGTTTAAGCTTTAATGGAAGCTCTGTTATTGCATTCATTCTATCTCTCTCATAGAGAATCATCATACAAGAATGATCAAGAAGCTTTGTTATTACATCGTTAGGTTATTGCTTATATACTAAGGCCAAATTATTTGGACGTGCTCACACTAAGATACAAATTGAAAGGATTCTGCCTTTTATGGCAACAAACTCCCCTGTAAAAGGATTACTCTTTCTTATTACAATTATATGGGGTTATCTCCTCCGTGAACCTAGATTACACTTTTAACGTATAGTTATGAAATTACAAGTCGTTCGGCATGTCGCCAGGTTGGCATAGATATAATTGGTATCTAGCCTAATTTGGTTAGTCATTCGGATCGACTTGTCCGAATCTTGTCCGAATTTTGTCATATCTCCGACTTACCTCTTGCTCCTTGCTCAACTTTCTTCTGCTCAGTCGCTTGTTGTAGTCCCATCTTTTTCTTCAGTGCTCTTGAATGTTGATCTGGGAGTGGCTTTGTTAGACAATCGACGATGTTCACCTCGGTGTCGATATTCCGGGCTTCAAATTTCTATTCGGTTATGAGCTCCTGGATGTGATGATACCGCACCTCAATATGCTTTGTCTTTGCGTGATAGACAGGATTGTTGATGAGGTGAATTACACTCTGTGAGTCGCAATAGAAAGTCGGCATTGGTTGGTCGATTCGGCTTGTAGCTGAGAAGTCGGTAGACAGTCGGTGCAGCCAGATTGCTTCCTTCACTGCATCCGATGCTGCTATGTACTGGGCCTTTGTGGTAAATAGAGTCATGCACTCTTGAAGTTTCGACCTCCATGATATTGCACCACCACCATAGGTGAAGATGTAGCCTGATGCCAACTTTCAATTGTCAGTATTTCCGACATAGTCGGAGTCAGTGTAGCCTTCAACTTCAGTTGAGGTTGTCAAACCGAAAGTCAGTTGTGCGTCCATAGTTCCTTTTAGATACCTAAGGATGTGCTTCACAACCTCCCAATGCTTCACTCCTGGGTTTGACATGTAGCTTGATGCCAACTTTCGATTGTCCATATTTCCGACATAGTCGGAGTCAATGTAGCCTTCGACTTCAGTTGAGGTTGTCAAACCGAAAGTCAGTTGTGCATCCATAGTTCCTTTTAGATACCTAAGAATGTGCTTGACGGCCTCCCAATGCTTCCTTCCTGGGTTTGACATGTACCGACTGACCACCCCTACTGCAGGCTATGTCGGGTCAGGTCGCCATCATTGTGTACATGATACCTCCTATGGCCGATGCGTAGGGCATCTTCCCATTAAGCTCTCTCTGCTTGTCCATTGAAGGAGAGTCTTTGTCCGATAGTCGGATCGACATCGGAAACAATGTTGGTGCTGGCCTCACATTCTCCATGTTGAAGCGCTTTAGCACCTTCCGAATGTAGTCGAACTGGGAGAGTCAAAGAAACTTTTTTGTCCGATTTCGCTCGATCCTCATGCCTAATACGTGACAGGATTGTCCGAGTTCCTTCATCGCGAACTTGTCGTGAAGGTTTCGCTTTAGCTTCCTTATTTTTGTTTGATTGCTACTTGTAGTCAACATGTTGTTGACATATAGGATTAGGTAAATCCTAGACTCGTCAGCTAGTTGCATGGGTCAGAGTCTAATCGGCGGTATCCAAGTTGCATGATGTAGGAGTCAAACTTTTGGTGTGACCATAGCTTCTTCATATGTGCTAGGTTCGCCTGCATCGGTGTAATGGACATAGTCAAGGCCCGGTTCATAGAACTTTGTCTTCCTTCGAGCTCGTCCTTATCTCCTGGGTGCCAAAATGAGTGGTTCAAATCCTTTGATTGGCTCTGTTGGTTGATCGGTATTTGCTCAACCATTTGTGTCAGGAGTCTTATTGGATAACCCATCCTCATGATGAGATTTCAACGGTGTCATGTTGTTCTCCCTTGAGTACTCAATCGATTTGGGTCTCATTTGAGCCATATATGATGTTTCAGTCGGTTGGATTCTGTCTCTTTTGACTATATCATTCCCAAATGTGGTCGATTTGACTTTGTCTTTTTTGACTCTATCTTTGAGTTCAACTATTGGACATGTTGCCGATTCGGAGTCGGCAGATATATTGTCGGCTTGTTTGAGTTTGACTGTTTGTCGAATCTCTGAGTCAGCCTAGTGGGTGAGTCCTTCTACGATAGCTCTGTCTCCTTCAAAGGATACCTTTTTACCAACTGGTTCCGCTAAGAGATGATGGAGTCTTCATTGAAGACAACGTCACTGCTTTGGATCAATTTTCGACTCTCTGGGTCCCATAGCCTGTAGCCAAATTCCCCATCGGTTCCATAACCGAGAAACATGCACTTTGTTGCATGGGGTGCCAGCTTGCTCCTTTTCTCCCTAGGGATGAACCCGTAAGTTTCGCATCCGAATACACAAAGCCTATAGTAGTTCGGATATTTGCCTAACCATAGTGCCTATGGCACTTCAAGCCTGATTGCTTTTGACAACAACATATTGATAATATATACTACCTGATAGGAAATAGTGCGGAATATTGCTTGGCCGCAACTGAGTCTTGAATCACTTTGATGAGAATCGAACACAGAAATGGGAAGTCCGAGATGACACAAGATGTTTACATGGAAAACCCTAATAGGGAAAAACCACGGGAGCCCACAGACTCCAAACTATCACTATATGAGAAAGGTACAATCAAAGACTCAGAGGCAATGACCTTGAGCTCTGTTTCTTCGCCAAGTGACAGTTAGAACAGAGTATTTCTTTGTATATCCTCTCTCTCTCTCTCTATCTATCACTCTCTATACAACAGTTATGCACACACAACTACATGACAACAACTACCATAATAAAGTGATTGCCCTAAGTCATATTTATACTGATATGAACTTAGGGCTATTTACAAATATAGCCTCACTATGCTTACTCAAAAAACATATTTACAAATATGTATTTTCTTCCGGTTCTCACCGGGTCCTCTTCATTCATCATCGGATCCCATCCGGAGAGATTGACATCGCAACACTGCCGTCTGCAATGCTTTGGCCCACAACTCCAACTTCAGTCCAACTTGTTGGAGCATTGTCGTCGCCCTCTCCTGGATCGTTTGGTTGATCTGTTCTGCCATTCCATTTTGCATGGGTGTGTATGGAACGGTCTTTTGATGCCGGATCCCTTTATCAGACAGGTACTGTTTGACGGCTCGAAAGGTGTATTCTCCTCCATTGTCGGATCAGAGTGTCTTCACTCTATATCCTTATCGGTTCTCCACTTCAGTTATCCACCGAGAGAATACCTCGAGCACTTCATCTTTGGACCTGATAAAATAGGCCTAGACCTTCCATGTACAGTCATCTACAAAAGTGATGAAGTTCCAGGAGCCTCCTAGTGATTGCTCTGGCACGACACGAGCTCTAGGGGCTATTGTATTGTCTCGTAGTGGAGAGAGTGCAGACTTTGGGTATAGTTCCCATATCGACAATGCTCGCAAAAGTCCCTCTTTGCTTGGAGTTTCGGAATGTAGCCAATCAAGTTCAGCTTTAGACATATGACCAAGTCGGCCATGCCATATGTTTGGGTTGGTCTTTTCGGCTACATTCACGGCCCCTTCTGGATTGATCGCCATTAATGGGTACAAGTTATTGTACTTGTGCCCACCTCCTATCTTTAGGTTTCCTTGGCTGATCATCCATGCGAACTCACTTAGAGTCGTTCGATACCCATCTTCAGTTAGCATCCCGATGGAGACCAAACTCCTTTTTCAGATCGGGTACGTGTCAGACTTGATGTAGGATTATTGTGTTGTCATTTGGCAGTTGAATTGGTACTTTGCCAACTTTTGCTATTCTGCAGTCCTGCCCATTGCCTAGTGGGCCAGTGCCGTTGGCGCCGATCAAATAGTTTGAAAATCGCTTGATGTTTGGGGTCACGTGAAATGTGGCACCGGAAACTAGTAACCACGTGTGTGCATCTTGTGCACTGTAGAGGACTTCTCTGATAATTGAATTCGCTAATGAGAGGATTTCTCCTGATCGGTTTTCAGCAACGTTTATTTGGTTTTCCACAAGAGAGTGGTCTGAGTCAGATCATCCTCGATTTCACTTGGATTGCCGACCACTCTCTTTCCTCTTGATCGACCAACAGTCAGAAACATTGTGGCTAGATTTTCTGTAGTGTGTGCAAAATTCACCTGATCGATTCATTCTCGACTTTGACTGCTATCAATCTTCCTTAGTCTTCCATCGGTTGGTGTTCCAACCGGTTATGTCGGCTTGCTCTCTCGATTGACGAAATCTAGTGATCGGCACATCCTGCATCATCTCCTTCCATAAGGAAAATTTTTGGCCATCGAATTTTCTGATTTCAAGCCGTGTTTCGGAAGCCATGTTCTTCTTCGAAAGTGAGATTTTTTGGACCTGGTCTTTGTCCTTTCAGCTTTTCTGTTGTTTGTTGCTGCCGAACCGCAAGTCGGACTGATACCACTTGTTGTAGTTGAATATGTGCGGAAACGTATGGGTGAGAACCTGTTGTATGTGTTCAACAAACTATACACAGAGTGGAGGCAAGAAGATACCACAGAGGATAGACACGGTTTAAGATTTAATGGACGCTTTGTTATTGCATTCGTTCTATCTCTCTCTCAGAGACTCATCATACAAGAATGATCAAGAAGCTCTATAATTGCTTATATACTAAGACCTAAATATTTGGATGTGTTCACACTAAGATACAAATTAGAAGGCGTTGGCCTTTTATGCCAACATATTCCATCAGGGCTATGTATCACTTCCATGCCGAGGAAGTAATGGAGGTCCCCCAAGTCCTTCATTTTGAATATGTCTGACAATTGGGATTTGACATGGCCGATTTCGGCAAGGTCGGCACCCGTGATGACCATGTTATCCATGTACAACAAAATGCAAATTGGACTTGCATGACCTTTTCGGATGAACAACGATGAGTCAGACTTTGGGACCTCAAACTCCATCTTATGTAAACGCTGTGTGATTTTAGAGTTTCAAGCTCTTGGGGCTTGCTTGAGACCGTAAAGCGACTTCTTCACCCAAAACACTCCGACTTGTTCATCTCGGAGCTAAATGCAGGGGGTTGGACCATATATACATGTTCCTTAAGATTGCCTTGATGGAATGCATTCTTCACGTCCATCTGGTGGAGACTCCATCCCTTTGCTCCTGCCACCACCAGAACCACATAGTTGGTCATCATCCTTTGGTTTGGGCATATCCCTTGGCCACCAATTAGGCCTTGTACCGGTTGACCGAGTCATTAGCATTGTAGTTTACCTTTTATACCCATTTACATCCAATCAGCTTGTAGTGTTGGGGAGGGTCAACCAGATCCCATGTTTGCTTGTCGGCTATCGCTTGCATTTCTTCCTCCATGGCCTCTTGCCACTTGGCATATTGTGATTTCTCCACAAAGCTCTCCGGCTCACGAACTGATGCTACCTTCATCATGAATGCATAATGATGCGCCATATATTCATTTTACATGTATTGGGTTACTGGGTACTCGTGGCGTGTCGATCGACGCAACTCCTTGTTGGCCAATTTCATGGCCCTCGTGGCCAAAGCTGACCTCATCTCAACAAGTCCACCGTCATTGCTTAACACATCGTCAGTTTCCGTATCCAGACATTTTCTTCTTTCCTTTCTCGTGGCGTGTCAGCTTCTTCAAGGATAGGATGACCAATTCCTCATCACTCGCTGGTGGGTCATTTCGACTTTGCTCCTCAATCGGCCCACTTAGCCGAAATGAAATCGGACCCTCTTCGTGAGTGCTGATTTCCTTGTCAAATGAGCCCACTACACTTGCCTTATCTTCTGAGTTCGGCTTAGAATTCATAGAGGTAGGATTAGGCAGAGGTTGATACCACAAAGCCGATTCATCAAAAACAATGTCTCGGCTTACTCACACCTCTTTGGTTCGGGGGTTTTAGCACTTGTAACCCTTCTCTTCATCCGAATAAAATTCAAATATGCACTTTTCAGCTGTTCAATCTAACTTCCTCTGTGTCTCATCTAACACATGCACGAATGCGTTGTGCTACCAAACACTCATAAGTTTGCCAAATTCGTCTTACGTCCGAAATATAGCTCATGTGGAGATACTTGCACTCCACTTGCCAATGTCAGATTTAGAAAATACACGACCATCCAAACCACTTCAGCGTAATAAGCCTTCGGCATATGCTTCTCTTCAAGCATTGGCCTTGGCACTTCAAAAATCGTCCAATTCTTCCTTTCAGCTATGTCGTTTTGTTGCGGTGTACATCTGTAGGAGAAATCTCTCTGAATTCCTTCCTTTTGCAGAAAAAGTACTATTTTCTACCAACGGACCTCAAACAATTCATCTTTCTTTCGGTCTCCCTTTCAATTAGGCTTTTGAGCTTTAGGAAACAAGGGAAGACTTCGCCTTTCTTCTAAATTATGAAGACCCAAGTGTGCCGTGTGAAGTCATCAATGAAGGAGACCAATATATTATCTCCAACCTATGCTCACATTCAGTGCTGGTCCCCATACATCCAAATGGATTAGATCGAGCTTATTTTGGCTCCGATTACGTTTGTTGGGGAAAGGAAGCAGATGTTGATTTCCAAGTTTGCATGCTTCACAGATTTGGTGCTTCAGGCCACTAAACTTTGGGAAGACTGCATATATTGAAGCCTTGGAAAGTTGATGTGACCGATCCACTTGTGCCACAGGATGCAATTTGATTCAACCTTATGTCGCTTCGCAAACATTGCGGCACCAACATCACTTGTATCGAGGATAAACATCCTCCTTTCTCTGTGCCCCTGCTCGATTACATGGCCTTAGTCCTCGATGAAGAAGACATGGTGATTGAATGAAACTTGCATGACCTGGTCAACAATCTATCTGGGCGACAACAAGTGCTTGGAGATTGTTGTCACATGCAAGAAATTCCTCATGCAACCTCTTTGACCAACATGGCTCATAGTGACATCGTTGATATACTTGATGGGGTGGATTGTGTGGTCGTTGGTCTCGATATATCCCCACTGCTCCAACTTCTCCAAACTTGAGAACCATTCTTCGTGGTTAGTCATGTAATTAGAAACTCTAGAGTCGATGTACCACACCTCTTTTTGTTTCGAGGTGCTCGCATCCATCGGATTATGTTATATATGAGAGACCAACCACAATTGGATAGCATGTAAAATGCAAAGGCAAGAAGAGACCAACCAAAACAGAAAAATGACACAAACAATGAAACAAGATGTTAACGTGGAAAACCCTAAAAGGGATAAAACCACGGGAGTTCACAAACCTCAAAACGAATCACTATGGTGGAAGTAATACAACAAGAAGCTTCAAGGCAATGACCTTGAGCTCTTCTTCGTCCACAAACGGCTATAATGTTACTCACACACTCTCTCACTCTCACACACTAGTTACATAGGCAACTACACACTATAACTTCTTACAATAATAATGATCATCCTCCCTAACTATATTTATAAATATATACACAGCTATTTACAAATATATCCCACTAAGGGCACATTGAGGCTATTTACAATTATAGCCTTGAGTCGGCTTCCACCAATTGGGCTATTAGCCAAATCGATTATTAGAAGATTTTCGGCCTCGGCCGAGTCGTTGTTGAACGATTAAGATTTCTCTTCTCTTTGGCTCGCGTTCTCCTTCCCATCCGGAGGGACCTATCTCCTAACAAATTCCCCCTTCACTCCGGCATGGGGTGCTTTGTCAATCTGACCCATTTTCTGCACGCGGCAAGCTTCTCTACCGAGTGGATCTTCATCAACATGTTAGGTCCGTTTTCTGCTATGTGGATCTTCATTAGAGAAAAATCCATCTCTTCTACACTCTCCCAGAGCCAATGGTATCTCTTGTGGATGATCTTGGTCCTTGAGTGGTATGCGACATTCTTCGCAAGGTGGATGGTACTTTGGTTGTTGTAGTAGAGTCTGAATTCTTCTTCTTGAATCCCTAACTCTCCGATGAATTCCTTCATCCAAATAATTTCCTTGCTGACTTCTACTATAACCATGTATTGAGCTTCCTTGGTCGACAATACCATGACCTTCTTTAGTCTCGAGTACCATGAGACGGTTCCCCTTGCATAAGTCATTACGTATCCGGACATGGACCGGCTGGTATCCTCATCAGCCAACATGTCTGAATCAGTGAAACCTTCTAATATGGGGTTACCTGAGCGGAATTGGAGGCACACGCTCGAAGTGCCTCTTAGCTACCGAAGTATCCACTGCCCAGATTGTTCATGTATCGGCTGACGACTCCGACCGCATATCCAATGTCAAGCCTTGTACATACCATCGTGTACATCAGACTTCCAACTGTTGAGGCATAGGGGACCTTCATCATCTCAACCTTCGCTGTCTTCGTCTTTGGACATTGGCCTCTCTTTAGCTTGCAGTTTGTCTGTAGTGTCGAGCCAACCAGCTTTGTGCCATGCATATTAAATCTTTGGAGCACCTTCGTCACATATTTCTCCTATGACAACCACGACAACTTATTTGTCTGATCCCGAACAATGTGCATCCCCAGAATCTGCTTTGCCGGACCTATATCCGTCATTGAAAAAGATTCGCCCAAAGACTTTCTCATCAACATACAACAGGAGGATGAGAAAGCCTCCTTCATCATATTTCTTAACAAAGACACAGTGATCAACTTGCATCTTATGGAACTCATGATCTATCATGAAGGACTTGAATTTTCGGTACCATTGTCGGGGTGCTTCCTTCAGCTTGTACAACCTTTCTCCACAAAGCCTTTCTGCTTGACACACCCAATTTTGCTTTCCTTTCTCCACAAAGCCTTCCGGTTGCTGTATGTAGATTTCTTCCTCCAAATCTCCATGCAGGAAAGTTGTCTTCTAAGTCCATGCTAGCTACTATGCTCAACACTGTCCGGGGCAAATACTTCGTTGAAATCCACACCCTTCTTCTGTTGTTGTTTAACTACTAAGTCCATGCTAGCTGCTATGCTCAGCACCATTCGGATGGATGCCATCTTCACTACTTGGGCAAATACTTCGTCGAAATCCACACCCTTCTTCTGTTGAAAACCTTTCACAATGATTTGGGCTTTGTATTTCTGTGGATTCCTACTTTCTCCCGGCTTCAATTTTTATACCCATTTGTTCCAGAGTGCCTTCTTTTCTTTCAGAAGCTCTGTCGGTTCATACATGTAGTTCTCATGCAAGGATTCCATCTTGTCTTGCATGGCACTCAACCACTTTCGGCTGTGGGTATGCCTCTTTGCTTCCTCAAAGCTTTTCCGCTGTCCTCATCGGTTAACAACACATATTCTCTATCCGGAAATATACGAGGGGGCCTTCTCTCTCTCAGAGGGTATCTTATGCCTTTATTGGCAATAGTTGGTTCCTATTCGACCTCTACTATTAGTTCTTAATCCCAATCGGATTCAGATCCTCGTTCGGCTGACTGTCTTCTTTCGACTGGCTACTCTTGGTCCTCAGTCGACTCTCGAATTTACTAAATATCTACTCGGCCGACTGGTTCGTATTCGACTTCGGTTGGATCAACTTCTATTCGATTAAGTCAATCATCAACTCGGCTCAATTCGGTCGCTGGAGGCCTATTTTCGGTGGACTGGGAAGCTGACCCTAACAATCGGCAATTGTTCAGTTTGCACCAAACCAAACCGCGAAACCGTGGTTTAATGGCTTAACGATTTCAATGGTTCGGTTCGGTTCAGGTTTAGGTTTTTTTTAACGGTTTGGTTAGGTTTCAATAGTAAAAAACAACGGTTTTAACAATTTAACGGTTTTTAATATTTAATTTTTTAAATATGTTTTAAAAAAACTTTAAAAATTTAAAAAATTGTTTTCAAACAATCTTTTCATTTTTACACCTTATTCTCACATTTTAGGAACTTAAAAATTCTAAATAATGAGATATTAAAAATTTGACCTATGTTGAAAACCAAAACCGAACCACGAAACCGCGGTTTTTACGGTTTAATTGTTTAACGGTTTGAAAAAGTTTAACGATTCGGTGTAGCGGTTTCACGGTTTGGTTCAAGTTTCAAAAAATTTAAACGGCTCAGTTCCAAACCGGTTCGGTTTGGACCCTCTGAAACCGAACCGAACTGTTGCCGATTGTTAGCTGACCCTATCTTCTTCATCTCCCAATCGACAATTGTCTTTTCTTACATGAAGATGATATCTCGGCTCCTAATCACCTTCTTGTCGATTAGGTCCCACAGTCGATAGCCGAACTCATCTACTCTGTAGCCGAGAAACAAACACTATCAGACCTTGGGATCAAGTTTCCGCCTCTGCTCCTTATCTATATGCAGATACAAGCAACTGAACACCCTTAGATGCTAGTATGACACCTCTAATGCAAACCAAACCCTTAAATGTGGTATGTCACCTTGGAGTGGTACCGAGGGAGACCTGTTTATAATGTAAGCAGTTGTTATCAGTGCCTCAGCTCAATATATCTTCGGCAGCTTCGCATGTGACAACATATATCAGACTCTCTCCATGATGGTCTGGTTCATCCTTTCGGTTAACCCGTTATGGCGAGCATTGTCATTCCGGGAAACAAACCTGAACTCCGCACTCTCTCCATTCCAAGATAGTACGACAACCCCTACAACTAGTCCATCCATATATATGTGGGCCGATACCCAAAAGGTCATTAAGAGCCTCCTAGTACTTCATCACATTCGTAGATGATTGTACATGGAAGGTTTGGGCTTATTCGATTAAGTCCAAAGATGAAGTGCTCAACGTCTTCTCTTGGTGGTTAGCCAAAGTGGAAAATGATCAGGACGCTGAGTGAAGACACTTCGGTCCAACAACGTAGGTGAATACACCTCCCGAGCCTTTAAATAATACCTATCCAACAAAGGGATCCAACACTAGAAGACTATTCCAAATATACCCATGCAGAATGGCGTGGCGGAATGGATCAACGGAACGATCCAAGAGAGGGTGACAACAATGCTCCAACATTCCGGACTAACACTGGAATTTTGGGTTGAAGCATTGCAGATGACAATATATATGATAAATCTGTTGCCATCAAGAGCAATACGGTTGGAAGTGCCACAAGCACTATGGTTTGGCAAAAAACCGACCTACGATAGGCTCCATATATTCGGATGTGAAACCTATGCATTCATCCCTAGGGATACGAGGAACAAGCTGGCACCCCATGCACTTAATTGTATATTTATCAGTTATGGAACCAATGGGGACTTTGGCTATCGACTATAAGATCCAGAGAATCGGAAATTGATCTGGAGTAGTGACGTAGTCTTCAATGAAGAATCGATTCTCTCTGAACGAAATCAACCAAAAAGGGTCGGTAAAAAGGTCTCCTTCGACATCGACAGAGATGTCGTAGAAGGACTGACCCATCAAGCTGTATTGGCAATTCGATAAATAGTCAAAGAAGACCAAGCAAGTGAACCCCCTGTCGAATTTGAATAGCCAAGATGTCAACTCTTGAATTCATCTAAGACATCGTCAAGAGGTGAAATAGATAGAGTCGAAATTATAAAATCACCCAAACATGCTAAGGTACTGAAAAGCCGAGCCGAAATGGCCAGGGCACAAATCCCTCTAACAATTGATCCGAAAGAAGGGGGGGATGATCTAACAACAATGAACTCCAATTGCAGGAGCAGATCATCTTGAAGAACTCTTGAACAAAGTTTAAGTAATGGCGATCATCCAACATTGTTGATCAAAGGATCCGAACCAACCAAGTTGGCACCCAGGAGATCCAAACAAGTTTGAAGGTCAACAGAGTTCTATCAATCGGGCCTCAACTATGTCAATTACACGGATGTAGTCTAACCAAGCTCTTTCAAGGAAGCTATAACTGCACCAAATGCCGACACATGGCTACAAGCCATAAAATTTGAGATGGACTCGATTCATTAGAATCAAAACATGGGAGCTGATCAAATTACCAGCTAGAAGGACGCCGGTGCCTTGCAAATGGGTCTTCCGATACAAATATGTATTTGATTCAAAGAAGCCCAAATACAAAGCTCATCTCATTGCAAATGGATTCAAACAAGAACATGGGGTCGATTATGAGGTGATATTCTCACTAGTAGTCTAGATTACTTGGGGTCGTGGCGACGGAAGGCCTAGAGCTTGAGAAGTTAGACGTCAAGACGAAGTTAGACGTCAAGACTTGGAAGGAGACATCCATATGTCTCATCCGTCAAGATTCACAGAGACAAAGGAGGAAGGTTACCTCATATATCAATTGAACAAAAGCTTTTATGGCTTAAGAAAAGCATCGAGAATGTGGTATCAGAAGTTCGATACCTACATTTGGCAGCTTGTTTACCACAGGTTGGCTTAAGAAAAGCATCGAGAATGTGGTATCAGAAGTTCGATACCTACATTTGGCAGCTTGTTTACCACAGGTTTGACTCCAACCCATGTATGTATATTTGGTTGTTTGCCAACAGGTTCAAGATCTATCTGATCCTATATTTCAACGACATACTCATTGCAGGGAGCAATTGAGCAGAGATCAGAGAACTAAAGTGGAGCCTTCATGAAAAATTTATGATGAAGGAATTCGGACAAACCCGACATATACTAGGCATGAGGATTGAGTGAAATCTGAGGACAATGAATGTCCGGCTCTCGTAGTCCAACTACATTCATAAGGTGTTGAAGAGCTTCAACATGGAGAATGTGAAGCCAACATCAACTCTGCTATTGACATCGATTAGACTATTGGATAGAGACTCTCCTTCAACAGATGAGGAGAGAAAGCTGAATGGAAAGTTACCCTATGCATCTGCCGTAGGAAGTATCATGTACAAAATGGTGGTGACTTGACCCGACCTTGCCTATACCGTAGGGGTTGTCAGCCGATACATGTCGAACCGAGGACAAAATCATCGGGAGGCCATCAAGCACATATTTAAGTATCTAAGAAGAACCAAGGATGCACAACTAACTTTTAGAACGACCAATCTGACCAAAGTCGAAGGCTATACCGACTCTGACTATGCCAAAACTACGGATAATCAGAAGTCGACATCATGCTATCTTTTCACCTATGGTGGTGGTGCTATATCATGGAGGTTGAAGCTTCAAGAGTGCATAATCTTGTCTACCATAGAGCTTGAGTACATAGTAGCATTAGAGGTAGCGAAGGAAGCCATCTAACTACACCAACTTCTCAGTGACAAGACGAATAGACCATCCAATGCTGACTATCTATTGTGACTCTCAAAGTGCAATACACCTTATTCAAAATCCAGTCCGTCACGTGAAGAAGAGACACATTGAGGTGTGGTTTAATCATATCCAGGAGCTCGTAATGGATGCAGATCAACTGAAGACCAAGAGTCGGAATCAGAAATGAGTCGATTCGAGCAAATGAGTCGAATCAGAGGTAAATTGATCTGAACAAGTCGACCTGATTGACTCCCATGTGAACCTGGACAACACACAATCCAGAAGATCAACTAAATTAGGCTACACACCGACCTTACCGCTACTAGTTTAGCCTAAGTGGAGAGTCTTGTATGTATAGTTGTAACTATGTTCACCAATGGGTAGAAGGTTGAATCAGACATCGACCTGTGGCACAATTGGATCGGCGATGTCAACTTCCCTTGGCTTCAAGAGATGAAGACAAAGAACATCATTTCTTGCCTACTTAAATTTAGTGGCCGGAAGGGCCAGGTTTGTGAAGCCTGTCTACTCGATAAGCAGCATTGACTTCCATTCCCCAACGAGTGCAGTTAAAACCAAAATAACATCGATTTGATCCATTTAGATGTGTGGGGATCGGTAGAGAACGTGAGAATTGGTGGGAGTCATTACTTTGTAGCCTTCATCGATAACTACTCTTGGCATACCTGGGCATGCTTGATCGAGAAGAAGAACGAAGTCTTCTCCTGTTTCCTAAAGGTGAAAATCCTTGCTAAATGGGAGACATGACGCAAGATCATGTGCCTCTAGACGGATGGCAATAAAGAATACTTTTCCAACCAGCTCTCAAGTTATCTACAAACGGAAGGAATTGATTGTGAATTCTCCTACAAATACATGTTAGAGTAGAATGGAGTGGCCGAACAAACGAATCAGACCATTGAGGAGGCGACAAGGGCAATGCTTGAGGAGAAGCATATGCCAAAGTTCTACTAGGCAGAAGCAGTTAGGACAACTGTCTACCTATAGAATCAGACATCTGCAAATGGAGGAGTGGCGCCACATGAGCTCTATTTTGGGCGAAGGCACAATTTGGGACACTTGAGGGTGTTCGATAGCATCACATATGTGCATGCCAAAAGAGAAGAGGAGAAAGTTGGAAACCAAAGCCAAGAAGTGCATTCTAGTTGACTACTCGGACGAGCAAAAGGGTTATAAATGTTATAACCCCCAAACTAAATAGGTTTGAGTTAGTCAAGATGTCGTAATCGATGAATCTTCTCTGTGGTACTTGCCTCCGCCTTCAACCCCCATTAACTCCATTCTGAGTTCTGAGGATGAGGCCTGTGAGGCTGAGATGTCCCTGGATGGAGAAGAGATTAGAACTCTAGATGAGAGTATGATCTCATTTTGGCTAAGTGAATCAAATCAGGGGTTGAGCCAGAATAGCCAGCCCAATGATGAGCCGACGAGTAGTGGAGAGTCGACTCTGCAGTCCCCGCACTAGAAGCCGAGGAGAAGGCTTAGACACAAGGAGAAGGCAAAGATGAAGATGCCGAAATATGGCATAGATGTTGCCATGTTAGATGAGAGAGAATCCAACAGAGCCATGAGCAATGATGGAACTCCAAAAATGAGGTTGGAGTCAACGAAGAGGGCCATAAAATCGGCGAACCAAAAGTTGCACTGATCCACCCGTGAGAAGAACCCCGTAATCTGGTATGGTACAATGAATACATGTCACATTATTATGCGTATATGACAAAGGTGGCAGAACTGTGTGAGCTGAAGAGATACACAAAGGCGACAAGGGACACAAATTGGTGAGCCACAATGGAGGAAGAGATGTGTGCCTTAATGGAGAATGAAAGATGAGACCTAGTTGACGCCCCCAAAGGATTGAAGCCAATTGGATGCAGGTGGTAGCTTTGTCAATTGGTACAAGGCCCGATTGGTGGCAAAAGCTTACGCACATCAACATGACATCGATTTTGACGAGACATTTGCATCGGTTGCCAAAATGACAACCGTCTGGGTGTTGTTGGTTGTAATGGTGGTGAAGGGATGACACCTGCATGAAATGGACATGAAGAATGTGTTCTTGAAAGGAGAGCTTGAGAAATAGATGTACATGATGCAACCTCCCAGGTTTCAGTCCGGATTGAGCATGTCAGCTGTCTGTCAACTAAAGAAGTCTTTGTACAGACTAAAGCAAGCCCCACGTGCTTGGAAAGCAAAGATCACGGAACTGTTGCATTGGATGGGATTTGTTCCGTCGAAGTTCGACTCAACACTATTCATCCAGTAGGGTCGAAACCTCTCATAGTTATGGATTGGCAGATTGGTGAAGAATATCATAGAGTAATTAGAGTGGAGTCAAAAAGTAAGGAATTGGAATGCATCAAATCCATAGCTCCCTTTGATAGAGCAGCTTTGATAGTAAGTTGTTCGACCCTTTGTGTTTGTAGACCAAGAATATGATGACATAAATTTTGGCATGCCCGGTTTTACATCTATTTGAAACAGAGAGCAAAGGAGAATGGATGTCGCCTAGTCGGCCTAGTACAGAACAACCTGTAGGAAGCAGACGACCACGCACAAGATCGGAAAGCCGACGTGTTCAAGAAGAAAATTCGACTTACCTAGAGTTTTTTGAACGTATTCAACAAGAGGCTGTAGAGGAATTAAGGGCAATTTCCGATTTACAGACTGACAGTAGCTCGGACGATGAGACGTTCGACCAGCGCCGACACCTAACCAACTTGGTAAGAGTATTAGAGGAGGATATAATGTATGATCCTTATCCCAAATAAAATGATGACGCGGATGCAAAACAACATGTGCCGACTTTCCTCACCACATGCCAAGCTAACCATGTCTCACAACGACTTTTAGAAGCAAACATTGATAAATCGAAGATAGCAAAGTTCAGATTGTTGTTAGAAGGGCAATCAACTAATTGCTACTCGTAACATGAAGAGGGTGAGTTTGAATCATTTAAATAACTAACTAGTAAATTTATCAGGTTATTGCATTGGGAAATTCCAAAACCGGAACTTATGAACCAATTCTATGCAGCTTACCAAGAAGCTCATGAAATATTTCCCCAATTCATTATTCGATTCCAAATCTTCGGAGGCTGTTAGCACGAACCCCTCCTAAGGAAGATGTGAAGGATGCCTTCTTATCGGCACTCCGAGAGCCACTCCGGACTGCACTACCTGTTTTCGATTTTAAGGAACAATCACTAGAGCAAGTGATTGACAAAGCACTCGTAATGGATAGAGCACAAACAAGTAATAGTATGTTGCTAACATCCTTACAAAAATCATTACCAAATCAGGAGGAATTGAGGTTTTGACAAGAAATTCAATGCACAACTTGCTTGAATCCTGGGCCTTCCACAATAGAATGCACATTACACACACATTGCCCAATTTTCCATTCAAAGTGACATACAATAGACGAGTGCAAATATAACCTCTTAAACAAGGTTGCGGCTCCGGTAATGCAAATAGAGCCGCATAATGACCGACCGGATGACAGAATGCGGCAGACAAACCGTTTCCGAGAAGAGGATAGACTAAGATCTGAGAATCAGTTTTGACTAGATTGAAATCGACGAGATGATTATAAAAGGGACGAGCACCTTCAGATGAGTATAGAAGGGGCAATAGTCAACGATATGAGTGTGATTACTCACCTCACCATGATAGAAATGATCGGCATTTGTACAACAACAGAGGATCAAGACATCAAGATGACCAATGGTATTACGATCAACGTGAGAGGAATGGCGCGGAATATTGCTCAACACCAACCAAGTCTTGAACACTTCTTTACGAATGAAACACACAAATGGGAAGTGGAGAGTACACAAGGAAATACATAGGATGTTTACTTGGAAAACCTTGAATGGGAAAAACCACGGGAGCCCACAAACTCCAACTATCACTATAGGAGAAAGGTACAATTAGAGTCTCGGAGGCAACGACCTCGAGCTCGCGATCTTCACCAACTGGCGGTTACAACAGAGTATAGCTCTATATCTTACTCTCTCTCCCCCTCTCTCTCTGTCGCTCTCTCTCTATACAAGAATATAACAATAACTACAACTACACTCAAAGTGATTGCCCTAAGTCATATTTATACTGATATGAACTTAGGGCTATTTAAAAATATAACCTCAATAGGCTCACTCAAGAAACATATTTACACATATGTCTTCTCTTATGGTTCTCACCGGATTCCATCTGGAGAGAACGATTTCCCAACAATCTCCCCCTTCACTCCGGCATGGGATATCTTGTCAGCCCGATCCGCTTTCGGCACGCGTCCAGCTTGTCGGTTGTCAGCACCTTGGTCAATATGTCTGACCCGTTCTCCTTCGTGTGGATCTTTGTCAGCACGAACTCTTGATCTTGTACTCTCTCCCGGATCTAGTGGATATGTTTCGTCGGGGAATGGTAAGCCGTGTTTTTTACAAGGTGGATGGCAGTTTGACTATCGCAGTAGAGCCGTTATTCCTCCTGTTTGATTCCTAGCTCTCCGATGAAGTCCTTCATCCAAATTATCTCATTGCCGGCTTTCACAACTGCCATGTACTCCGCTTCCATGGTTGACAACGCAACCATCTTCTGCAGCCTCGACTGCCACGAAACAACTCCCCCTGCATAAATCATGACATATCCGGATGTAAACCGGCTGGTATCTACATGAACCGACATATCTGAATTAGTGAATCCATCAAGTTGAGGATTACTAGAGCTGAATCGGAGGCACATACTCGAAGTGCCTTTCAAATACCACAATATCCACTTGACCACATTCTAGTGCTCTTTGCCAGGATTGCTCATGAACCAGCTCACCACTCCAATTGCATATCTGATATCCGGTCAGGTACATACCATCGCATACATTAAGCTCCCGATGGTAGAGGCATATGCTATTTTCATCATATCCGTCTTCTCCGTCTTTGTCCTCGAGCTTTGTTTTCCTGACAGCTTGCAGTTTGCCGAAATTGTCGATCCGACCGGTTTTGCCTCCGACATGTTGAACCTTTGAAGCACCTTTGTCACATACTTCTCCTGTGACAACCACAACAGCTTCTTTGACCGGTCCCGGAGGACGTGCATTCCCAATACCTGTCTTGGCGACCCCAAGTCTTTCATTGAGAAGGTCCAGTTCAGAGCCTTCTTCAACATCCGAAATCTTGCCCTCGTCTCGTTTGACGATCATCATATCATCCACATATAAGAGGAGCATCAAGAAACCTCCTCTGTCAAATTTCTTCACAAACACACAGTGATCGGCCTGCGTCTTGTGGTACCCTTGGTCAGTCATGAAGAAGCCGAACTTCCAGTACCGGAGCCGAGGAGCTTGCTTCAATCCGTATAAGCTCTTCTTCAGCCGGCACAGCAGGCACTCCTTCTCTTTCTTCTCAAATCCTTCCGGTTGATGCATGTAGATCTCTTCTTCGAGGTCCCAATGTAGGAATGTCGTCTTCACGTCCAGTTGCTCTACCTTGAAGTCCATGCTTGGCGCTATGCCCAATACCATCCAGATGGATGTCATCTTTACTACCGGGGCAAAGATCTCATCGAAGTCCACTCCTTTCTTCTGCTGGAAGCCCTTCACCACGATTCGGGCCTTATACATGGGTAGATTTTCGGCATCTCCCGGTTTCAACTTTTACAGCCACTTGTTCCGGAGTGCTCTCTTCCCTTTTGGCAACTCCATCAGTTCATATGTGTGGTTCTCATGCATGGAATCCATCTCATCCTACATGGAACTCAACCACTTGCAGTTGTGGGTGTCTCTCTTTGCTTCTTCGAAGCTTTCCGGCTCCCCCTCATCGGTTAGCAACACATGCTCTGCATCCGGGAATCTCCGGGGGGCTCTTCTCTCTCAGAGAGGATATGTCCATCCTTGGTTTTTGACTACCGGTTCCTCTGTTTGTTCCTCATCCTCATCCGATTTGGGATCTTGTCTGGTTCCGGTGTCTTCTTCTTCTTCGGTCAGTTCGGTTTCCTGTCTGTATCCGGCCGGTTCGTCGAGTGTCATCTGGTTACCGGCTAGCATCCGGTTTTCAACCGGGTAAGCCCTTGTGTCCTCAAGCCGGTTTTCAATGAATTATCTGGAGTTCATCACCTTCTCCGACTCCCAATCGGCAATGGTCCTGTCTTCCATGAAGACTATGACATCCCAACTCCGGAACACCTTCTTGTCAACCAGATCCCACACCCGGTAACCAAACTCATCATCGTCGTATCCAAGGAATATGCATGGCCTGGACTTCAGATCCAACTTTGCTCTCTTGTCCTTCGCCACATGCACGTAAGCGAGACACCCAAACACCTTCAAGTGCCGGTAGGACACGTCCTTACTGGTCCATACTCTTTGCGGTGTGTCTCCTCCCAAGGGTACTGAGGGTGATCTGTTTATCACATAGGTTGTCATCGTCAGCACTTCAGCCAAAAACGTCTTGGGTAACTTGGCATGTGCGAGCATGCTCTAGACTCTCTCCATTATGGTCCGGCTCATCCTTTCGGCCAAACCGTTTAGTTCCAACGTCTTCGGAATAGTAAACTCGAGCCGTATTCCCTTCGACCGGAAGTACTCCTTGAACTGCCCCCGTTATTCTCCTCTGTTATCTGCTCGAGCCACCTTCAGCTTCCGGATGGTTTCTCTTTCCACTCTCGTGTGGAGCTCCTTGAAGATGGATAGCACCTTATTCTTTGTCTTCAATGGTGAGACCCACAACTTCCGTATGTGGTCATCTATGAACGTCACGAAGTATTGCGATCCAGCATGTGACTTCGTGTCCACTTGACACACATCAGTATGCACCAGCTCCAGTGGTGCATTCCATCTCATCGGTGGTTTTGACCGGAAGGAGGTTTGGTTTTGCTTGCTGGCCAAGCTATCGGTGCACTTCTCAAGTTGCATGTCCTTCACCGGAATGAGGTTGTCTTCTGCAAGCGTCTTCATCCCCTTCTCACTCATGTGACACAGTCTTCCGGGCTTGAGCCACTATTAGGCTCCCTTTGCAGAACTTCATGACACCGTTCCGGATGTTACCCGTGTAGCCTTCATCATCTAGCCAACTGGCTGATATCAGGTTTAGTCGAACCTCCAGAATGTGTCGGACATCCTTCAACAACAATTTGCATCCAGTTGGTGTCACCACCCACACGTCTCCTATGCCGACAATTCGACATGCTCCTTCATTCCCCATCTGGACATAGCCGTGCTCACCGACTGTGTAGGATGAGAAGCATTTCTGGTCCGGGGTAAGGTGGAACGACGCTCCGGAATCGACAACCCACGTTGTCTCGTCACTAGCAAGGTTCAACTCACTCTCCTCGGTGATGAGCATTAGTTCTTCTTTACTTGCCGTGATTGCCGTCGTTCCCTTCCAGTCCGAGCCTCACTGATCCGAACCGTTTCAGTCCGGTGACTTCTTCAAATCGGTACTGTCGGTTCACTTGTCTTTTCGAAAATGCCAACAGTTCTTCTAGAAATGCCCCGGCTTGCCGCAATAGAAGCAAGTGGGCCTCCCCCTTGACTTTGACTGTGTCCCCCACTTTTCCTGGTTCTGGGGACTCCGATTCCTTTGTCTTCCGCGTTCCAATTCGGTAAGGAGGGCTTTGGCATCGAAGATCACCTCCTTGTCTTTCTGACATGCCTCCTCATCTAGCAAGATCGACTTGACTCTTGCTAGGGATAGTTGTTTTCCTTCCGGCCTAGCGTTGCCCAACGTGACAACTAACGTCTCCCAGCTAGCTGGGAGGGAACCGAGCAGGAGTAGAGCAAGTACCTCATCGGCGAGAGGTACTTGCAACAAGGTTGCCTGGTGTATCAGCCCCTGGAATGCATTCATGTGCTCTGCCATACTGGAGCCGTCCTGGTACCGAAGCCTCACTAGCTTCCGGAATACCGAAACCCGATTAACGACATTCTTGTTTTGGAACATAATGCCGATCTTCTCCCAGAGTTCATGAGCCTTGCTCTCTTCATTGAAGTTGTTGTACAGGCTCATGTGGATGAAGCACCGGATGTATGTCGTCGTCTTCATGTGCATCACCTCCCACACTATGGCATCGATCTTATTCGGTCTCGGAGGCAACGACCTCGAGCTCACGATCTTCGCCAACCGGTGGTTACAACAGAGTATAGCTCTGTATCTTACTCTCTCTCCCCCTCTCTCTATGTTGCTCTCTCTCTATACAACAATATAACAATAACTACAACTACATTCAAAGTGATTGCCCTAAGTCATATTTATACTGAAATGAACTTAGGGCTATTTACAAATATAACCTCAATAGGCTTACTCAAGAAACATATTTACATATATGTCTTCTTTTCCAGTTCTCACCGGGTCTTCCTTATTTATCACCGGATCCCATCCAGAGAGACCAATTTCCGAACTCAACGGAGGAACAAAAACAATTGGCAAATTAATCGTCGGTTCCCAACAAGTGATGAATGACAGGATGACAATAGACGACCTAAGTTGTAATGGAAGTTTTAATATAACCCTCGAACCCGAAAAAGAACCATAGCCACCAGATTTTCAACAATATCAATTCAAAAAAGTGGAACCTAATGAGCTCACTAAACCTATCTGCTATTGGTGAAAGCATGGGAGTGGAAACAATTAGTTGTGTCCTTGACATAGCTAATTAGCTATGCAAAAGCTACCAATGATTTAGTCTTTTTGCACCATGAATGAAAACATTAGAATGAGTACCATAAATGTGTAATAGAAACGTGCACCATAATTGGAAACATTAATTATATACCAAATTTTTAGATCCCTTATGCATGATCCATTGGCACATCACATTGGCCATCACTTTGTGATTGTTCAAGCTTGATTACTACCACTGTTCGCTCCGACTGAGTTCACTCCTCCATTGCATCCATTGTAGGCTCAATTGTCACCACTGTTCGGTCTTGGATTGACGCCATTGTTCGCATCGATTGAGTTAGCTCCTCCATTGCGGCTATTGTATGCTCAATTGTTGTCATTGTTCAGTCCTGGATTGCTTCCACTATTCGCTCCGACTGAGTTAACTCCTCCATTGCGGCCATTGTACACTCCTTATTGTCACTGTTCGCTCTGATTGAGTTAGCTCCTCCATTGTGGCCATTGTACACTCAGTTGTCGCCACTGTTTGGTCTTGGATTGCTGCCATTGTTCGCTCCAACTAAGTAACCTCCTCAACTGCGGTCATTGTACACTCAGTTGTCATCAGAATTCCGTCCTCTATTGTTGCCACTAATTGCAGCTCAATTGTTGCCACTGTCAGCTAAGTGATTCGCTGGTGATTTTACTTGCATTAGGTGTCAATATTGTTGTTAGCCACTTGCAACTTCTAAAACCGCCACTTTCGAACACTTAGCTCCTTTATTGCTAGGTAGCCATTGCATCTACATCTTCATCTATTAATTACCTTGTGTATAATCTTGTGTATTGCAGAATAATTTTGTGTATTGTTGTTGTATAGAGAGAGAGATTATGAGCCACCACTATTGCCCCATGGTGGTTGCAATCGTCAACGTTTGAGTAGCGTTCACTTTGCCACGGCAAACAGTCACTTACTGTCACTGTGTGCTCTTGCAAACGGTGGGATCACCCCTGTTAATAACCGGTTTGCATGTGGTATAGTCATTTACGTCTCATTTTTTTTTCAATTTACTAATGAATATGTGAATCCAAAGGGAAGGGGAAGGAGGGTGTTTATCAACAACTCTCATGGATCATCAAGATAGGGATCAAGCTATTAGTACACAACAAGAGATACGAAAGTATTGGGCCAAAAAAAAAGGAAACATAGTGAAATGTTAAAGGATAAAAAATACACATCAACTAAAGGTAAGGATAGTATTGGTTGTGATGTAGGTTTAAATACCACTGAGAATGGAAGTAATGAGACTATTTCAATGTTCTCACAAAGTACATCAGCAATGAAGACAAGAAGGTAATACTTTATGGAATATTAAATGATCCATCAATAAAAGAATTAGTTGATTTTGATGGTCTGAATGGAAACCTAACATCTGTACTAGTAAAAAATCTCCATAATTATAGTTTTGTATCCATGAGCAGGTCAAAAGATGATCAATAAAGCTAGTATGGAGGTGGTAAAGGAACTAGTCTGCTAAAGCTAAAGCTCACCACAAGATGTAAGCCAGTGATACCCATAACATCATAAATCAAGGATATAATCACCATATTTTGGACTAATGAGAGTAGGGTTTCACCCAATAAGAAGGATTTGTGCAGGAAATGTGTTGGAAGCACTCAATACGAGGAGCATCCCATTCATCTTCTTGATGTACCTTACGTATTTACATTTATATCATCATCTATTTTGATTATTAAGCTTATTGTCACAAGTCTATGCACTATTAAAATTACAATCACTAGGTAATTAGCTGCAATAACTAGTGGCTTGAGCTTCTATCTACGTTAGACATAGTTGATTAGCTACATTTAGTCGTACTCAAGGCTAAATATGATCATAGCTAATTAGCTACATCATAATATTATCATATCTAATTAGCTACATCAGAATATTATCATAGCTAATTAGCTACATTAGAATATGATCATAGCTAACTAGGTATTGTTAATAGCTAACTAGCTACTATTGGTCGGCAAAGACTTAAGAGCTGAATAGAGTCGAGAATGGGAAAGGGATAATTAATCTAGAATTATTATGATTTTGAGAACTGAACGGATTGATATTGATCGCCGCAATTCTTCGGACCACTTCTTGCCGTCGCCGTTGTCGTTCATACCGCTCGAGGTGGAGCTGTGTATCCAGCTGGTCGTCGTCCAGCTACTCCACAAATCACCTCACCGCCACCAATTGGTTCCCGGCTAATGATAGGAAGTCGTTCGACAATTCCTCCCTTATGGCAACAATGTTTTCCTTGTCCAATTTATAGAAATCGTCGCCGTCCTTTTGCCGGTTCTCCACATCCAATTGCAGCAATTGTAACTCCGCCGCCTGCTTAGCCCATTGAGACCACCATTGAACTAAACTTTCTTCCACCAATCGCTTCGTCCGGTCTCTCCATGTCCACACCAGATCACGGATTCGCCCCAACCCCATCTTCAACTTGTTCTCTGCGGCCTGTTTTCGTCCTTCAATTGTTTGATTAGGCACACGGTTCCCACTTCTTGGCTTCTATAGTGCATGAGTTGGGTCTGATAGGTCGTCTGAACTTTGTTCAGAACCATTGTAGCGCACTCTGTTGCCTCCGAGTGCTACTGGGTCAGCTCTACCCGTTCTTTTGCCGCTTCCACTAGTTGTGTTGCTACTTCAGCCCCCTTCGACTGTTCCTCTACCAAGGCTGCCATGGTCCGACTAACTTCCTCCTGGAGTTCCCTCCACTTTTCCTGCTTCCCGTCACTTTCAGTAATCAATTTCTTATGATCAACATCCAAATGCTTATAATCTTGGTGCAGTCGGTCGAAGTCGTCGGTTTTCTGTTTTAGCTTTTGATTGATTAGCCGGCGATCACGGTCCTCACGGTGTTTTTGTTGCCGGAGCTCCTCTTTGAGGCGCTCAATTTCCACTTCTGCCATTCGTTGGAGTTTCTCTTTCTCTTGCAGGATTTTTTCTTTCTCTGCTTTTAGGCGGTCATATGCTTGATGACCTTTTCTCAAGCTCGGCGGAGGCTGTCGGTCGTCTTCCTTTATTCCTCCTCTACCGCTTTTTTCAATTCTTGTTCCCTGGCTCGTAAGGCTTCTTGTGCTAACAAGTCTTCCCGTAATGTGGCAAGCTCTTGTGCTAGTGTTTTATTAGTATCCGGGCCTGCTTTAGTCACCGGGGTCTTATAGCTCTATAAAAGTTACTGGAGCCACCGGTTCCGATTACTGTGGTCCTTCTATGACCAACTTGGCCATTTATGTTCTGGCCTTCTCTATGTCTTGCTCCATGCTCCGGATTCTTGACCATGCCGTCTCTAAGTCTAAGTCCTTGGTTGTGGCTAGAAACCAGTCTTCATGTGTTCTCTCTTCCGCTTCTAATTGGCAGACGACCCCGGCCACTTGTTCTGCTATCCATCGTAGCCATTGACTGCCGGTGCCTTGTTTTCGTGCCGGTTCTGGTCGTGGGATGACTTCTTCACTGGCCATGAGCCTATTATGGATGGTTACGTCAAGCGGCCTCTCCGGTTCTGGCTGTTGCTGCTGCGGCGACAACACCAGCAGTTCAATGACCAGTTCTTGATCCACCGGTATTGCCTTGTCCTGGACTGCTGATTTTGCTATGTCCTCCCGCACCACTTGCTTTGTCACTAATTCTTGTTGAACCAGTTCTGACGCCTTCCTTGGCTGTGGCTCCTCAGGGAGGGGTTCCAGTATAATGTCCTCCATTAGACTTGATTCCTCCCCTTTGTGGTCCTTGTCACTTGTTTGTCGACGACATATCAGAGTCTCGGTAGGTTCGTCTTCCTGCTCTTCTTCCTCCAGGGTCTTGCTATTGATTAACACCGCCAAGGGGTCCTGCCCCTACGGTTTGTCCGGTTGCTATTCTGCTTGTTGTTCCGTCTAGTGCAGCTTGATTTTCAAAGGTCTCACCGGGGTATCCACCAATGCATCCTTCTCTACCGGCCGCTTCCGATTAGGCCACTCCTTCGCCTTTTGTGAAGGGTCGGATCACCGGCTCTTGGTACAAACCGGTGCCAACCGCCAACAGGCTACAAACCGGTCTGGATCTGGATCGACATACCGATTCCTGGTCCATCTGTTCGCTTCTCAAAATCATATAATAATTCTAGATTAATTATCCCTTTCCCATTCTCGACTCTATCCGGCTTTTAAGTCTTTGCTGGCCAACAACTACTAGTAATAGCTAATTAGCTATTGTCCAAAGCTAATTAGCTACATCAGAATATGATCATAGCTAATTAACCACATTAGAATATTATCATAGCTAATTAGCTACATTAGAATATTATCATAGCTAACTAGGTATTGTTAATAGCTAACTAACTACTGGCAATAGCTAACCAGCTATTGTTAATAGCTAAGTAGCCACTAGCAATAACTAAATAGCTACTAGTAATAACTAACTAGCTACTGGCCAAAGCTAATTATCTACATCAAAATATTATCAAAATACTAACTGGACTCCATTCTTATTATGTAGGTAGATTTATTTATTACATTCAAGTGAATGCATCCAAAAATCAAAGTTCAACTACGAACATTCGAGTCTCTTAAGCCACACATTGTGAAATTCTTAAAGGATTGATACACATGTTGCTGCATTTACCATGTAGAAATGGGTTTTCTCAAGGATTCTATTAATCTACTACATCACCATAGCTCCTCCCTACAGGATGCAGTACGCACTTGTGAGTGCCCAATTTGTCGATCTAGCTAGACAGAGCTCCATAAATCAATCGAGCATGTAGGCGTATCTATGAGTGGTCTTTTGGATTCAGTATTGTGCCCGAGAGAATCTGAGGCTATCTTCCACAACTATAAATGTGTCCTGGGTTTATGTCAAGATTGTGGACCTAGTACATCTAGGTGGTGTCCTAAAGTATTGAAATATTAACCATCAAGTTATTTGAGTCTCTGGACACCAATTTCGAAGGAAAGGTGTGTAAAACAAAGGATCTAGTTAGGAAGTCACTAAAACAAAGGGATTTGGTGTCTCTATTTGTAGGATCTCTAGGAAAGTTCATTAAAAACAACTTGATTTATTCGCCCATCAATTTAAGACTGGCATATCTGATTTTCCGAATGATGTAGTAGTCTTAGTAGTAGATTTTGCAAAGAATTATACTTTCAAGCAACAGAATGAAATTGAACTACATCCAATATATATTTTGCTCTTCAATTGAACTACCAAAAGCCAATACTTTATGGTCGTCATAGGGCATTTGCTCAGCACCATAAATTATTGCATTTGGGAAATGCAATAAGAACCTACATCCATCTTGTGGCTCCCATTGCGAACTAGATGTGTTTTGTTTGGCATACAACATGGTCAGGCCGTGACCGATCACACTTTTTTGGACGAGGAAGACATGGTTAAAACTTATATTATTAAGCGGAGCAAGAACCCTACATTCAGTCCCATCACTATCTAAACAAAAGCACTTGAAATCATCTACTTCATCTAAATGTTGCACATCTGGCTTGGGGTTATAAGCTTCATTGATCAACCTTGATAGCACAGGAAGTGTGAAAGCATCACACCTCGCTAATTTCTTGGAGAACCTACTAAAAATTTGATCTATATGATCATGTGTATGACCAACTAGCAAGAAATTGACCATTATCTTTTTGAAAATACCCTTGTCTACTAACATGCTCAGGTAACCGAACACATTGAGTTCTTGTTTTCTCTCGTCGTGTTGTCAAGTTGCACGTATAGTACTGGTGGGAGTAAACCTTGCTAACTCTGTAGAACTCTTTGCATGACTGTAACTATAAGATTAGGGTTGTTGTGGATATTTGGATAAGTTAAGAACACTTGAGGCCTTATTATCAGACAATACAAAAGACATGTTGCTAAGTGCATCTGCACTAGGCATTCATCTCCAATATCCTTGGGCAACCTTCGAAAATGTGGCAAACAAGTTTTCTTCTGATCCACATCTATAATCAAGCACATGTATCTTTCTGGCGATTGAAGCGCTTTTTGACGATGGTGCATAGCTTTAGATCTTTCCAACGCTCGGCTTCCTCGATGCTCTCTCAATAAAGTCTTATATTTTTTTATTTCTTCATCTGTTGTCCCACTCTTTGCCAAGATTTTTAAACTTGTGCAGATCGAACAAACACCCATCCGTACCTTGCGGGGTATGACCACATTGTTAAACTTCGATCTCCATAAACGATTAAAATGTCGATCTTTTATATAAGGTATACTTTCCAATAACATGTCATCCTTATAGGCTTGGTATACCTCATGACGAGTGAAGTTATCTGACAAATGTAACCTTCAAGTGGTGGGCATAACATCACATTGCTTCGAGAAATAAATCTCCATCCATCTAACAGCATGTCGCCCAATCAGGCCCTTACATGAAGATTCTGTATTGTTGAAAGGCACCCACCACCCCTTTAGTAATCGATGTTGAATTCTCTATAGCCTCATGTTCCCGATGCTATAAGCAATTTTAAAAGCAACTCGACAACTCTTCGTAGTATGTGAAAGGTAATATTCCACCTGTGGAGACCATGACACTGCCAGATGGTCCTTAACAAATTGCATATTGGCAATCAAGAATGCATCTTGTTCATCGCCATTGAGAGACAAATACTTTTGTCGCAACCCCCGTAAGTTTTCCTTTCCAAATTTTGATAGACAAAGGTTCCCACAACATACCTTGCATATGTCAATTGAAATTTGTCGATCCGAACACAAAAATTTATATCGTTTAACACTCACTTGTCGAGGAACTCTATGAAAATTTAGAGGCTTATTGACACAGTCTTCGTTAGCATTCGATAAACTAGACTCAACATGAGTTGTATGTACTTAATATATCTTGTTTTACCTAAGTTTAATGGCTCTATCGAAAAAATTGACGTCGAGCTTTGCTCTTGATCGTCGTTGGTCTTAATTGTTAGGAAACAAGTCCCTCCGGATGGGAAGTGAGAAGAACAGTGTCGATGAGCAAACTCGGCCGAGGCCGAAACCGGATGACATGTACCCGGCTACGGAAGACCCGGTGGGAACCGGATGAGGAGTACCCGGCAAGAGCTGGATGGTGAAGGCCCGGTGAGAAGTGCTCACCGGATGAAGGGACATATTCGTAAATATGTTTCTGAGAGTCCATCGAGGCTATATATGTAAATAGCCGAAAAGTCATATTAGTATAAATATGACTTAGGGCAAACAGAGAAACTGATGATTATTGTTGCTATTCTTGTTGGTGCAAGATTAGAGCGTGTAAATGTGTACAGAGAGGGAGAGAGGAAGAGGTTGTTGCCTCTGTTGTAACTGCCGCCTATGGCAGAGATAGAAAGCTCAAGGTCGTTGCTTCGGTGCTTTACTGTTGTACATTGTAACATAGTGATAGTTTGCAGCCTGTGGGCTTGCCGTGGTTTTTCCCTAGTTTGGGTTTTCCACGTAAACATCCTGTGTACTCTTCTCTTCACTGTGTCGTGCGTTCAGTATCCGTTTTCTGTGTTTGATCCTAGCCTCGGTTGTGGTCGAGCGTTGTGCTTAGGGAGCGTGTGTTCCTGTCATTAACATGGTACCTTTTATTATTAACATGGCTATATTCCTCAATTGAGAATAAGGTGTTATCAAATAATATAACAAGCTCAATACAAAATAGAGAATTTTCACTCGACTTTGACGACATTTTGCTCAAGGCTAAGTAACAACAACAATGTCCAAAATAGGCACAAGCTTGGTTCTATAATAAGCACCATGTCCAAAAACATATTTTCTATTTTTTTTTTAAATAATTAAAAATATTTTTGAAAATACAAAATAAAAATTATATAAAGGGAAGTCATCTTCTATTTCTCATTATCACGTTCAAGCAGAAGAAGAGCACTTCGCAACCAAAATCGTGGAGTTTTCGCCTCCCCTATCAAGTCAACATCTCCAACATTAACATGAACAAGGGAAAGAAAATTGCTAGGTATGTTTTCCAACCCAACATTTTAGATTCCAAAAGATTCCTTGAAGATTCTTTTTTGTTTTATTCATTTTTTCCTTCCATAATCGAGGTATATCCCTTTCAACGGGAACTCCTAGCAGTGCATCGAGTTCTGTTGAAAGAGGTGTCCCTTTATTTTCACAGCGTCATACTACCCATACACGATTCCAAATTAGAATCTTTCCCATCGCTACCATCTTCAGTGGGTTAGGGGAGGTGGAGATCGGACTCGGAAAAGATCCAGAATAGGGTTTCCTCTAATCAATCCCGAACAAGTTCTCGAAGTTGTAATCTTACGTAATGTCGTGTGATCAATTCAAGAACCGCTTCTGTTCTGTGCCGATAATCTTAGGATCACTGCACATTGTATCTAGTTCAAAGAGAGACACGATCGCCTCTCTTTTCTCAACGGGAACTTGATGCACTGCATCGAGTTCCCGTTGAAAGTAGTATTCTTTCAATGGGAACTTGATGCGTTCCTGTTGAATGAGTACTGCTTTCAACGGGAACTCAATGCACTGCGACTGTAGTGGCATTCTTAGTAATGGTCGACCCAGATCAATGCCCTACAGTTGCTGACTTCAAGTACAATTCGGAAGATGACTACACATACTATATGATTGGAGGATCCCACTCTGCTGAAGCCCGACGTCAACTGGTCAAGGAGTATCCTCTTACCCCTTTCTTCAAGTATGCAGAATGTGAAGTGAATGCAGGCCTTACACATGAAGAAGCCAAGTTGTTAGCTTGGGATCATAACAACAATAATTACTATAGACAAAACATGTCATGTATCGAGCGCATCAAGTTCTTCCATCACGAGTACCTTGATGCGCTACAAAAATTTGGTCCTCGGCTGCATCCTGGATTGCAACGACAATGTCTGCTTGAAGTGGGGATAACAGGTGATGAAAGCACCAAGTCTGAAGGCCTGATAAAATATGATTGATGGTTTCAAGTTTCCTTTAGAATAGGGGAGGTGTGGAACCTCCAAGATCGCATTTTTAGTATGTGGGAGTGTAAAGAAATAAAGGGTCAAAAATCAAAGAAGGCTAAGCTCAACCCACAAGTGGAGATGAAGTCTAAGTCACGTAAAAGTGACTTAGTAATTGAAGAGTTAGCCGAAGATATGAAGCTACATCCTTGGCGGTCACTACAAGGAATTAAGGATGACAGATTATTGATATCGGTATTATCAAGAGTGGCTGCGAAGGAGTTAAGCCTTTATGAAATGGTCACAGAGTTTCAAAAGTGAGTCATCTATGTGCATGTATCATTTTGATTTGATTGTTTTGTTGATTTGTTCTTTATTCTAATTTTAGTTTCTTTTGTTTTTTGGCCATAAGGTGTATATGAAGATTCAAGAGCTGATGATGAAAAATTGTCCCTGTCTACGTGGGAAGAAGTGGAGCAATCTTGCCCAAAAACATCATCTTACAAGGCTCTTGAAGAATTCTTTATCGTGTTTAGAGAATGGGTATGTATGTTCTACAAATATTAATTGATTATTGGATAATGGGTTTCTTCTTACAAAATTTATAAATATAGAAACCACCTCGTTCAAAGAAGAATAGTGACAGCAATGAGGGCATACCTAGTGCCTTCTTCACCCATTTGGAACGAGCTAAATACGAGAAACGGATGACAAAAGGAAAGGAGCTCGAGGTGCCTAAAGACTCAGATACTATAAAAATCTTTTTGCACAAGAGTGATCCTTTTCGATAATTGTATTATAGTGTATATAATGGTGATGTGGGTAATATGCTTGACATATTACCCAAGAGACATTATACATTGCTCATGGCGGATATATCGTATGGCTTCAGAATATCAGGCTTGACATACGACGATGTGCCATACAAATATCCGCAAATAGAGAAGATGGTTAAGGACTTTGCGGAGCTCACCCTGGCACCATTATGGCATATTGTTATATTTCAGTGTATGGGTCAGGCGTTATCGGTCACGACTGCATTGAAGTCGAGATGCCATGCCACCGAACATATGCATTGGTAAGCATTATGTTACTATATATTTAATGTATGAATTCTATGTTGCTTACTACATATCTATTAACTTGTTTCAATTCAATTATACGATAGGGTTAAAACGAACATAACTCATACCCCGGGTGACCGAATGGTGAGCATTGTGTAGCACATGTGTGTGGGCAACTATGACACAATTTCTAAGAAGAAGGCTCAGGCACATGTTAATGAGCGGAACATTGTCAACTATATCATGTGCCTAGTTGTAACGAAGAAATTGTGCCACGTGTGTCTGGCGAAAAGAGTTTAGTAAACCCTTATTGAAAGCCCGAGTGATTGATTAATCGATTGGTCGAGTTGTTCTCGAACCTTGATGATAGGGTTCTCGACTTATTTTCTGGAACAGGTAAGCTCATAAGTTTCATCAATTTTTTTTAAAAATGAAATATTATTTCTTGTCTTATTTTCTTACTTTTGTATGTGTGAAATTGTTTATTCAGGAACACGACTGCATGTGCTCTTAAACTGTTTAGGAACTTCGTCACATTAGAAAAGGACCCTGACCAAGTCAATTTTATTAAGATGAGGATCCAAGGTATTTGGGATTCTCCCGACCAGGACTAAGAGGTTGGGGCAAAGCATATCAACGAAACAAAGATGTTTCAGATGGGCTCTAGAGAGCCAATGGAACCTATAGACGAGGAAGGAGTCGACCTTGTCGACCTTGAAGATGCATCGGGTTCTGATCATATACAAGGTTCAGGTGAGGAGACAGAACATGTTGATGCAGCATTACTGTCAGCTGATCTTGTAGAGCAGCCTGTTCCGAACCTCCTAATGGAGTGATTGTATATTAGTTTGTATTTGTAGCTATAAAATTGTAACACTAAACTTCTTTTGGAATATAAGATTATTTTGTTTGAGTACCATTTCTTTACACTATTTGATGGGTTTGTAAACTTTAATTTTCTATCATATATTTGTATTGGTTGACTCGCAAAGTATGTGGTTGTTAAGTATAATTTTTATTGAATAGATGATGATGAACTTATCGATTGTATGACAAATGTTGGTTATAAATTTTTCTTTATTAATATACTTGAATTTAGCTTTATTCAAGGATTTCTGAGCTCTTTAATCTTGGTTATTTAGTTTCAAGTGTACAAAATAATATTAAGTCAACATTGTTGCTCACTTGATCTTACATTTAGGTTGTTCATATATGATTGGGATATAATGTTCATAGAAGTTTTTGAGCATGTGAGGTATATAATGTGATATTCACTTGTGAATATGTGTCAAATTATACCCAAAAATGCAATTTGCTCATTTAATATAACAAGCTTTATAGGAGTTAGAGAGAAATATAACATTAAAATTGTGTTTCTAAAATTGTTCAATTGGATTCAAATTCTACATTATGTAAAATGAAGCATATTACAATGATAGTTGAAAGCATTCTCGTAATCCAAGCGAATGTTTGGCTAAATATGTGTATGAATTGAGAAAATATATGTTAAATTTGAAATCTTGATAATATTAACTGAGTTTTTGATTGATGTTTTTAAAAGTCATGTGCCCATGCGTGATACATTCTTGAAAGTTTGTTAAAAAATTGTAATTCTTGACATCTCATGTATTGATCAATAAAGGAATGTGACATATTACTTGTTCTAAATGACCCGTTGTTGTATCCTTTTGCTACGAGTCGTGCTTTTTAGTGATTGACTGAGCCATCAACATTATATTTGACCTTTCTTGTGTGGTGATTGGGGGACGAGATCCCATGTCTCGTTCTTGCATAGTGCCTACATTTCCTCATTCATGGCTTCGACCCATCATAGATCCTTGACCGTTGTTTCCGAAAAAGTTTCTAGTTCTCAAACTCTCGCCACCTTCTCTCGGGTTTCTCGTTTGCGGCGTTTATGGCTTTCTTAACTCCATTCGTCTAGATAATAGGGGCATCAAGGCCTTTGAACTCAATATCGAGTGAGTGGTTGTCTTAACTCCATTCGTCCAGATCTTCATACTCCGGTATTTTCACCTCCCCTTTGTCCATCTTCGGACTTAGACGAGATGTGCTTCAATCACTCAAAAGCTCTTTAGGTTCACTCAACTTCGTTGTAGTTGGATTTTCTTCAAACATATGCCTCAACTTATCGTCCTCTTCTATCTCTTGGTTGTCTGAGTTCGGGTCGACTGGGGTTGGAGTCGTAGTCCTCGTTGGTCCATACCATGATGCCGACTCGTCGAAGACGACGTCCTGACTTGCTCGAACTTTTCGGGTGGATGGATTAAAGAGTTGTACCCCTTTTATTCAAGTGAGTACCCTACGAGGATACATCTCTTCAACTTAGGATCGAGCTTCTATCTCTTCTCATCTGGAATATGTACATAACTGTAAAAGATAATGCGGAAGCTAAACAGACCTCAACTGGCTCAACCGGATAGCAACAGAAAACACAAAGAATGGAATACACAGAGTAGGTGTGTGAGTAAGATATAGATAGAGAGAGTAAGACAACAAAACCTCAATTTCAAAATAATGAATACTCTGTACATACAATTTCTCAGTGAGCACTTTTATACAAGTCCTTAAAAGGACTGATAGAAGTACTAACATGTACTTCAATGCGCGTACCGAGCTACTCACACTGACTCTTAAAAATATGTCTACGTACTAGGCTAGGATTGTAGACCTCTAACGGCCTACTGGTTACATTAAGATCTCGACACTAATCCGACTCACCATTCCGAACACCGATCCGAATCATGTTGAGCTTGCTCCCTCAAGCTCAACTTGAGGTTGGATTATGGTGTCAGTGTCTGCCAATCCTTTCCTCCGGCTCCTCCGACCGTTTTCCTACCTTGCTCACGCTCCTTGATCTATCTGGTCCCACTTCCCATGACCCGTCTAGTTCCTGCATCTTTGCATCAACTTCCACTACCTTCTCGTCCATTTCCGGCCCAATTGGCATCCGTGTAGCCGACTAACTGTCCGGCTACACCAGCTCGATATAGCAACCCCCGGTCCTTGGTGCCACTAACATACCTAAGTATTCGTCATGCGCACTAAAGGTGCTACACAGTTGGATACACCATGAATTGACTAATCAGTACTACGGGGTAGCTAAGGTTTGGCTGGGTAATGGTCAAATATAGCAGGCTTCGACTATCTGTCGGAACCGTTTCGGATCACATGTCGTTCACTAGTCGGGGCGAAGTTTCACATTCCTATCCAGAGGAGTTGAGACAGACTTGCACTTTGTCATTCCAAAATTGAAGAGCGTACTCAGCACATAATGTTGTTGGCTGATCAATATACCTTCGGGGGTGTGGATCACTTCGATCCTAAGGAAGTAATGAAGGTCCCCCAGATCCTTCATGTCGAATGATGCCGCTAGCTTGGACTTGACGCGACCGATTTCTTCTTGGTCGGATCCGGTGATAACTAAATCATTAATGTAAAGTAAAATACTAACCGACCCATTCCGACCTTGCCAGATGAAAAGTGAAGAGTCTGACTTCGACTTGGCAAACCCCATCCGACATAATCATTGCGTAATCTCCGGATTCCAGGCATGCGTGGCTTGCTTTAATTTGTAGAGGGACTTCTTCAATCGGCAGAAAATCGACGTATTCATTATGGACTAAATTAAAGGGGGATGCACCATGTACACTTGTTCCTCAAGCTCACCTTGCAGGAACACATTCTTTACATCCATTTGATGTACGTGCCACTTCTTTGTCACGGCTACCGCTAGCAAAACAGAGACGGTTGTCATCTTCATCATCTACCGCTACTTTGCACGAGGAGTGCACGACCAAGTCTCCACTACTCGCCGACTCATCATTGGTATGGTCAATCCGACTCAGTTTCTCATTCAGCCCACTTAGTCGGAATGAGATTGGAATTTCTTCAAGAGCTTCGATTATATCTTCGTTAGGAGGCATTTCAGCCTCACTGACCTCATCCTGAATGATCCGAATAGAGTTGTCGAGGATCGGAGATAAGGGCAAGTACGATGACGCCGACTTGTCGAACACGACATCTCGACTGACCTAGACCTGTTTGGTTCGGGGGTTATAACACTTATAACCCTTCTGCTTGTCCGAGTAGCTGACGAGAATGCACTTCTCAGCTATAACGTCCAGCTTCCTCCATTTCTCCTTCGGCACATGCACATAGGCAATGCTGTCGAACACCCTCAACTGTCCCAGATTCAGTTTCATTCCAAAGTAGAGCTCATGTGCTGACACTCCTCCATTTGCAGATGTCTTCTTCTACACATAGACGGTTGTCCGGGCCGCTTCGGCCCAGTAGAACTTCGGTAGATGATTCTCTTCAACTATTTCTTGTATTGCCTCCTTTATTGTTCGATTCTTTTGCTTGGCCAAACCATTCTACTTCGATGTGTATCTGCAACAGAATTCTCGCTGATTTCCCTCCTTCTGCAGATAACTCAAGAATTGGTCGGAAAAGTACTCCTTTTTGCCATCGAACCTTAGGCAATTGATTTTTCTTCCGGTTTCCCGTTCAACAAGGCTCTTCACCTTTCGGAAAATAGGAGAAGAGTTCGTTCTTCTTCATGATCAAGCACACCCCAATGTGTTGAGTGTAGTCATCAATGAAGGTTACAAAGTAACTGCTTCCTCTCATGCTCACGCTCTATGTCGGTTCCCACACATCCAAATCGATGCAATCGAGCCAATGTCAGCTCCAATTCTTCTCATTGGGGAACAGAAGCCTATGCTACTTCCCGAGCTAGCAAGCTTCACAAATCTGGCCCTTCTAGCCACCAAATTTCAGTAATCCGGAAACCACATGTTTCGACTACATCTCCTGAAGCTTCCGGAAGTTGATATGGCCAAACTACTTGTGCTAGAAGTCGATATCCGACTCGACTTTTTTCCCTTTTGCAAAAATCGCGGTTCCGACCTCATTTGTTTCGAGGATAAACATCCTCCCTTCTCAGCTCCCTTGTGCAATGACTTTGCCTTCTTCTTCAATGAAGCACCCAAGATGTGTGAACTTGACCTACATCCCTTGGTCAACAATCTGTCCAACCGACAACAGATTCTTTGCAATTGTTAGGACATGTAGAACGTTCATCAACTTCCCCTTCTATCTAGCGTGGTCTAAGAGAACTTCACCGACATGTTCTATGGTATGTGGGGTGTTGTCACTGGTTTCGACGACTTTTGGTTGTTCCGGTTGCTCCAAGTAAGAGAACCATTCCTCGTGGCTCGTCATATGGTTCGACACTCCGGAATCAACATACCATACCTCATTCGGTTTTGAGGTGCTTGTCTTCATCGAATTAGCATTGTGCTTCATCACAAAGGCTGGGCCCAATCCATTTCTGGTCTTTCTGGTTCTAGATCCATCCGATCATTTGGTGTAGTGTGAGCTTTGCCGACTCCCTTGTCCTACCTTGCGAGATCCGGATTTGTTCGAATCGGTGTGCTTCTTCTAGCACTCGCTCTCTTGGTGGCCTTTTTTGCCACAATACCACCATTCCATCTCTGCCCTTCCTTGCCGGTTTGAAGTGTCATCTTGACTCACCTTGTTTTCGGAGCGTCCGGATTTGCTGTCGGCATTTCAAATTATTCCTTTGGTTTTGTTCCTGTCGGCCGCCTCCATTGCGTGTGAACTCACCTCGTCAACCACGACCATGGGGTCTTTTTTGCCACAATACCACCATTCCGTCCCGGCCCTTCCTTGCGGGTTTGACCTGTCATCTTGACTCCCCTTGTTTCCGGAGCGTCCAGATTTGTTGTCGGCATTTCAAATTATTCCTTCGGTTTTGCTCCTGTCGGACGCCTCCATTGCGTGCGAACTCACCTTGTCAACCATGACCATAGGGCCTATCTGTGAGGAATAGTGCTCGTCCACAACCGAGTCTTAAACACTCAATGGAAGAAGTAAAGAAAACAGGAAATAAGATGAAATAGTATGTTTACGTGGAAAAACCTAAAAGGGAAAAACCACGGGAGCCCATAGACTCCAACTATCACTATGAGAGGAATCAATGGGAGACTCGCAGGCAATTGACAGGAATATGCAGAATAATCTTCGGCCATAACCGAAGCTTAGATCACTTTATGATAATCAAACACAAAAGAAATGGGAAATGGAAGTAAGTACACAAACGGAAAGAGAATGCACAGGATGTTAACATGGAAAACCCTGAATGGGAAAAACCACGGGAGTCCACAAACTCCAACTATCACTATATGGAGAGGAATACAACAAGGGAACACAGAGGCAACGACCTCGTACTCACAATCTTTGCCTGGCGGCTGTTACAACAGAGACTCACTCTGTCTCTCTCTATCTCTCTCTCTTTCCCTCTGCTATGCTTTGTACAACAGTTAAACAAATATCACTATACACAATAAGGACAACACATTGATACACTACAATAAGAGTTTTCCCTAGGTCATATTTATACTAATATGAAATTTGGGCTATTTACAAATATAGCCCCAGTGGGCTCTTTGGAACGTATTTACATATATGTCCCCTCATCCGGTGAGAGGTTCTCACCGGGCCTATATCATCCGGTTCTCACCGGGTCTTCCGTTGCCTGGTACTCATATCCCATCCGGAGGGACCGAAATCCTAACAACAACAACCTTGAGCTCTATCTTTGCCACCTAGTGGTTACAACAAAAAAGCTTCTTGTATCTCTCTCTCTCTCTCTCTCTCTCTCTCTCTCTCTCTCTCTCTCTCTCTCTCTCTCTCTCTCTCTCTCTCGCTCTCTCGCCACCCTGTTGGTCGGACAGATCGTCGACCAGGTGATGCAAGTTCGGTTTACTCATCTCGGGTGCTTCATCGAGGAAGACGGCCGGGTTATTGCGCAAGGCCGCAGAGACGGGAGGATGTTTATCCTCGACTCTAGTGACGGTGGCACCACAATGTTCGTGAAAGGACAAAAAGTCGAGTCGGATATCGACTTATGGCACAAGCAGATAGGCCACGACAACTATCAATGGCTTCAGGACCTGCAATCGAAATAGGTGTTGTTCGGATTCCCCAAATTTTGTGCCCGGAAGGCACAAATTTGTGAAGCCTGCCAACAAGGGAAGCAACACCGACTTCCTTTCCCTAACGACCATAACTGGAGCCAGAACAAGCTCGACTTGATACATTCCGATGTATGGGGGCCGGCACAAAACGTTAGTCTTGGCGGGAGTGGATATTTCGTCTCCTTCATCGATGACTATACGCGGCCCACGTGGATCTACCTCATTGAGAAGTTGAATGAGGTCTTCGACTGTTTCCGGGACCTCATGAGTTTCGTCGAAAGGGAAACAGGAAGAAAGATCAAGTGCCTGCGGTCGGATGGCGGAAAAGAGTACTTTTCCGGTCAATTCAACGGGTATCTGCAATAGATGGGAATTCGACATGAATTCAGTTGTAGATATACGCTAGAATAGAACGGCGTGGCCGAAAGGAAGAATCGGTTGATTGTAGAAGCAGCGTGGGCTATGCTGGAAGAAAAGAGCTTGCCCACGTTCTATTGGGTCAAGGCAGTACGAACCGCGGTGTACATCCAAAATCTGATCGGAGAAAAAGTGTCGGCGGCGCATGAGCTGTATTTCGGAAGAAAGCCGAATTTGTGACACTTGAGAGTTTTCGGGAGCATTGCGTATGTGCATGTGCCGAAGGAGAAACGGAGGAAGTTGGACGCAAAAGCCAAGAAGTGTATCTTAGCTGGCTATTTGAACGAGCAGAAGGGATATAAGTGCTATAACCCCCGAACCAAACTAGCTCGCGTAAGCCACAACATTGTGTTTGACGAGTCTGGGTCCTGGTACTTGCCTCCGACTCCGGACCTCAACTCCAATCCGAACTCTACGGATGAGGTCAGCGAGGCTGAAGTGCCTCCGGATGAGGGTGAAATCGGGACCCTCAAAGAGGGTCCGATCTCGTTTCGGTTAAGTGGACCGAATGGATGACTGTGTCGGTTTGACCAGTCCAAAGAAGAGCCAGCGAGTAGTGGAGACTCGGTCATGCATTCCCCGTGCAGGAAGCTAAGGAGACGATTTACGCGCAAGGAAAAAGGGAAAAAGAAGGTGTCGGATTACGGCACGGATAGGAACGAGTCGGATCGACAGGAGTATGACTTTGAGGGAAGTGATGATGGGTCTTCGAGAGTGAAGTCCGCATCGGCTAAGAAAGCCTCAACATTGGCTAATGAGCAATTACACCGATCTACCCGCCAGAAGAACCTTGTTGTGCGGTTCGGATACAATGAGTACATGGCGCATCACTATGTGTACATGACCCGGTTATGGCCATCTTCCGTAACCAAGGTCTTCGGATCGGTTCCGGACTCCCGGTCCTTTTGGCAAGCTTCTTCATCCAGCAAGCTTGATTTTATCCTTGCTAGGGACAACTATTTTCCTTCCGTCCCGGCATTGCCCAAAGTGACAACTAACGTCTCCCAACTATCTGGGAGGGAACTGAGGAGCAACAACGCAAGTACCTCGTCGGTTAGAGGTACTTGCATGTCCCTCGTCTTCGACTTCCACACTGGGTAGTTGGAGCCGTTGAGCTTGAACATGCCGCCGAATGGATCTTCCTTGCTCTGATTCTAGATTGTGAGGAATAATGCTCAGCCACAACCAAGTCTTAAACACTCAATGGAGGAAGTAAATAAAACAGGAAATAAGCCGACACGGTATGTTTACATGGAAAACCCTAAAAGGGAAAAACTACGGGAGCCCACAAACTCCAACAATCACTATGAGAGGAATGATACAAAGGGAGACTCGGAGGCAGCGACCTCCAACTCTGTCTTCGCCACTCGCAGGTTACAATAGAAAAGCCTCATGTATCTCTTTCATGTGGACACAATTAGAGAGACCATTAGTGATGATGTTAGCACGCCAACTCTGAAGCAAATCGACTGTACCACATGACATTATTAGGGCTAGGTCCACTCTACCCTTGATGTTAGTAGAGGCACTTTTTCAACTTGTAGTCTTTTTCAACAGGATACATAGCCAACCACATGATAGAATATCCCATCAAGCCTTTAAGGCCTCTCGATCATTGTATGAGTCTGGCTATACTATTCATGGTATGGCCTGATGGTGACTTGGCTTCTTGCGAGCGGTCTAGACATTAATAACCTCCCCCCCCTTAAGTACGAACACGCGATTGATAACACTTTAATCTCTCATGAGGACCGCAATAAAGTAATACGCCAAGAAATATGGCAAATTTACACTCGGTATAAATGGATCACCCCACTAGAGCCACTTCCATCTAAAATGTTGTACTATAAGAAACACTTCATGCACTTCTCTAAGTTAGGTTTTATTACGCAACCAAAATATCTAGATATATTCTTACCACATGCACTAAGGGTTGCCATTGGTGAACTTAGAATATCATCTCACTAACTTGAGATTGAGAATGGACGTACTAATGGAGTCCCTAGGGAGGAAAGGATATGTAGGTTATGCCACATAGAGCTAGAGGATGAGTACCACTTTACATGCAAATGTCCCACCTACGCCTACTCTAGATATAAAGAAATTAGGCAGATACATCCTAGAACTAAAACAACATAGAGAGAATAAGTTACAAAATGTTGACAATAATGTTGGTAATGTTCACCAACATGTAACAAATGAAGTTTTTTAGGAACAGGGGGAGACAACAAATGTTGACACACCTGCACCACTCGGGCTTTTCCTTGATGAAGCAGAAAATCAAAGAAGAACCAAACGCCCTCGGATGACGGGTTTCAGAACTCGATGTGGTGTAGAAGCAATAAAGAAAATACGAGAACATGAGCTACACCACCTAGAAGCCATGGCTGGGGCACTCTATACACCGGCACCATGGGTCACACCCACACCAAAGCCCTTTCACCTCCCACTTCTTTTCGAGAGGCTTGGGTGGAAATGAAATTAGGCTTAGTACAAAGTCACTTCTTTTTTATCAAGTATACCATGTTTTGTACACTACTAGAACTCTTTTAGCTTAAGCTATTTTTACTTTACTTTTATTTTAGTTATGATGATTGGATAAATACCCACTTTGTTGTAAACCAATTGTTTCATGGGCCAATTTTGGCCTTAGAAGATGTTAATATTTCTTTCTTTCTTTCTTTCTTTCTCTCTCTCTCTCTCTATCTATCTATCTATCTATCTATCTATGTCTGTACAACAATGACCTTATATCTAAAACTATTTTCCCTAGTTATATTTATACTCATATAACTTATGGTCTATTTACAAATATGACCTCAATGGTTATGTCTGAACATATTTACAAATATTTTCCTACTTGCTAGTTCATACTAGATGCGGCCGGACTCCATCCAATCCGGTATCTAGATAACTTCCGAGTCCATCCGGCCCGGTTCCTTTCTTTGGCTCGTCTGATCCGGCTCATCCGGATCCTATCCAGAGGGACTTGTTTGCCAACACTATCTTCCTCCGTGTACAGTTGTTGTGCATACTCGTCAATGCACCTGAATGGTTCTCTTCAACGAGAAGCATCGATTGCAACTCAAAGAATGACGGCGTATTCTCTCTCTTGTAGATACCCGTTCAGATTGATCCAAACTTAGACGCTAGTCCTCCAAGATAGACCTGCACCATTTCCTCCTCCTCGACGGTCACGTTGATGGAGGTGAGAGAGTCACAAATGTCGTTGATCTGGGAGGTGTAATCAGCGCAACTCCTGTCTGAGTTATAGCTTTCTGGTTGTGCTGCTTGCGGCGAAAACCTTCTTCAGATTTCCCCAAGCCTCCTCTGGCGTTTTGGCATCCCGGATGTAGCACAATAGCTTATCACCGACACTGGATGTGAAACAGTAGAGAACTCTGCTTGCTGACTGTTCCCAAGCTGGAAAATCATTGTGTGTCGAATCCGGTGCTGCTTCAGTTGCTCCTTCGACATACCTCCAATATGCATGTCCTAACAGATATTAGTGCATCTTCTTATGACCAAGATGGGCAGTTGTTTTTGTCAAGCTTCTCCGTCGGAAGTGAGCTTCCCATACCTCTGTCCATTTCTCCTCTTATATGTTCTTACTGGGTATTAGATCTTGGGTTGTGTTGAAGGCTCTTGGGTCGAAGCACGCTACGGTGTACCAGAAAAGTATTGTTTTTGGCCACAAAAATTGTCAGTACTTTCAATACTGTTAGTATTGAATAATTCAGAAAAAAAATTAGAGAAAAAGAAAATCGATTTTGGAGAGTGGGGTGACTGTAGTACAAGTGTCATTTACTGTAGAAGGAGTGGGGGGAACACGTGAGGAGATGTTCTTCCATTTTGGGGGCTATTTTCCCCTCACATCGATTTTGGCGCTTCCCCTCACGTCGTTTTGGCGATTCCCCTCATACTGCTCTTCCTCTATCCCTCTGAGCTTTTCATCACAGACATCCATGTCACGTTTCTGATTTTCCTTCAATCTAAATCTCAGACATCCATGTCTGGTTGGAGAGTTTGAGTTGAGGATTTCTGATTTTTTTAGGGTTTCTATTTTTGTTAGGTTTCGGTTGAGGTACAGAGACTGTTCTGAGGGTTTAGGTAGCAGCCAATAGTCACTTCTTCGACAACGACTTTCTTACTTCCACCGATTGTAGTTGATGTCGTGGTGATTTGGGGCTTTTTCCACCAAATCGAGGCGGCATTGGAGGTTCCTTCCACCAAATCGAGGCTCCTTCCACCAAATCAAGGCGTCATATCCAACACTCCCTCCACCATTGGAGGTTCCTTCCACCAAATCGAGGCGGCATATCCAACGCTCCCTCCACCATTGGAGGTTCCTTCCACCAAATCGAGGCTGCATATCCACGCTCCCTCCACCATTGGAGGTTCCTTCCACCAAATCGAGGCGGCATATCCAACGCTACCTCCACCATTGGAGGTTCCTTCCATCCATTTTTTTATTTTCAGTACTAAAATGTTTCATTTCTTCATATTTCAATACTAAATTTTTAGAATTGACATTTGTCATATTTGATATGTAATTCTAATGTTTGAAACAAAATATTTCTCACTTTGCAGACCACATTTAAAAACATTTGATTGTGTTTTCTTGGTTGAGTCTATATAACATTAACTACTTTCGCAAGACACTTAATTTTTGTGGATAAATCTAGTGACCGAATGGGGGTTCCTAACGAGAGTGAGTTGTCAAGTAACTCATGCATATCTGAAAGGACTAAGAGACGAGTGGTTCTTCACATAGTCCGTTATTTGGTAGAAATAACGAAGAGATTTAGTGAAGAGGATCGTAGGGATATTATCTGTAGAGTGTTACACCATCAAAGTTTGAATGAAGACATGGAGAGAATAAAATTTAGGGACCAATGTGTTTTAGAAGAGATTGTGGAGTCTATGAAGTCATCCCTAGACTTAGTGAAAGGTGTAGAGAGCTTAGAGAAACTTGCTGCAAAGAGGGCAGCCCTACACATGGTTGTGAACGGTGCGAGAGAAAAAAAATATAGTGATACTAAAGTTGCCTTAGCCCTGGGTATTCAAAGAAGGAACTTGAGGAAACATCGCCAAAATATACACTCAAGCAAATTCAAGTGGCTGGGGTCGGGACGTAGACGACGATGTGATGCCTTATCTCAAGAGATTATTGAGAAAGTGGATTCATTTTGGGCCAAAAATACGCGTGTCTCACCAAATAAGAAGGACGTGTGTAGACAACGAATAAGTCAAGGTAAGTACCAGATTCACCCTAGACACTTCTTGGAGATGACAGAGGTATTCCATTTTTTTATATCAATTCACATTCCATAACTTTGTGTTTTGACCAAGTGTATATTAATGTTTGCTATATATATTGGTTGATGTAGGCTGAATTGTACATGAACTTTAAAGACCAACATCCAAGCTTGACTATCGGATTCCGCAAGTTCCAAGGTTTGAAACCATTTTATGTTAGAAAATTAAATGAGAGGAATACATGTTGTTGTGTGTACCATGTGAAGATGGACATGTTAAGGCTAGCAGTGAATGCAATGCGTACTAATTCTAAGGGTATACACGGGGAATTATGTGTCTGCACTTGTGAGATTTGTAGACCAAATGGGGAGGATAATAGGTGTAATGCACGAAACATGACTTATGCATCCGTTTCTGAGCTATGGAGGTCTTGTGTTTGTGAAAAAGAACCATCATGTGAGTGGCATCGTCGTACATGTATATTAAGAACATGTAAGGTTTGTCCGCTACCATTATTTTGTAGGCAGGAGCTTGATATGGGAAATAGTCATATCGTGAAATGGAAATATTTGGAGTATGTGACTGAAAATATTGGCAAGGGAGTTGTAACTAAGCGTATCAAGGAAGTATATAAGGAGACATGTGCTGCTACCCTTGTCTCAGAATTTAAGAAACAACTTGGGGAGTTTATTCCACATAACTTCCGGAGTTATTGGCAAAATTCACAGTTCAAGGAATGTATTAATAACTTACCAACGGGTATCATTGTATCCGTTATTGATTTTGCAAAAAACTATACATTTAAAGTTCAAAATGAGGTTCAATCAATGCATTGTTACAATGATCAATGTACAATACTTGTACATATTTGCTATTGGAGGCAAGACGGTGAGTTACATAAGAAATCAATATTTTACATTTCAGATGATAAAAAGCATGATACACTATTTGTTCAACATTGTTTTAAGCTTCACCATGCAAATTTATTTTCTCTAGGGTTAACCTTTAATCGTCATTGGGTTTGGTCTGATGGTGCTGCCTCGCAGTTTAAGGCGGCACGATCGTTCTACTTTATCGCCAGGTAATTTTTAATCCATATGTTTAGTACTTATCATGCAATGTGTAAGGAAGTAATTCTTGTGTTAGTGGATGCATACTAATTATGTTTGTAACTATTAACAAACAGTACTAGTCACATGGATGCATACTAATTATGTTTGTAACTATTCGAATCTTGCACTTGTGAATGGATGCATGCATACTAATTTTGTTTGTATTATGTTGTACTAAGTAACTTTTAATACATGTGAAGTGTTCTCCATAGACACATTGTACTATGTTGTGTTTACAGAAGGATGTAAAGTACTCATCTTGTACTCATAGTATTGTCCGTCCTTAAGAGAATTGTACTAATTATCTTTTTATCCATGTGAAGTGTTCTCCATAGACACATTGTACTATGTTGTGTGTTGTATCTGTACTATGTTGTGTTTACAGAAGGATGTAAAGTACTCATCTTGTACTCATAGTATTGTCCGTCCTTAAGAGAATTGTACTAATTATCTTTTTATCCATGTGAAGTGTTCTCCATAGACACAATGTACTATGTTGTGTGTTGTATCTGTACTTGTTGTGTGTATAGAAGGATGTAAAGTACTCATCTTGTACTTAGAGTATTGTCCGTCCTTAACAGAATTGTACTAATTATGTTTTAATCCATGTGAAGGGTTCTCCATATACACATTGTACTATGTTGTGTGTTGGTTCTGTACTATGTTGTGTTTACAAAAGGATGTAAAGTACTCATCTTGTACTCATAGTATTGTCTGTCCTTAAGAGAATTGTACTAAGTATCGATTAATCCATGTGAAGGGTTCTCCATAGACACATTGTACTATGTTGTGTGTTGGTTCTGTACTATGTTGTGTTTACAAAAGGATGTAAAGTACTCATCTTGTACTTATAGTATTGTCCGTCCTTAAGAGAATTGTACTAATTATGTTTTAATCCATGTGAAGGGTTCTCCATAGACACATTGTACTATGTTGTGTGTTGTATCTGTACTTTGTTGTGTTTACAGGAGGATGTAAAGTACTCATCTTGTACTCATAGTATTGTCCGTCCTTAAGAGAATTGTACTAAATCAGTATTTACTCATGTTGTACTCATAGTATTGTACTCATCTTGTACTCATCTTTTAAACACACTGTGTGGTACTGATTATCTATTAATCAATGTTCAGCGTTCTCCATGAACACATTGTATTGTACTATGTGTTGTATCTATACTAAATCAGTGTTTATTGGGGGATGTAAAGTACATGTCTTGTAGTACTAATGATCTTCTAAGGAGGGTTGTGTTCTCCGTGGACACATTGTATGGTACTATCCGATATTGAACATTTTGTACTATTTATCTGTTAATACATGTAGAGTGCTTTCCATGAACTCATTGTACTATACTTTGTGCTATATCCATACTAAGTTAGTATTAAATGGATGCCAGGTACTGTTGGTCGACAACATAGTACTATTTATCTTTTAATAAGTGTAGAGTGTTCTCAATGGATACGTTGTGCTATGCTTTGTTTTGTATTTGTACCGAATCAGTATTAATGGAAGTGTAGTACTCTCAATTGACAACATAGTACTAATTTTGTTGGAAACCTGAGATACCAAAGCAGGTATTTCTCCTTATTCAATATTCGTATGCAATGGAATTACTTCGGGTCTGGACATGGAAAAGGAGAGCATGATGGCACGGGGGCTGTGATCAAACGTGCCCTTACAAGTGAGCAGTTGGATAATAATGGCGCTAAGTTACAAAATGCACATGATGTTGTGTAGTGGCTAACATGGAAGATGTCAAATGATGGTAAGAACATATTGTTTGTTGAAGTTCGCGCTGATGAGGTCGATAAAACTAAATCATATGGTTGTAAAACCGTGAAAGGCACACGCAGCACCCATTGTGTGTTAGGGTTTAGCCGCAAGGACACAACCCAATTGTTATTCCGTAGTTTATCATGCTTTTGTTCCATGTGTCTAGATGAAGCTTGGGATAAATGCATCAACTTATCAATCGTGGAGCCCTGGAAGCTGCAGAAGCTTGAGCCTGAACGACAAGATGATATTGAAGAGGATGTGCATTCAAACGATATTGTATACTACAACCAAAATCAAGACTTGGCAGTTTTATTGGAAGTTGGAGATCATTTTGCAGTGCTCAAATATCCTCAGAATGAAGATTTAGAAGACTACTACATTGTGGTGTGCAAGCAAGGAAAGACATTATTGAAAGAAGTGGTGAGGGATGGTTGGGGCAACAATTTCAACGTTGGTGAGTCTGTCATGTATGGAAACTATTATGCAAAGTTGCCGCAATGCAAGAACACATATGCACTACTAAAAGAAGCACCCATCGCAATAATCTACGTTGATGCCATTCTTGCGATCAAATTCAATATGACTCAAGCAAAGCACAAGGTTAAGGGATACAACATTGTCTACAAGGTCCCCCAAGAGGTTCATGAGCACATATTAGGGGAGGTCTCTCTATTTAATGCTTGAAAGTCACCCTATCAATACATTGTACCAGAAAACTGAAAAACATCCACTTGGAGTTCACTATTAATTTTGATGATTGACAAATGAATTGATATATTTCGTCTTTCTTCCAAAGTGTTTATGCCTCTCAACCACTTGTACTTATCTTTCATAATATATTAGTTGTTGTCAACAGGACTTGGATTTCTTCATTGCCAATATTGCTCATGTTTCCTGATGTTATTTGAGCATAGGAGTTTTGCAGAGCCATGTTAAAATGAGTCAAAATATTGTATAAGAGTTGGTGTGTCCTCTATTGGCACATAAATCTGCTCTTCTTTTGCTACCAAGAGAAGATTGTTAGTTGAATTCATTAAAGACTTTAATATTGTAAGATTTTCTACTGTAAGTTCATTCTTCAAAGGGGGCGATGAATTCTGTGAAGACAACAATGAAAATTATTCTCTCAGAATCCTTTTTTGTTTCATGATATGTCCTGTGAAGCCATCTGAGTTTTTACTTCTTGTATATAAGTCCTGAATATCCAGGCTATGGATTTTAAAGTACAGACCTTCCTTTCCTTAACAAAATAATCCAACTTCTGAAACAATAATTTGTGATAGCTCAAAAAGGTAAGTGTTTCCTTACTACTGTTAGTGGATGGTTCATCCTTTGGGATGATATCATCAAAATATGGCCCACATTGTTTCAACAATTTGCACACATTCTGGTTACCCTCCAAATGGGATTGATGAAACCGTCTATACTTCAGTATATCTTCAATAACACCCGATATTTTCTGTTTCTCATCATCAACACCTAAAAGCCTAAATTTTCCTAGCAAGCTAAGAAGACTTTCAAGCATTTTATCTACAATAGACTGAAAGACTTTGCGAGGATTAGGAGATGATCTCAAAAAAGAAACAAAACTTTGTAAAATAAGAATACTTAGATCAAAAAGTATATTCCCATTGTTTTTGATATATGTTGACGAGCAAAATACAGAAGCAATCCTTAAACATGAACTTGATTTCACACTGGTATAACTATTTCAGATTCATGAACTGGATTTTTTACATTGGCAATTGAAACAGTATTTTGGTATCCAAATAGTTCAATTTCAGACATCACTAACAACTAAAGTTCAAGTACAATCAAAAGACAATCAGGCACTAGAGGGTAACTTGGCCGATCTTGTAATGCGCTTGTTGTTGGTGCCAGATTTTTCTGATTTTACATTCTTCTTTATCTTAAAGCCTTTAGGTATGAGCTGACTAAGTGGCACTTCATCATCAGAGGCATCAGAGACAGGCGTGGATGCACGGGCACCTTGTACTGGTGGCAAGCTTGAGAGAGCAACTATGTTTTCTTCAACTGCAATGCTTCTACACAAATCCACAAAGGTGTTGTCGATAGACAAATTATCACTCATCTCCTGAATGCTTGTACTCCTAGCGATCTTTATTGCCCTATCATCATCACTGATGCCTATACACTCGTTCTTATTAGACTCCTGTATGTGGACCGTGGCAGTAGTCATGGTCAACTCCTCTTGTACGGTGGATGTCACCTCATTCTTAAGACAACGTTGTTCGCTCTGAGTACAATCAGGCCCACCTTCATTAGTAACGTTGTTCACTCTACACTCCTCATGGGATTTTGTACAATCAGGCTTATCTTCAGGGAAAGCGATGTTCTTTCCACGATCCTCATGGGCTTCACAAGACACTACTAGCACATTCTCAGTACAATCAAGCTCCTCTTCATTACTAGCAATGTTCTTTCCATGATCCTCATGGGAATCTTTAGACAGTACTAGCACATTATCAGTACAATCAGTCTTCTCTTCAGCACTTGCCACATTATCATTACAATCAGTCTTCTCTTCAGTACTTGCCATATTCTTTCCACACTCTTCATGGGCTTCAATCTTCTCTTCAGTACTTGCCATATTCTTTCCACACTCATAGGCTTCTTTAGACATAGTGTTGTTTGTACATGCCAGCTACTCTTCACATATGAATGCTTCGTTTTTCTCACAATCCTCATGTGTGGAAGATGTGCTTCCAGAGTCTGCCTCCTTGCAAAGGTTAATTTGATTCTGACTCTGATGGGAATCTGACTCTGCACTTGTGCTCCATGAAGTTCCCGATTCATTTGATTGCAGTTGGGAATCAGACTGCTCTTGTAAACCTAATTAATGGGATTCCAAAGAATATTGGTATCAACTCACATACTCAAAAGTTTGCAAACAATGAACATAGGGTTTAGGGCCACATTTTTACCTAATGTTACATCGTCATACTGTACAGCCGTAGATACCCCATTGCAAGTGGTGGGCTCAATCATCTTCTCCACAACATCTAGGTGCTCAACAGTGTTGTTATGATCTATAATAACAACAAAAATAGGGTTGTTATGAGCTAAATCATTGTTTTCAAAGTCTGGCTTTTGACGTGTACCTGGGAGTGTGATAAATTCGTCTTCATGATCAGGTTTTGGACTCGTATCTCCGTCACCAAATATCATTTCATCATCAGCTAGTAACACAAGTACATGGTATTAGACAATGGATTAGGTTGACAATGCTCTAGACAGGTGAGAACTTATATGACTCACCATTGCATTCAACTTTGCCTTTCTTGCCGTTTCCATACAACATTCTTGCAGCATTTCTCTTCTTACTGGGCTCTATTTGTAAAGAAACTGCATTTCTCTTCTTAGTGGGCTCTATTTCTTGATGTTGACCGGAGCTTGGGGAATTTGTTTGTAGAAGCATATGTTCCACTGCTTCCAAATCAGCAAGTAGTGTTTGTATTCTTGAGCTCATAGAAGCTATGCAACCGGCCATCATCTGTTCATGCTTTTCAGTCATTGTGGCCCGTACCTTTGCCTCTAGAACTTGGTGGACAGGTGTTATAGCTAGAATATCCACATGAGAGGTTCCAAATGACTTCAAGCCAGTGTTGGTACTGGAGGACCCTTTGTAATGTTCTAACCGGTGCCGATTAAAATCTTCCCAATTTACGTCAATGCCACCTTGAACTTCACATGCAAAAGCACGTGCAAAAACAGTACCCACCTCATTGTTAGTGATTTGATTTGTATCATAAACATGTTCGTATCTCGTCTTCAATAAATTCATGTATTCCCTCTTCAAACCACTTATGTGGAATCCTCGCCTTGTGTCGGGATGTGCTGACCCCCAGGTTTTTAACAACCACTCTCTCAGCTCTGGATAAACGTTAGGTCGTGCTCGAAGGAAATAATTTCATCCAAGAGGTGTGTCTCAACTGATGGAGTGGTACATCTTCTTTCTCTGTGTTGATGAATTCATCACCCTTTCTCTTGTGGGTGTCTTCTTGCTTTCTTTCATGGGTGTCCTTCTTCCTTCCTTCACTAGTGTCTTCACTTTCTCTTTCATCAATGTCTTCTTTATGGGTGTGCTTCTCGTCATTGTCCTAGTCAACACAATTCTCAGGGAATGAATATGCATGTACTAGAAGAAAACTCAAGCAATTACCATCAACACATAGCAAATCATCACATTGCATGTACAAACCATGTCAAACACACAATAACCCTAAATAGTCGGAAAAAAACTCATCCATGTCAAACACACAGACAATAAAAACAGACGGATAGGAAAGTCAAAGAAAACGAAAACATTGTAAATCATCATAACCAACTCCATCACATCGCATGTACAAGCCATGTCAAACACACAAAAACCCAAAATAGTCAGAAAAACACTCATCCATGTCAAACTCACACAAAATAAAACAGATGGACAGGAAACAAGAACAAAACGAAAACATAGCAACTCATCATAGCCAACTCCATTTACGTTGCATGTACAAACATGTCTAACACACAACCACCTCGATCAAAATATTGTCATACATTTTTAAAAGAAACACAAAGAAACACAGAGAAAACAAAAACATACCAGTTGGGCATGCAACACATAGACTATGAATAATCAAACCCTAAAAATGGCCATAAACATGCAAATAAAAAACTGACAGACAGGAAACATTCAGAAAAAGAAAACATACCAGTTGGGCATGCAACACAGAGAATACCTGGAGGTCGTACAACTTGCAGAGGTACCACACCGTGTTGATTTCGACAAACGAGGCTGCTGCAGAGGAGACAAACGAGCATACACAAGGAAGGAAAATCAACAACACATATAACGAGCAGGGGAAACAAAAATCTCTGCGTATACAGAGTTCAGAGATCGAACCTGGCATAGAGAGGAACACAAGAACAGCTACGCAGGGAAACAGAGAATCGAAGGTGGAGTGAGAGAGAGAAACAGAAAGAAAGAAAGAAACAGAGCTTCGAAGGTGGAGTGAGAGAGAGAAAGAGAGAGATAGACCTGTAATAGATATGTCGTCTTTCTTTAACTTTCTGCCACTGTCTGTCTGACAACTTCGAGACAGAAGAGAGAGAGAGAGAGAGAGAGAGACATACCAATTGACACGTTCGACTACCCATACCAGAGAGAGAGAGAGAGAGATACTGAGACTGACCAACTGTCACAATGGATACCTTCTCCAGGTGTGCTTTCGTACAACTCTACCTAGGAGACTGGGGCAACAATTAATGTATTAAATATGGCCTAGGGACATTTCGAGTGTGACATACAATATCTATGTGCATTCAAGTGTGACGTAATGAATTTGTTTTTTGTTTTTTGAAACTTATTTACAATTTTTAATGTTTATTTTCTTCTTCGATTTAGTACTAAATTTTTGGCCAAAAGTTGGTACACCGTAGCATGCTTCGACCCTCTTATCGGCAATAGAGGATGGTCTAACCCTAACACTCTGATACCATGTAAAAGATAATGCGGATGCTAAACAGACCTCCACCGGCGCAGCTGGATAGCAACAGAAAACACAGAGAATGGAATACACAGAGTAGGTGTGTGAGTGAGAGAGAGACAAAGAGGGCAAGACAACAAAACCTCAATTTCAAAATAATGAACGCTCTATACATACAATGTGCTCAGTGAGCACTTTTATAAAAGTCCTTAAAAGGACTGAGAAAGTACTGGCATGTACTTCAATGCTCGTACCGAGCAACTGACATTGACTCCTAAAAATATGCCTATGTACTAGGCTAGGATTTAGGCCTCTAACGGCCTACCGCTTACAATTTGATTCGGACACTGATCCGATGCTTCATTCTGGACACCGATCTAGCTCTTGGCTTATTCAGCCAATCTGGATCATTTTGATCTTGCTCGCTCAATAATAGGTGATTGTGCAAAATATTCTGACATAGGATAAATCCGGCTTCTTCCCAAAAAACTTCTTGTGGGGTGTTACGACGTGCACCCCAAATGTTGTGCATTTGTTCATGAGGTAGACGACAGTGTTAGCCGCTTCTACCTAGTACGACTTCAGTAGGTTTTTCTCATCCATCATTGCCCTTTCCACCTCCAATATGTGCCACCTTTTCCTTTCGGATTCTCCATTTTGCTAAGTTGTGTATCGGCAAATAAATTCTCGTCAAATTCCTTCCTTTCAGAGATAGGCTGTAAATTCATCCGAGCAATACTCTTTTCCTCCATCTAACCAAAGGCATCGAACGTGTCGACCGGTTGCCTTTTCAACTTCATTTTTCAATTTCTATAAGTGTGAGAACACTTCACTCTTTTGCCGCATAGGATAAATCAATGTGTGTCTAGAGAAGTCCCCATACATCTGAATGTGACATAGTATCAATGTCCACCGAATGTGGCCGTTTGAGCCGGTCCCCATACATCTGAATGTATTACATCCAGAGTCCCCTTTCTTTTGTTCCTCTCTTTCGGGAACGGTTGTGGATGTTGCTTGCCGAATTGGCAATCTTTGCATACTCCAACAATCTATAAAAGTCAGTAGTCTGATGATGACTCCTCTAGACTGCATGCCCTTGAGTTTTTGGAGATTGAATGCGGCCGTTTGAGCCCATCCCCATACATTGGAATGTATTACATCCAAGGTCCCTTTTCTTATGTTCCTCTCTTTCGGGAACGATTGTCAATTTTTCTTGCCGAATTGGCAAGCTTTGCATACTCAGGCAATATCCTTCTCTTTTATGCCACATTTCCAAGTCAGTGTCAACTTTGAGGCCTTTTGCAAACATAGCCGACTTTACCTTGTTCAAATCGAGGATGAACATTCGACCTTCTCTTCGACCTCGATCAACAAGTCGACCATGTTTTTCAATGAAGCACCCTTCATGATTGAACCGTACCTGCATGCCTTGTTCTACCATCTACCCGACTAAGTCCAGATGTTTCCTGATGTTTCCTGTAGGTTTGTTTGCCATCATTCTCAAATGGAACATTTCCAACATGCTGAATGGAGTGTATCATGTCGTCCTTAGTTTCAATGTAGTTGGGTCGATTCTTCTTTCGCAACTCTTGGAACCAATCTTCGTGAGACGTCATGTGTTTGGACGCATTTGAGTCGACAACCCATACATTGTCTGAAGCAGAGGTGTTGGGTCGACTCTGTGCTAACATTGACTGTGCTTAATGCCTCATTATGAAAATTCAACAATGGTCGTCATAGTTGGAATTCGTGACATAGTTCGTGAGTTGTCAGTTGGTCGAAGCCGACTCTCGTTTCTTCTTTCAACATTCCTCTTCATAGTGGCCGATTTTTCCATAGTACCCGCATTCGACTGGGTTGTTTTGGCGGTTTGGTCCGGTAGGATGGCTCCCCCTTCTACCAAACTCTCTTGGTGTGTTCCTAGCCTCTTGCCAATTGTGGGAGTTGTGTTCTCGGGTCGATTGACCCTGCGGCCTCGTCCGTGTTAATGGGTTTTAGGGTTAAGGTTAATGTTAATAACGAAGATGGAAATGGTTAGCAATGATGGATTGATGATGAACGTATATGGTGATGGAGATGTTGTGGGGATGAGCATTGAGAGCATTACAGGTTGGGAGGTGGTGCCTAGAATGGCTCCACCCCCTCTCCCAAGGGGGTTTAATGTAAGGGGGGAGAGAGAGAACGAGAGATGACAAGAGAGAGAGATTGAGAGAGAACTATTCCTTTATTCATTAATTCCCCATAAGGGGGTTAAATAGTTACAAGAGGGGTAGACACATAGGGGTGCAAGCCCCCTTGGCCATTCACACTAATCACTCACTCACACGTCTTCTTATCTATCCACTCACACTCATAATCATATACATTACAGATACATAAAACAACATTAAGTCTCTTCACCTTCACTCAACTCTTTGTATAATTACAAGAGGGGTAGATACATATGGGTGCAAGCCCCCTTGGCTATTCACACTAATCACTCACTCACACCTCTTCTTATTTGTCCACTCACACTCATAATCGTATACATTACACATACATACAACAACATTAAGTCTCTTCACCCTCACTCAACTCTCCGTACATCTCGTACGATAATAGTCCAAATCGGCCTTAGTTTCCTCGGCCAAATCCTCTTCCTTCGTACGACTAGGAGTAGAGCATCTGACCATCGGGCGCATTGCTCCTTTGTTGGACATGATTTTCTTTGACCAACAATATCGAGTGAAGGTTGAAAAAGGAGGGAGAATTCTCCCTTGCAAGGATGGCCGATCTGATCATGCCGAATCGTGGTGCTATGCTGCCGAGGCATATTTGCATCATTTCATCATCATCGATGATGGCGTTAATCGATCCAAGGGCGTCACATAGCTCCTTGATATTCAAGGTGTATCTGGTGATCGACATATAACATGTTCGCGTTCACAAGTGGAAGGATTGTGCATTCCACTTGTAGATTCCTTTTATAATATTGTGATTTTAGGCAATTTTTAGAAACATGATACACCAGTATCACATGTTTTAAATAGCATATAAAATTTGCTGATTTTTTGAGATTTAACAAGTGTCAAAATGATCATTTCTAAAATTGAATAGTTTTTCGATAAATTTTTAAACGTTGATGGTCTGCAAATATGAAATGTAGTTAACTTAAAGAAAATCACAATGGTTAACTCAAAGCACAAGTTACTTGATTAATGGTTTCACCATCTTGAGGAGATGTAGTTTCCAGAAGTGGAAGTGACATCTATTGATAGTGAAAATGTTTTTTCTATCAACTGCAAAAGTGTAGAGAATATTCATAAACTGTCAAAATTGTCAAACCTAGACATGAACATTAATATATCATTCGAACATATCACATAGTTATCAGGGTATCTACACTACTCTCCTCTTCTTCTTTTTGAGAACTCTCCTCCAAAATTTGTGCAGTAGTATCTACTCCATAGAGGCTAGCAATGGTAGGGTCCTCTAATAGCTCATCATCAAAATCAATAAGTTCCCTAGGTTCACCGGCTAATGGAGAAATAGGTTGAAAATGTTAAGGCTCTAATCCTCATGTTAATAAAACTCACTTGCTCATCATCCTTTTTCTAGTTCAACAATATTGTTGTATAGCTTCAATGTAGATATAGATGTATTAACAATTTAAAATGAAGATTGCTTTAGCTAAACATAAACTATATGGATTTCTAAAGGCATAGCAAACAAAGTTATAATAATTTACCCGAGCCAGAGAACAAATATAGTATCTAATCTCCTTCGTTGGAGACCATTTCAAATGACAAATATCAATATTAGCTAGAATGTATTGATGGGTAAATCAAAATTCTCCATGTAAGATAAATATTCCATACCAAGCAAGGTTTTGTATCCCATGGAAATGAGATCTCGAGGCTTGTGCCACAGAGTATCCATGGTCCATGCTATGGAATACGATAATTCTCCATAAGGATGTAGTCATTAACTGTGCAAAATCTTTCACCATCTTCTCAAGTTGTTTGAACCATCATCGTATATTGATCCAACCATACACTATGTCAGCAATCAATAATATGTATTACTTTGTTGGCAATATGTGTATTATCTCAACCACATCACCACAATAGACATTATTGTATAAATCTTGGGTGAAATCCTTTTTGTGGCTAAATTTCTTAAAAGTGTCATCATCTTCTACACCACATGCCTTCACCAAACGTTGGTCCTTTTCTTTCTGAGGTCTTTCAAGATGTGCAGGAAATGATGTAAGAAAATCATGGTTTCGTACTATCATTGCCTCAGTATAACATCGTTGAACAATATTTCTTTGCTCTCTAACTATATATGGCTTCCTCATGTTGAGTAGATTCTAATGGCGATCCTTGATATTTCGAACAAATTTTCTTGATTGTACACTCATCCTCATTTTTAGTTGACCTTATAGGGGCAAGATCGAAAAATAGAGAGAAACTCTAGAAAAGGGCTCTAAATGTCAAAAAGGGACTAATAGATACGAAATATGCCAAAAATTAATGAGTTTTTGTTAAATAACATGCAAAACAAACACTAAATTGCGTAGTAAAAACATCGAGAGAAAGTCATTTCTTGATGGAAAATATTGGAAAAAAATAGAAATTCATTACAAAAATAGAGATTATTTGTGAAAATATACAATTTATTCAACAACTTGATACAATGTATCGAGTTAATGTGCACATCTTCTTTTTCTAATTTGAAATGTGCACATCAACTCGATACATTGTATCGAGTTGTGATGAAAATGCATCGAATTCATCGGTAAAGTTTTTTTTCCGAAAAAAAAATTAAACATGAATTTATTACATTGTATCGATTGTACTGAAATCTCGGTTTTTAAAATAATTGTATCAATCATAATTAGACCTTGGAAATGTCGTTTACATGGACTATACAATATTCATGTTGTTCTCAATCACCATTTCAAGCATCTAATGTTGATCTTAATAGTTTGTCTATCCGCAATAGAGAAACATTTACCCAGGACCAAGGATGACAAAACAAGCAAAACTCCGGTGGATATCATTCTGTATGACTATACACTAACAAAAGTTCAACATTTAAGGAAGCCAACAGTAGACATAGTAAAAGAGAAATTACCAAGTTTAGAAGGTGTTTTAGATTGAAGGTGAACTTGATTTAGTGCACATAATTTGGAGACACCATTTGGTTTTAGATAATTAAAATGCTTTGATTGGTACATTTGAAAATGAGGAGGAAGAGTCACAATCGTTCATCATCCAACGGGGATGATATCCTATGTTTGCAAAAAATGGAGTATATCTTGTTGAGGAATGAACCGAATTATTGTATGCAAACTCTGCAAAGTGTAAAAAATCCACCCAGTCATCCTATTGATAATCAATGAAACATCGAAGATATTGTTCTAGAGTTTGATCTATGCGCTCGGTTTGACCGTCACTTTGTGGATGATAGCTTGAAGAAAGTTTACAAGAGACTTTGAGCAACTCAAGCAAGTGTTTCCAGAATTTTGAGATGAATTGTGGGCCATGATCATTAATGATGTCATTTGGAACACCATGTAGCCGAAATACTTCTTTCATAATTATGTCAGCAGTTTCTTTACTGTTGATAGTTTTCGTGCCTTGAAGAAAGTGCACCATCATTGTGAATTGATCTACTACAATGAGGATAGAGTCAAAACTCTTTGAAAGTGGAAGATCTGTAATAAAGTTCAAAAAGATGAATTTCCACGGACCAGCAGGAACTGGCAATGGTTGTAATAACCCATATAGTCGATGTCGCGGAATCTTTGACCAACAACACACGTCACAAGTACGAACATAATCCTCAACAAACTCCCAAAGATGAGGCCACCAATAGTTCTGAGAAACTAGTTCCGTAGTTTTGTGGATTCCAAAATGTCCAGCCATTGGGTTGTCATGACAATATGGCATTGCTTGGAGTCGACACGAACCATTGGGAACATACAAAAGAGTGTTACAAAAAAGTAACCCATTTTGCCATTGAAACTGGTTATAATCTTTACAAGGATACTTGGATTTTGAAGAAGACGCACGATTTGAAATTATGATTCAATACATCTTGAGAAATTTCATCAAAAATGATACCTATTCGGATTGAATCAAGGAGCCTCAAACCTTCAGGTGCTTTAGAGGCATTAATAGTCAATAGTCGTAACCAGCCAGGCCTTAGGATGACTTGCTTTTGATGATCAAATGTGGGCTCACCTAGTTGGGGCGCCAAATAAGATCGTCGTGATATAGCGTCTGCCTTTCCTTGTTGTACTCTAGGGTGATATGTGATGAGGAAGTCAAAATGCATCAGGAATTGTGCCCAATGAGCTTGTGTCATGATATGGCAAGACTCGAACCCATGAGTATCCTTATGTTAGATGGGTTGAGCCCTTGTCCATTACACTATCTATTGTAATATATAGGATATTATTTTTATTTAAGTTTTACTATAGAAAATTAATGTATATTCTAGATTTCTTTGGAACATTCTAGAAGCTTCAGGACTACTAATAAGAACACTATAAAAGGAGGCACAAGGCATTATTTCAAACCAAATCGGTTCAACGCCAACCTTAAGCCTCTTAGCCTTCCTTGTATAATCTTCTCACATAATATATCACTGTCATCATCATTTTCTCTATGTGTGTGTGTGTGTGTGTGTGTGTGTGTCTGTGTGTGTGTGTCTGTGTGTGTGTCATTTTCTTGAGTGTTCTACACCCTCTATTCCTCTTAGTACTAATATTCCTCTCTTAGTACTAATTTTTTCTCTGTCTCAGTACTATTCCTGACAGTTTGAACCGATTTTCCCTCCTTCCGTCTCCTCTTTTCCTCTTCCTTTTATCTTCTTACGTATCCCCTTTTTTCCGGTCTTCTTTCCGATTTCCCTCATCTTCTTACCCCTTTTTTCCCTTCATACTAATCCTCTTATCCTCCCTAGTAAAATGGAAACTGTTAGCGCTCATGAATACCAATCTGTTTTCGCGGAGCTCTAGTGCTTAAAAGAGAAATTTGTAGCACTAGAACAAGAAAATCACCGTTTGGTGGGGGATCTTTAACAAATAGCACTAGAAAAACAACAATAACACGGGGAGTTGATGTTACGTGTACAACAACTTGAAGCGACTATTGTATCACTACAACAACAAGGATCAAGCACTCAAGGGATTCACAAAGAACCTAAGATCAATCTTCCTGCAAAATTGATGGGACTTGATCATAGTTTAGAGGTTTTCTAAATCAGGTACGTTTAGTGATTCAAATGCATCCTTCTCGATATCTCACCGATGCATCACGAGTGGGACTAGTAGGCACTCTACTTAGTGGCTCAACATTGGCATGGTTCGCTCCATTGTTAGAAAAAAAATCTCCATTACTAGACAATTTTAAAGAATTTATAAGTGAGTTTGAAGACTGTTTGGAGATGCTGATAGCATAAGGACAACAATCAACAAAATTCGACGATTACGCCAAGGTTATCGTCCAGCCTCCGCATATGCTGCAGATTTCCGCCTACTCGTTGCTGATATCCCTTGGGATGATCAAGCATTGATGGAGCAATTTTGTTATGGTTTACACAACGATGTCAAGGATTTACTCTTGACCTTCCACGAAGAACCAAAGTCATTAACAGAAGCAATCAGTCACGCGGTGAGATGCGACAGCCGCCTTTTCGAACGACATTCGGAACGGCAATTCTAAATACTACGGGTTGGATCAGAGCCCACCTACGCCTCAGTGGTAGCGAAACCTTTTCCGAGGGAGTCATATAATGCGTCTCCAGTGAATACTCTGACTCCGATGGAGATTGACACTACACGTCGTCGGAAGAAAAAAAGCAGCGACGTCGAGCAAATCGACTATGTCTTTATTGCGGTGGACTAGAGCATCGACCATGGACCCCAATTCGTCTCGAAATTTTGGAAGCACCTTTTTAAAATATTCAAGGTCACTTGTAACCTCTCCTGCAGCTACTACCCAAAAACCAATGGCCACATCTGGTGTTTCATAGTTCTCTCCTCGAACCCTATCAAGACAGCACCATCCCAGGACGTATTCCACAACCTCCACCCCCGATCGAACTTGAAGATGGACCTGAGTACGAGGTTGCCGCCATCCTCAATTCCAAGATTATTCACAACAAGCTCTACTATTTAGTGGATTGGCTAGGATATAGTCCCAACAAGCGTACTTGGAAACCAATAGAGAATGTGACCAATGCTCGTGCTCTTCTTGAAGACTTCCATCGTCAATATCCAGATAAACCGGGTCCTCAATCCAAAACAACTTGTGACACTCGTCGTTTTAAAAGGGGGGATAGTGTCATGATATGGCAAGAGGACTTGTGACACTTGTCGTTTTAAAAGGGGGGATAGTTTCATGATATGGCAAGACTCGAACCCATGACCTTATGTTACATGGGTCGAGCTCTTGACCATTACAGTATTTATTGTAATATGTAGGATATTATTTTTATTTAAGTTTTACCAAATCTCAACGCCAGTCTTAAGCCTCCTAGGCTTCCTTGTATATTCTTCTCACATAATATATCGCTGTCATCATCATTTTCTCTCCCTCGATCTCTCACTCTCTCACTCTCTCTCTTTATCTCTCGAGTGTTCTACACCCTCTATTCCTCTTAGTATTAATATTCCTCTCTTAGTACTAATTTCTTCTCTATCTCAGTACTATTCCTGACAGCTTGGCGTCGACTCAAGACTCTAGATTTTCAAAGTATGTGATGTTTTTATGATCATTGTAAACAATGGTTTGGTGGGGAGAACCTTCTAAGAGATGCCTCCATTGTTCAAACGAGTTTATAATGGCTAGGAGCTCCTTGTAGTGAATCTCATAATTGATCTCTGCAGCTTTGAATTTGCATGAATGGAAAGCAATTGGATGCAACTTTCCATCATCTCCAACCTGCGACAAGATACTTCCTATTGGAAAATCAGACACATCCGCCTCAATGATAAAGGGTTTTTCTATGTCAGAATGAAGTAGAATTGGAGCAGAAGTGAATGCTCTCTTTAGGTTTTCAAAAGCTTATGCCGTACTGGAACTCCATGTGAACGACTTGTTCTTTCGTTTAAGCTCCGTGAGAGGCATCACGATGTTCGAGTAGTTCTTGATAAATTTGTGGTAAAAATTTGCAAATCCTAAGAAACACTTAACATCACGCATAGAGTGAGGTGTTTCCCAATTTAGAACTGTCTGCACCTTGGATGGATCCATAGATATACCTTGTTGTGAAACCACATACCCTAGAAACTCCATGTGGTTTTGATCAAAGCTACATTTCTCGAGTTTGGCATAGAGCCCATATTCTTGTAAGCGTTGGAGGACTTGGCGGACATATGTGTCATGCTCTTCTTGACTTTTCGAGTAGATCAAGATTTCATCAAGATATACTATGGTAAATGAATCCAAGAAGTCGTGAAAAATATCACTCGCCATGTGTTGAAAAACTGCGGACGCATTTGTGAGACCAAAAGGCATAACCGTGTATTCGAAATGTCTGTATCGAGTACGAAATGTTGTCTTCCATTCATCTCCTGGATGTATCCGAACAAGGTTATATGCGCCTCGAAGGTCTAGCTTTGTGAAAATTTTAGCTCCAATAAAACGCTCTAGTAAACTCGATATCAAGGGTAGTGCATATCTATTTCGAACTGTGATTTTATTTAAACCTCGATAATCCACGATCAATCGTAAAGACCCATCTTTCTTCTTGACAAAGAAGATGGGTGCACTAGTAAGGCTTTTAGAATAACGAATGAATCCATTTGCTAAGTGCTCATCTATATACTCTCAAAGGGCCTTGAATTCAAAAGGTGATAGATTATATATTGGGTCCCATGGTGGCCCTTTTCCAGCTTGTAGATCAATCGGACAATCATAAGGACGATGGTCTGGAAGAGAACTAGCTTTAGTTTTGTTCAAGATGTCTTCAAAATCCAAGTACTTAGTAGGGAGATGAGTACATGCCCCTTAAGAACTAGAGGATGGATTTGTCGTTACTCCAAAGACAAACATTTCCTTTTTCCACCCGTCTTCTCGTAAGTTTTGTAGAGATATGGGCGAGATTTGGTGAGGTTTTTAATCTTGGTTGGTAGTAACAAGGCTGTTGGATTCAAGTTTCTGCTGGAAATCATTGATTGCTCGATTTCTCCAGTCAATTTCAAGATTATGAAACTCAAATCAAGGATAACCGGATGCTCAGGGCTACTAATTATATTGAAGGAAATCACACAAGCAAAGCTACCAAGGACTACTCGAATTGGCTCAAATTCTTCGACTATATCCCAAGATGCAATAGGGCGACCATCGATGACTATAACAGATGCAAGAAAAGGGAGGTTTCTCAATAGGATTTTTTGGGATAAAGCAAATTCTTTGTCCATAAAACATGACTTGGCTCCTGAATCTGAGAGAGCAAAGGCAAGACCTTGATGACACCTAGAAGTGTTAAGCTCAACTAGTGCTGAAAAAACTCTGCTAACATGATTCAATAAAATGGAACCATTACTTGGGGCTGACTTTACGTATACTAGTTTGTCCAACCAAATGGCACCGATTTTGATTGGACTTATTCATTTAATATTTCATCAAGCTGACTCGAGAGCTCAAAACTATTGGACTGGCCTAGACATGTGGGGCTACAACAGATAGATGATCTAACTAGGGAATTGGAATTAAGTTTCTCACTAGTACTTACTTGATTTACTTGTCGTTTTGGCCTATGTGGGCAGGTGATTGCTATGTGTCCCAGACCACCACAATACAAACATAAACAGTTTGCTCAACATCGTTGCTCAACGTCGTTGCTTCTCAACTTTAGACAAAGGCCCTCGACAACGTGTTACATCAATCTCCATCGGGATTAGACCACTTGATGGAATCATGTGCTGAATATGTTGTACAGGTTTGGCACGACCGATTACCGACTAGTCTCTACACCCCTGGACCGGAATCTGAAGCTTCGTCCCGACTCCGAACCAGCCTGCAATGAGAAACGATTCCGCCAAATTGTCAAAAGCCTTATATATTTGACCATCACCCGACCCGACATCAACTATCCAGTCGTGATGATAAGTCAATTTATGCAGACACCGACCGTGGAGCACCTTCAGTGCGCGCACTGAATACTAAGGTATGTTAGCGGCACTAAGGACCATGGAATGTTATACCGACACGGTATAACCGAAAAGCTAGTCGGATATACGGAATCTGTTGACTAGGGTGGTGATGTGTTTGATGGTCGGTCCAGTTTGGGTTATATGTTTTTTCTAGGTAGCATGGTTGTTGCATGGAGCAGCAAGAAGCAGCCAATAGTGGCTCTATCGAACACTGAGGCTGAATATCGGGGTGCTACCATTGCCACATGTGAAGCCATCTAGCTTCGACGGCTACTGCGAGACCTCCGGATCGAAGAAAACGACTCTGATCCTGATCTACTACGACAACATGAGAAGCATGCAGCTGGCCAACAACCCTATATTCCATGCTCGTACAAAGCACATCGAAGTGCACTACCACTTTGTGTGCAAATGGGACTTGAGCGGTGAAGTCGAACTCCGGTATGTCCGGACGGATCGGCAGGTTGCCAATGTCTTCACAAAGGCCCTCGGAACGGACAAGTTGCAACATTTTTCGGGGATTCTTGGTATTCAGCATCTCGACATGCCACACTTGAGGGGGAGCACCGATACTGGTACGGGGAGAACCGGAAAGTCGGGTAATGGCACCAGACAAGGAGCCGGAGTGGCTGGAGAGAAGGAAACAACCGAAGCAGGGGGAGACAAGAAGAAAAAGGAAGCCATGTCGACTAAAGAATTTGGCACATCTGATAACGTCGGAACAAGCTACGATCGTGGCAGAGTCAAGAAGGAAAAAGCCAACCGGAATAAGAAGGCCAAGACTTGGACATGGTCCGACGTGGTAAAGGGCCTGAAGATTGAGGACGAATTGAAGACAGCCCATTCGGACAAGAGTTGGAACGAATCAAAGTCACCCAATTCAGAAGAGGTGTTGATTCAGAGGAGCCATATCAACTAAAGGCCAAACGGACGAGGTGGCAACGGAAGTCGACACCGACATGGAGGAACTGACGGGTCGAGATGCGCCGGAGTCGCAACTGCGAAGGAGCTGAGATGGGCCATATGAGCTAACAAGTTGTCTAAGAAGGTTGAGAGGTGGGGAACCGCACGAGTCCTAGAAAGAGGAACCGGACGTGTCAAGGAGCGTGAGCAAACCGGGATGATGCAAGAAGGAGCCGGAGGAAAGGACTGGCAGACACGATCCAACCTCAAGTTGAGCTTGAGGGGGAGTGTTGAGCGGACAAGCTCAATTGGATCTGGATTGGCTGAATAAGCCAGAGCCGGATTGGTATCCGGACCAGAGAACCGGATAGGTGTTTGGATATTTCAATATCTAGAACCTAGGGTCGGACCGGAGAACCGGATTGTACTCCGGAATAGTGAGAACTGGTAGGCCGTTGGAGCCTAGGGTTCGAGCCTAGTACGTAGGCATATTCTTAGGAGTTAGTGTCAGTTGCTCGTATTGAGCATTGACGTACTTGTTAGTACTTCTGGCATTCCTTTTAAGGACTTGTATAAAAAGTGTTCTATAGGACATTTGTATGTATAGAGTGTTATTGTTTTGAATTGATTTTATGTTGTTCTGCTCTCTCTCTATCTCTCTAGTGTACTGTGTATTCTTAAGATTCCATTAAACCTTCATCATTGTTCTAATGTTGTTATCCGACTGAGCCGGTTTATCTAAGCTTCCGCATATTAACTTTTACATGTTGGTATCCAGCTGAGCCAGTTTGTCTAAGCTTCCGCACATTAACTTTCACACAGTATCAAAGCGAGAGGGTTGAGAATCCTCTATTTTCGACAAGTGAATCGTCAAAGAAAAACCCAAACCTAACACCCGGTAACGACAAAATGAAGATATGGACAGATAGATGGCAAGCTCTGTTCCGACTTTGAAGCTTGACAGGAACAACTATGCATCTTGGTCATACAAGATGCACCAGTACCTGTTGGGGCACGGTTACTGGAGTTATGTCGAAGGAGCGAATGAAGTTGCACCAGAGCCGACGCACAAGGACTTCCCAGTATGGGAACAAGGAGCGAGTATGGTGTTGTACTACCTTGCATCCTGTGTACATGATCAGATGCTCGGCTACATCAAAGATGCGAAGTCACTGAGAAGAAGCCAGAGAAAATCTGAAAAATATTTTCGCCGCCAGTAGCACCGCCCGTAAGTTGCAGCTCCGGCAAGAGCTCAACAACATCCAACACAGGGACATGTCGGTGACAGACTACACCACCAAGATCAACGAGATCTGCGACACACTAGGGTCCATCAACGTGATGGTGGATGAAGACGAGAAGGTGCAAATCTGCCTCGATGGTCTAGCTCTTAGGTACATGCTTGTCCAAACGGTGATTTGCACTCGGGAGAAACCACTGTCATTTTTCGACCTATAATCAATGTTGATGGTCAAAGAAAACCATGTGAGTGGGTCGATGACCACTCAATCGGACACTTGGATGATGTACACGGAAGCAGATTGGCCCCGTTCGCGTGGAGGACAAGGTGAATCAGCACACAACATGAGTAGCCAACAAGAGCAAAATCGGAGGAACAAAGATAGTGCCGATAACAGTTTCGGACCCTCCACGAGTAGGGGGAGTTAAGGTAGCGCCGGAAACCGGCGATCGAAAGCCGAGACAGAATGTTAGTATTGTGGCAAGAAAGGCCACCGAGAAAGCGAGTGTTGGAAGAAGTGCGCCGATTCGGATAAATCCGGATCCGATAAGACTGGACAAGGTAATCAGCAAAGCTTGCACTACGTAAAAGGATCGGACAAATCTGGAACCAGAAAGACCGGAAAAGGGCCAGCCTTCATGATGAAGCACAAGGCGAACCCGATGAAGAAGACCACTTCCGAATAGGAGGAAGTGTAGTATGTTGACTCTGGAGCGTTGAACCACATGACGAACCACGAAGACTGGTTCTCGTATCTTGAAAAGCCGGAGCAATCAGGAGTTCTCGAAACAAGAGACGACACTCCACACTAGATCGAGCATGTTAGAGAAGTCCCTTTGAGTCATGTCGGACAAAAGGGAAAGTTCATGAATGTACTACATGTTCCGACAATTACGAAGAACCTAGTGTCGGTCGGACCAATTGTCGATCAAGGGATGCAAATACGGTTTACTCATCTCAGGTGTTTCATCAAGGAAGAAGGTCAAATAATCGCGCAAGGTCGTAGGGATGGGAGGATGTGAAGGTCATTTCAATTACCAAAGGCTTCAAGACCTGCAGTCAAAACAGGTCATATTTGAACTACCAAAATTTAGTGGTTGGAAGGCCCGAATTTGTGAAGGTTGCCAACTTGGGAAGCAACACCGACTTCCATTCCCCAACGAGTGAAACCAGAGCCGAAAGAAGCTCCACTTCATACATTCGGATGTATGGGGAGTCGGGACCAACACAGAATGTCAGTCTTGGCGGGAGCCAATATTTCATCTCCTCCATCGACAACTAAAGCCGGCACACGTGGATCTATCTCATTGAGAAGAAAAGTGAGGTCTTCAACTATTTCCGGAACCTGCGAAGTCTTGTCGAATGGGAAACAGAGAAGAAGATCAAGTGCCTGCAATCAGATGGTGGAAAAGAATACTATTCTGGCCAATTCTATAGTTATTTGCAACAGAAACGAATTCCGAGGGAATTCAGTTGTCGATACATGCCAAAACATAAGGGCATCATTGAGAGGAAGAATTGATCGATCATCGAGGCGACATGGGCAATGCTGAAAGAGAAGAGTGTGTCCAATTTCTACTAGGCTGAAGCACTCCCAACGTCCGTCTACATCCAAAATCGGATCGAGGAGAAGGTGTCGGCACACGAACTGTATTTCGGGTGGAAGTCGAATTTACGGCACCTGCGGCATGGTTGTTTACGTACACATATTTAATGTTTAAATACGTATAGTACCTCATAATTTGTATAGTACATATTGTACCTCAATGTTGTTCAGTCAAATATCATGTACATTTGTCTAATACGAAATTTAATGTACATTTGAAAAAATAGGTATAATATGTATTTATAAAAAAATGTAAGTAAAACCCCAACAAAAAACAAAAGAAAAAAAATATTTTGGTGAAAAAAAAGCAAAAATAAGGAAGAAAGAAGAACCGAAGAGATGACAACGATGATGACAATGATGACGAAGAAGAAGAGAGATAAGAAGACAGAAACCTATCCTGACTCCGAGTGTGATAATCACAGAATATAGAAGAAGAAGAGGAGAGAAAAGAAGACAAAAACCTATCCTGAGTGTGATAATCATAGACAATTCCTCAATCTATGAAGGCATAATCATAAATAATTACAATTTGAAGTAGAACATCGTGATACACACTTACACTGATTTATAGAATAAGTGAATGTCGACATCCATATTATAAGTATTTTAGGATGTGAAATGTTAAAATGTCTTATATGCATTTTAAAATGCAAAACTATAATGTACATCAAAAACTTGTGCAAACATAGATGCTTTTTACAATATTACAAATATTTTTTAGAAAGGTAAATAATTTTCAAATTCTAGAAGTATTTAACGTACTATACGTAAACTATGTATTTTACGTATTTTATAAGTATTTAACATATTAAAATATGTATTTAATGTATTTTTAAATTGGGAGGTACTATACGCATATTAATACGTTATATACGTATGGTATCCGTACAGTATCTAACATACCTAACAACCTTGACTTGCGGACATTCGGCAGTATTGCCTATGTGCATCTGCCGAATGAGAGGCGGAGAAAGCTAGACACAAAATCAGAGAAGTGCATTTTGGTCGGCTACTCACACAAACAAAAGTGTTATAAGTGTTATTACCCCTAGACCAAACAAGTTCAATTAAGCCGAGATGTCCAATTCAATGAGTCGGCATCATGGTACTCCTTTCCGACTCTAACTCCGACTCTGACCTCGGACAACTCAAACTACCCAATCATAGAGGATGAGAATAGTGAGCCTGAAATGATCCCAGCAGAAGAGGATGAAGAAGAGTTCGGTACTCGAGATGAGATTCCGATCTTATTCCGGCTAAGCGTGCCGAATGGAGAGTTGCGTAGGAACGACCAGCACGATGATGAGCCGACGAGTAGTGGAGACTCAGTCGTGCTCTCCCCACAAAAGGAACTGAGGAGACAGTTCACACGCAAAGAGGAGGGGAAGAAGAAGATACTGGAAGATGACACCGGCATAGACGAGTCAGATCAGAGCGACTTGGACTTCAATAAGAACTCGAACTACCCGATCATAGAGGATGAGGCCAGTGAGCCTAAAATGATCCCGGCAGAAGAGGATGAAGAAGAGTTCGGTACTCGAGATGAGATTCCGATCTTATTCTGGCTTAGCGTGCCGAATGGAGAGTTGCGTAGGAACGACCAGCAGGATGATGAGCCGGTGAGTAGTGGAGACTCGGTCGTGCTCTCCCCGCAAAAGGAATTAAGGAGACGGTTCACACGCAAAAAGGAGGCGAAGAAGAAGATACTAGAAGATGACACCAGCATAGACGAGTCAGATCAGAGTGACTTGGACTTCAGAAAGAACTCAAACTACCCGATCATAGAGGATGAGGCTAGTGAGCCTGAAATGATCTCGGCAGAAGAGGATGAAGAAGAGTTCGGTACTCGAGATGAGATTCCGATCTTATTCCGGCTGAGCGTGCTTAATGGAGAGTTGCGTAGGAACGACCAGCAAGATGATGAGCCGGCGAGTAGTGGAGACTCGGTCGTGCTCTCCCCGCAAAAGGAACTGAGGAGACGGTTCACACGCAAAGAGGAGGGGAAGAAGAAGATACTAGAAGATGACACCAGCACAGACAAGTCAGATTAGAGCGATTTGGACTTCAGAAAGAACGAAGTCGGACCTCAGAGGCGAAGTCCAAATCAGCCAAGGAGGCCCTTAAATCGGCTAACGAGAAGTTATGTCAATCTACCCGCCAGAAGAACCCCGTCAAGCGGTACAGTTATAATGAATACATGGCGCATCACTATGTGTACATGACAAAAGTGGCGGAAGTGTGTGAGCCAGAGAGCTACGTAGAAGTGGCGAAAGACGTCAACTCGCATGCCGCAATGGAGGAAGAAATGCATGCACTCAATGCTAACGACACCTGTGATCTGAACCGATCGGTTGCAAGTGGGTATACAAGGTAAAGTATAATGTTGACAATTCGTTCAATCAATACAAGGGCCTGCTAGTGGCGAAGGGATACACACAGACCCACGGAGTCGACTACGACGAGACCTTCACTCAGGTAGCGAAGATGAGGACGGTTCGTGTGGTGTTGGTGGTTGTTGTAGCAAGGGGCTGGCATCTTCACCAAATGGACGTGAAGAATGTGTTTCTTCAAGGCGAACTTGAAGAACAAAAGAACAATTCTACATGATTCAACCCCCTGGTTTCCAGTTCGAGATGAACAGGTCAGTAGTGTGATGACTCAAGTAGTCACTCTACGGCTTAAAGCAAGCAACCGAGTTTGGAATTCAAAAATCACGCATTGGTGGCGTATGATGGGGTTTGCGGTCTCGAAGTCTGACTCTTCGGTGTTCATTCGAAGAGGTCCGGAAGGTCCAGTGTGCACTTTGATATACATGAATGATCTAGTTATCACCGGACCTCAACTCACTGAAATCAGCCAAGTGAAATCCCAACAGTCAGATGCGTTCGAAATGAAGGACCTGGGGAACCTTCATTATTTCCTCAGAATCAAAGTGACCCATACCCCCGACAGCATATTGCTCCCTCAGTGACACTATGTGTTGAATATGTTGTACAAGTTCAACATGACAGATTGCAAACCGGTCTCCACATCCCTGGACCGGAACTTGAAGCTTCATCACGACTCCGGACCGGCCTACAACGAGAGACGGTTGCGACAAATTGTCGGAAGCTTTATTTACTTAACGATCACCTGACCCAACATCAGCTATTCGGTCGGCGTGATCAGTCAATTTATGCAGAAGCCGATTGTTGCGCACCTTCAGTGCGCGCATCGACTACTAAGATAGGTGAGTGGCACTAAGGAATGGGGACTGTTATAATGTCACGGTATAACAGAAAAGCTAGTCAGTATATAGATTCTAATTGGGCCGGTGACACATCAGATCGTCGGTCCACTTCCGGTTTTATGTTCTCTCTTGGGAGCGTGATTGTTGTGTGGAGCATCAAAAAGTAGTCGATAGTGGCTGAATATCAAGGCGCTACCATCGCCACCTATGAGGCTGAATATCGAGGCAGGTGCTACAAGACCTACAGATCAAAGTACAAACTCCAATCCCGATCTACTGCGACAACATGAGGAGTATGCATCTTGCCAAGAATCTTGTGTTTCATGCTCGCACCAAGCACATTGAGGTGCACTACCACTTCATGCGCGAGTGGGTTCTCAATGGTGAAGTCAAACTTCGACATGTTCGGACAGATCGGCAAGTTGCTGACATCTTCACCAAGCCACTCAGATCGGACAAGTTGCAACACTTTTTGGAGATGCTTGGTCTTTAGCATCACAATGTGCTACACTTGAGGGGGAGAAAGGAAAAGGAGGAAACCGAAACGGAAATCAAGGAGACGGGTAAAGGCATTGGGCAATCAGCTGAACAGGAGCAAACAACCGAAACAAGGGGAGACAAGGACGAGAATGAAGCTGAATCCGAACAAGTCGGAACAAGCGGCGATGACAGCAAAGTCAAGAAGGGTAGAGCCGACCAGAAGAAGAAGGCCAAGACCCGGACATGGTCTGATTTGGTGAAGGGCCTAAAGATTGGGGATGAATTGGAGATAGCCAATTCGAACAAGAGCTGGAACGAATCAGAGGCACCTGATTCGGAAGAGGCATTCAATTCAGAGGAGCCGAATCAACAAAAGGCCAACCAGACTAGAAGTCAACAGAAGTCGACTCCGACGTGAAAATCAGTAGGCCATTGGAGGTCTACAGTCCTAGACTACTAGGTAGTTATCCTAGGAGTTAGTGTCAATAGCTCAGTACGAGCATTGAAACCAGTACTTCTGTCGGTCCTTTTAAGGACTTGTATAAAAGTGCTCACTAAGCACATTGTATGTATAGAGTAATATTTTGTAATTTGAGTTTTATGTTGTTCTGCTCTCCCTATCTCTCCCACGTACTCTCTATGTGTGTAATTTAAGCTTACATTAAACCTTAGTTCTATTTTCTATTGGTATTCGACTAAGCTGGTTTGTCTAAGCTTACGCACATTAATTTTCAAAAAACATTTATTGAAAAACTATTCAATTTTAGAAATTATCATTTTGACACTTGTTAAATCTCAAAAAATCAACAAATTTTATATGCTATTTAAAACATGCGATATTAGTGTATCAAGTTTCTGAAAATTGCCTAAAATCACAAGATTATAAAAGGAATCTACAAGTGGAATGCGCAATCCTTCCACTTGTGAATGCAAATGTGTTTGTAGCTTGCTAATTTGGGTGTGTAGACTCATTGTTATTATGCTTAGGAAATCACTAAATTGTCTCACCTAAGTATACCCCTCATTTGAAGTTTTTCTTTGAATGCCTCGATTAAGTGGGAAGCATCCTTGTGTCAAAGGAGTATAGGATCTCCACAATCCTTTCAATCGCCTTGTCTAGACCAATCACGTTGTCTGTCTTCATCCATTGTTCCTTGATGATGGTTTTGGCAATTCCAATACCCCTTTTGGGACTTCCATGGAATCTTTAGTTCCCATGGTAGTAAGAAAAATCGACAAAGTGCATGAGGAGACAAGATAACATGCATCTAGTTCCAACTTTGTTTTCAAGGTCAAGAGTATAAAGAAGCTTCATTTATCTTTTGGTTGTTCATGGTCCACATAGTAATTTTTACTAGTATAACCATAAGTGTAGTTCTCTAACCCTAGAGTTAGGTCTCAGTTAATTCATAAGAAATGAAGACTAAGGATTGAGTTATTCTCAAGACTACAGTGGGAGATAACTTTGGAGAGTTTGATCATTTGAACACTTATAATAAAGCAGGCACATGTGAAACTTATAAGGGCCTAGGGTTTGAGCTTTTTTAAGAAGGTTAGCTACCTCCATGAAAGGGATTATCTTTATTATTTTTTACAGAGACCCTAGCATTGTGATAAATGTGCTTACCTAACTATTGTAGTTCCGGGTAATTGACTATGTACTCCGTTCCATGTCTTCCATATACGCTTCCGCACGTAATGTTTTACATGGTATCATAGCACAAGGGTTAGAAGAATCTTCTGCTACCGACAAAGCAAACAAGATAGAGACAAGCCTTTGTTTTCCGAAGAAGAAAAAACCGAAACATGGACAGAGATAAGGGAAGCTCACTTCCGACAGAAAAGCTTGATAGGAGCAACTACACATCCTAGTTGTACAAGATAAACCAACTAGCTAACGGATACTGGAGTTGCGTCAAAGGAGTGAATGATACAACACCAGATGCGACACACAGGGACTTTTCAGTTTGGGAACAATCAACAAGCAGAGTAATGTACTACTTTGCTTCTAGTGTCGGAGATCAGCTACTCAACTACATCCAGGATGCCAAGACGCCAAAAGATGTGTGGGCCAATCTCAAAAGGATTTTCGTTGCCCACACGATGGCCAGGAAGCCACAGCTCAGGCAGGAGTTCAGCAATGTTTGGTAGAAAGATCTATCTGTGGCTGAGTAGACAGCCTGAATCAAGGAGACTGCAACTCTCTCACCTCCATCAATGTGAACATCGAGGAGGACAAAATGATGCAGGTCTTTCTCAGAGGGTTGGTGTTCAGATTCAAATCATTCCGAATGGTAGTCTGTATAAGAGAGAATATGACGTCCTTCTTCAAGTTGCAATCGATGCTTCTCATTAAAGAAAGTCACATGGGTGCGTCGACAAGCACACACACCGACAGTAAGATGTTATACACAAAGGCGGATCTACCCTGTGGTCGTGATGTACGAGACTGGCTGGCACGTAATGGAGGTGGCCGACAAGAGCAAAACCAGAGGCATAATAGAAATACCAACAGTTTCGGACCCTCCAAGAGCAAAAGGAGTCAAGCGGTGCCAGAAGTCGACTAGGAAAGATCACAATGGACTACTGGTACTGTGGCTGAAACGACCACAAAGAGAGCGAGTGTTGGAAAAAGTGCACCAATTTAGACAGAGTCGAATCAAGCCGAGGTGATGCAAATAGGCATTACCAACCACACTACGTTGAAGGCTCAAGGCGAGTCGAAATGAGCCCCGCAGTTGTGATGAAGCACAAAGTAAACCAAATTGGAGTACGTACCACGAAGTCGGAGGAGGTTTGGTACATAGATTCTCGAGCATCAAATCATATGACAAACCATGTCGAATGGTTCTCAAGCTTGGAAAAAACAGAACAACCAGGAGTTGCTGAGACCGGTGACAACACCGTACACCCCATCAAACACTGTACAACCACTCCGCTATGTCAGACAAAAAGTCTTGATGTGGTGTCGTGATGTTTTCAATACATAGTGTGAAACCACCATCAAAAGAGAATAAAATAGTAGTTCAAATAAACCAACATTTTGAAGCTATCAACTTTTGTAATAAATGATAAAATGATAGAAAGATAGATTGGATACGAGGAGTTTCAGCATTATATCGTAATGCAAGTAGTTCTCTATTATTTGCAGGGGACATTGGTAGGCGTTTTTTTATTTCAAGATCTGTACGCCAGGGATGTCCACTTGCTCCTTTCCTGTTTTTGTTAGTATCTGAAGCATTCTTTGTACATTTAAATTCTCCATATGTAAATATTAAAGGTTTAGCACTACCAGTAGCAAACGCAAATGTGGATTGTGAATTCGCTAATGATACAGCTTTATATGTTCAGGCCTCACATGGTAATTTGTTTCATGTGCAAAAGGTCGTGGATGATTTCTCAGATGCATCGGGTGCATTGATAAATTGGGATAAGTCATCAGGTTTTTGGGTCGCTTTGGGAGATCCGCCAGTTAATGTACCCTCTTTAGGATTCACATGGATACCTCAAGGTCAGTCCATTAGGTATTTAGGTTGTCGAGTGGGTGTGCGATTAAAGTCAGAAGATATGATTGCACCCTTATTGTTAAGATTAAGAAATAAATTAGTATATTGGAATAAAGAAAAATTATCTTTAGCAGGACGTGTAGTTGTAGCTAATGCGGTGTTGTTGTCCTCGATTTGGTATATAGCATCTGCATGGCTGTTTTCTAGGTCAATAATGTTGAAAGTTCAACGTTTAGTACGGAATTTTATTTCGGGGAACAATAGGTCAGTCAATCCTGTAGCAAAGGTAGCTTGGTCTATTCTGATACAACCTAAACAAAAAGGTGGTTTAGGTTTGATTGATCCATTTATGCAAACCAAAGCTTTACTTACTAAACATGTTGTTAGGAGTTTATTGCCAGGACAGGAGTTATGGAAAAAGCTATTGATGCAACATCTATATAAGGTCAAGCCTTCGGTAGGTGGTCAATGGAAGGATAGTCTTAGATGGTTCTTCAATGCAGATTTCCAGCTACCTAAGTCCAATGATGGATCATTGCGTTTCTTCAATGGAATTTTTCGGGCATGGGAAACTCTTCGGCAAGCGCTTGTTTTCTTGCCACCGAAAATCTATCATCAATTTATGCGTCAACCATTGATATGGAATCCTTTATTTACTGATGAAGCTGCATGTGTTTTGGGTTTACGCCCTAGGTTATCATGGGCTGCAATGGATAGTGGACCAGCTCGTACGGTTGTGGATTGGATAAGGTTTATGCAGTCCTCTACGCTGGAACAAAGTAATAGGTTATCTAACTTAAGAGGGGCTAAGATCATGTTATCACAATTGTCCAGGGTGTATCAGGTCACAGTGCCTACATTGCAATTCGATCATTTTCAGAGTTGGTACGGTATGTTCTCGACACTCAATATACTTATAGGAGCTCGGTTATATGATCAAAATGGTAGCATTTATTTTTATGAAGTGTTGGACAATGGTAGGTTGATACTAGTGGATTAGGAGTCTCAAATCATGTTGGCTGCAAAGCAATTGCCAGTGTGAGTAATTGCTAGATTAGATAAATATATATATATCGATCCTAGTCCACTAATAGTTAATTTTTCATCTCATATTTCGGTGTTAGACTCTAAACCTATTCATGACCTGCAGTGGGATCCAGCAGATTATGGTTGGAAATTATCCATATCTGACTCTTCAACTAAGCTCCTTCCTTTTTTCAAATATCCAGTAGCGTTTGGCAGGAATTTTATGTTGAGGCAGACCGAGCCGATACCTGCTGGAAAAAAGCATTGGGAGGAAGGTAATGTCTCATCTACTCATATGGTTATGTTTTGGAAACAGTTTTGGTCTATTAAATGCATGAATAAGATATTGCATTTTCGGTGGTTGATGATTCATTATGCATTGCCAATAGGTCATTTATTGAGGGGATCGGTGAGTAATCGGTTATGTATTATGTGTGGGTTTGCGGATGAGACATTGCATCATGCATTTTGGGAATGTGTTTCCGCAAAAAGTTTTTGGTGTCGAATTCTTAGGCTTCTAGGTCGTAAGTATAGGTCTGCTATTTTTACGTGGGGTGCAGTCTTTTGGGGAATGTTGGATCAACAAAGGGCTTTTTATCATTATAATCATTCTTCATTGTCTTTATATGTAAGAAGTTTTCAGGTATATTCTACTTCAAGATCCTTGTAGGGAGTCAAGTTCTTCTCGCGGAGTTATGTTTGGCAGATTGTCTCCTCGTTGTCTCTATGGGTTCTTTGGAAAGCTAGGTGCTCCAAGTTATACAATGATGAAGACATTCACATTGTGGATCAGATAAAGTCTTTTTGGAATTTATTAGTACATTCAGTTAAAGGTGAGTATGACAAGTATAAAGGCTATGGAAACACAACCATTCGAAAAAGAAAGAGATTACGATGAGTTTGGTCAGCTATTCCTATAATGTTAGAGGCAGGCACGGAGGTTAGGTGGAATTATGTACCACCTCGTTGGTTGTTCCCGCCACCGGTACCATTCTTATGGCGAACAACATGAGATAACAGGGAGGAGACGGTGGCGGCATGTAGGAAGCTTATTTTAATGTAGGTAAGATATACATATGCTAGAAGAAGATATGAGGAAATGGGATGATGTTCTGGATGCCGAATCAGACTAGTATAAGAAGATTTTAGTGGTATGAGGCAGATTTCGTGTGATAATCAGAGACATCGACATGGTGGATGTGGACAGGTTGAAATAGGTTTAAGTTGTTTTGTGATTAGGATGACTGATGTTGGTGGGGGTTGTTGAAGATTACTAGGAGAAGGTGAGGATTTCTGTTTGTTTTCTACTCGTTTGTTGGTTGTTAGTGTAATAGGATTGTCGAATCAGAGATAGCGAGATGGTAGATGGGGACATGACGAAGCCGTTTTTCTGTTTTTTGTGGTTAGGATGAGTGATGTTGGAGTGGGGGCTGAAGCAGATTATTATGAGAAGGCGAGGAATGGTTTTCCCTCATTTTTTGTTGTGATTACAGGGCCGCGTTAATCGATGAGATGGAATAGGGGAAGCAAGATACCCCAGATATGGGCTGACTTAAGACAGATATTATGGTTCTCATAGGTTGCGGGATGATGGCAGTGGGATTTGAAGCAACTTTGTCATGGTGTGAGGATGAGTGGTGTTGGTGCGAGGGCTAAAGCAGATTAGGAGGGGAGAGAAATCATTGTTCACTTATTTTGTTGTTAATTGCACAGGATATTGGCGGTACTCGGCGAGATGGTGGATGTGGATTGATTGAAGCAATTTGTTTGTTTTTAGGAGTGATGGTGGTGGGGGGATAGAAGCAAATCATGAGGGGATGAGGAACCATTATTCACTTGTTTTTGTTGTTATTTGTATAGGTCAGAGGTGGTATTCGGCGAGATGGTGGATGTGGTTTGATTGAAGCAATTTCTCTGTTTTTAGGAGTGACGATGGTGTGGGGGAATGAAGCAAATCATGAGGGGATGAGGAACAATTTCTCATTTTTGTTGATTCATTGCATAGGACATTGGTGGTATTCGGCGAGATGGTGGATGTGGACTAAAGGAAGCAATGTGTCTGTTTTAGAAGTGATGATGGTGGGGGGGATCGAAGCAGCTCATGAGGGGATGAGGAATTTTTTACTTATTTTGTTGTTAATTCCACAGGACATTGGTGGCATTCGGCGAGATGGTGGAGGTGGATTGAATGAAGCAATTTGGTTGTTTTTAGGAGTGATGATGGCGAGGGGGCCGAAGCACATCATGAAGGGAGAGTGAATAAGTTGTGGGGATCGAACCAAATGGGGTGAGAGGTGGAGATTAGTATAGTACATTTCATTTTCATGGTCTGTTTTTTTTCTCCCCAACAGTTTTTACAAATGCTGGAATTAGTTCAAATATGTTTGCAACTGTTTCTGTTGGGATGGTGAATCTTCTTACAGCTCCACACCTTACACATATGATTGGAAAGACGGAGGACATGGAATATCATGTGAAATATAAGTTTTCTATGGAGTTCTGTTCTAAGAGCCCGAAATTTTGTTTTCTGCAGCAGATCACTGGAATCAATGTTGTGTTTTATGGCTGTTTTTTCCCAACAATTTTTACAAATGCTAGAATCAGTTTAGATATACTGGTGGAGATGAAACAATATTATGTACTATTTGTATACTGTCTTTGGGCTTTTTATTAATACCAATAGAGCATATGTTTTATGGTAAAATAAAAAATGATAGAAAGATAGAAGTGGTTTTCCAAAAGTAGGAAAAGTAGAAAAAAGTAATAATTTTAAAATAAAACACAAGGTGTGGAATTGAGGAGCAAGCTAAAGGATAAACCTCGTAATTTCCTCCTCCAATGTCCAAATTAGAAAAAGAAACATGCATAAGAAAGCTAACATCAAGAGACTTTCAAGAATATCTTACATGTTGAATTTGGGCTTACAATAAAGAAATAGTGATAGAAATAAAATGCGACTCATATAAACAAAGTTCTTTTTATGAGAAAAAAAAAAGCAAGCCATAGAAAACCTATAAATAAGACCTATTCTTAAGAAAAGAGAGATGGATGGGGATTTGAAGAAGAAAATATTTATGTTTCCTCTCTCATACTCTTATACCCTAAAAGGGGAGATAGAAAAAAATTAATTATGTATCAAAATAAGTCCATCAGATTCATGATCTAGTAATAAAAAACTTTGCATGTGTCCTCTCTCATACTCTCTTACTCTAAGCATTCTTACTCATAAGCATAAGTAAGTATTATTCGATCTCGCATCTCGCATAATCTCTTACTTGAACATTTTCTTGTGCATAATTATAATTAAGTATTAATCAATCTCTCATACTATCTTACTTTTATTCGAAGGAAATATCTCGCCTTAAAACATAAAGTGCATAAATCATTTAGCCCTAAATCCTTCCGGTCCAAAACCCCGGCGGTTCCGCCTCACGATCTGCACTACCTGGTTGATTTTCACGACATAATAAAGTGGTGAACCCAACATGAAGACGAGTGGTGAGGAGATGGAGAATCAACAAGAGGTGATCAACATGATGATGATGTTCGAGCGGGTGTTGCAAGAACAATGTGAGATGTCGGAGATCACAACAGCAGTAGAGCGGCTCTCGAAAAAAAATGGGCAATTCAACAAAAAATACGTGTCACACTATGTACATGACTACAAAGCGGAGATGATGCGATGTGGGATATTAGAAAGATTGCAAGTAATATCCTTTAGTTGGGTGGCCACGGATGAGCTACAAGAGAGAATCCACAAGATACGGCAACAAAACCAGACATGGGGGTCCTTTGAAGAAGCTTTACGAGAGGCATATGACTATGAGAGACCAACGGGACAAGATCAACGTGAGTTTGACCAGTGGGTGGCATCAGCAAAGATCCACCAAAGCGCAACACAAGCATTCCTAGAGTTTGAGCCTCGTTTCGCTCAACTCTCGGTGCAGGAACAACGACTGGTGGGGGTGGATAAAGTCCTAATGTTCGTAAGATTGATCAATCGGAAGGAAAGGATGGCCATGGGGATCGAACTCAAAGATGATGATGGTGCAAATGGCCTCACCAAGGATTGGGCTGAAGTCGAAAGAGTATGTCGAAGACATGATAAGAGGAAGATGAGAATCTTGTCAACAACAACATGGCCCATGATGGATGGTCGAAGGGGGACAAGAAGCGATGACACACAACCACCTAAAGAAGAGGGCTCAAAGTGAAAGGGTTCGACAGTGCTTGACATGGAAGCCTTGAAAAGGGAGGCATATGAGACCTTAAAGGCAAAGGCCGAGGACGAAGAGAAGGTTACAACACAGCCAAAGTTGAGGCAAATGATTGATGAGAAGGAAGTTGCCTCCCATCGGTTGAGAACGAATGATGTGGCCAATAAGAAAACCGAAATATGATACAATGTTACCATGGGAGAGGGTGTGGAACAAGTCACCCTCTTGTCTTGCGAAAGAATGATGGCTAAGGATAAGACCGATGACGTGAGAGTGACAAACACCACTTCAAGGGAGGAAGAAGGTTTCAGGACACGAGTGTCTGAAACATCGAGTGAAAAAGGGGTAAGCATAATTGATGCTTGCATGATTGAGGGAGGTAAAGTGGTGAACCCAACGTGAAGAGACGGTACGAAGGATTCAAGTGCTTGAAATAGAAGATTAGAAGATGGTTTCTTCGACAAACACCCAGGTTGACGAAGTGGCTACGTTGGTGGCCATTGTCAAGCATATGATGAGAGCTCGTGATAATGATGCAAGATTAGACAAGGCCATTGATCGCACCGTTGCGATAGCAGGCCAATTTGGTGGAAGAAATATTAGGGATATCCTCACTATATACAAAACAGAGATGCAACAATGAGATGTCATTGAAGAGAAACAAATATCAAGCTTTAAGTGTGTGTCCTGGCAAATCGGTTACAAGGCCGTATAAGGGAGATTAAAGGCACCCAAACAACATGGGTTGGATTCGAAAGGGCACTTTTGGCTGAATATATGCTTGAAGATGCATCGAGGATGACTTGACACAAGTTGATGAAGGGGATCGAGAAGAAGGGGAAGAACATGAATGCATTGGGGGTGTACAACTAATTCGACAAAATGTATGATCGTCTCCCAAGCACCGACCAAATATTTCTCGAAGGAGATAAGGTTCTATACTTCTTAAAGGCGTTGGATGTGAAAGATAGACGAGAACTAGGTAGTCTAGTAGAGTATGAAACACAACCCAATGGTCTCATAATGGATTAGGTTTAGGTAAGAAGAGCATGTGACCGGTTTGAGAAGCGTAGTCGATGGCTAGATGATTCCAACATGGCGAGGTCGATAGTTCAAAGATGGAAGATTCCAATAGCAACTGAGATGTCAAAGAAAAGTGAGCCAACCGAAAGAACGATGGAGAACAACAGTGTCAGGATGAAGATGGCTATGGACGACATGGAAAAGGCGGATGACGAGCATGTTTGGACTTCCTCCCCACTATTTCAAGAGATTTGGGCAATGGTGGATGGGGACATATTGGTCGGTGGAAAAAGGGCCATCACCAAAGAGTCATACCTGAACCAAATTAAGACCCAAGAGAAGGAAGGTGGCGGCGAGGAAGTGAAGGTCAACCTTGATGCATACGATGAAGTGGTCAAACAAAGCACAATAGTGCATGACGAGGGCCAAGCAAGGCAAGTGAATTATAAGGGCATTCCTTGGGATTTGATCATAGTATCCAACTCAAAAGAGGACACTAATATGAAGATCGAACAACCGATGGTCAACTCTCACATAAGAGCATACCAAGAGAAAGGACGAAGCAAAAAACATGTAATGTGGTCGTCTAAGGGCCTAAATGTGAGCATGTACTTGGAGCATGGGCTACAAGGAGTAGTTAAAGTCAATGTTCGGACGAGGCCTAATGAAGACAAGCCTGGATTGATGGATCAAGGAAGACTGAAGTGCATTGACGATGGAGATAGTCGGAATGAAGGCAGCACATGCATGGTGCATGAAGGCTTATGCTCGGCGAAGGTAGAAAAGGACAGAAAATCAACTGTGGTGGTGCAAAGCTCAGACGATGAATTTGGTGGTTTGGATGGTCTCCATGGCTATGGTGGAAAGAATGGTCGTGGTGGCATGGGAAGAAGACAGATAAGGAGTCAATGAGATGGTTCAAGGTCAATCTCTATCATAGTTAGTTAGGTTATGAAGAAAGGAAAATATTAGGACAAGGATTAAATATTTCAACTTAGTACAACCCTTGGTACATATCGGAGGATGTGCAGGTTTGGTGGGGGCGGATGTCGCGATGTTTTTAACACATAGTGTGAAACCACCATCAAAGGAGAATAAAATAGTAGTTCAAATAAACCAATATTCTGAAGTCGACTTTTGTAATAAATGATGAAAAGATAGAAAGATAGAAGTGGTTTTCCAAAAGTAAGAAAAGTAGAAAAAAGAAAAAAAAAATTTAAAAATGCAAGGCATGGAATTGAGGAGCAAGCTAAAGGATAAACCTCGTAAGTTCCTCGTCCAATGTCCAAATTAGAAAAAGAAACATGCATAAGAAAGCTAACATCAAGAGATTTTCAAGAATGTCTTACATGTTCAATTTGCGCTTACAGTAGAGAAATAGTGATAGAAATAAAACGCAATTCATATAAACAAAGAATTTTTAGGAGAAAAAAAAATCAAGCCATAGAAAACCTATAAATAAGACATATTCTTAAGAAGAAAGAGAGATGGATGGGGATTTGAAGAAGAAAATATTTATGTTTCCTCTCTCATACTCTTATACCCTAAAAGGGGACTCGATAGAAAAAAATAAATTATGTAACAAAATAAGTCCATTAGATTGATGATCTAGTAATAAAAAAATTTCCATGTGTCCTCTCTCATACTCTCTTACTTTAACTTTGTTTATGTATAAGTATAATAATTAAGTCTTATTCATGCTCTCTTACTCTAAGCATTCTTACTCATAAGCATAAGTAAGTATTATTCGATCTCGCATCTCGCATAATCTCTTACTTGAACATTTTCTTGTGCATAATTATAATTAAGTATTAATCAATCTCTCATACTATCTTACACTTATTCGAAGGAAATATCTCTTCTTAAAACTTAAAGTGCATAAATCATTTAGCCCTAAATCCTTCCGGTCCAGAACCCCGGCGGTTCTACCTCATGATCCGCAATAGCTGATGGATTTTCACGGCAACCGAATGTGTTGCATGTCCTGTCAAGTGCAAAGAACTTGGTATCTATCGGATAGATTGTCGATTAGGGCATGCAGTTCGATTTAATCACTACGGCTGCTTCATCGAGGATGAGGGCCAACTAATCGCACATGGGCATAGAGACGGGAGGATGTTTATCCTCGAGACCAATGATGTTTGTGTCGCGATGTTAGCGAAAGGACAAAAGTTTGAATCCGACATCGACTTGTGGCATAAGCGGATAGGCCACATCAACTATTTGAACTGGCCACATCAACTATCAGGAACTGCAATTGAAACAGGTGGTTTCCGAACTGCCAAAGTTCAGTGGCCAAAAGGCCGAGATATGTGAAGTGTGCCAGCTCGAGAAGCGGCATAGGGTTCTGTTCCCAAATGAAATAAATTGGATCTAGAATCGGCTTGACTTAATCCACATAGATGTACGGGGACTGGCAAGTTGTATGAGCATGGACGAGAGTCAATATTTCATCTCCTTCATCGACGACTTCAATCGGCACACTTGGGTATACCTCATTGAGAAGAAGAGCCGAGTCTTCTCCTATTTCCGGGACCTAAAAAGTTTAGTTGAAAGGGAAACAAAGGAAAATCAAGTGTCTGGGGTCGGATGGCGGGAAAGAGTACTTTTCCGGCCAGTTCACTAGCTATCTGCAGACAAAGGGAATCTAGAGGGAGTTCTCTTTCATATATATGTCGGAGCATAATGGCGTGGCCAAGAGACAGAACCGGAGAATGGTTGAAGCAGCCAGGGCATTGCAAGAGGAGAAGAGCATGCCTAGGATCTATTGAACTGAAGTGATCAGGACAGCCATCCATATACTGAATCGTATATCAATCTCTAGAGCAAAGGTGTTGCCACATGAGCTATATTTCAGGGAAAAGACAAAGTTGGCACACCTCAAGGTATTCAACAATATCGCATACGTGCACGTGCTAGATGAGAGAAGGAAGAAGTTGCATGCCAAGGCCAAGAAGTGTATATTGGTCGGCTACTCGCATGAGCAGAAGGGGTACAAGTGCTACAACCCCCGGACAAAGCAAGTGTGGGTGAGCCATGATGTCGTCTTTGACTAATCAGCGTCTTGGTACTCCCTTCCATCTCTAGCCCCCGAAGACTCCGAACCGACTGTTGGAGATGAGGCTAGTGAGGATGAAGAAAGTGGAACTCAAGAGGAGTGTCCAATCTCATTTCGGCTGAGTGGGCCGAATGAGAGACTCAATCAGAATGACCAATCAGATGAGGAGTCAGCGAGTAGTGGAGACTCGGCCATGAAATCCCCACGCCACAAGCCGAAGAGACTGCTTACACAGAAGGAGAAGGGGATGATGAAGATGTCAGAATACAACACAAAGGCCAGTGTATCAGATTAGAGTGAATCCGAATCGGCCCAGAGCGAAGATGAACCTCCAGAAATGAGGTCGGAGTCGGCCAAGAGGGCCATGAAATCGGCAAAGCAAAAGTTGTGCCGATCAACCCGCCAAAAGAACCCCATAGTTCGGTACGGGTACGGGTTTACAAGGGTGTGAAGCTGATCAGATGCATGTGGGTGTACGAAGTCGTCAAGTACAACGATGACGGCTCCGTCAACCGGTACAAGGCTAGATTGGTGGAAAAGGGTTATGCATAGCAACACGGCATCGATTACGATAAGACATTTGTGCGGATCATGAAGATTATGATCGTTTGTGTCTTGCTAGCAGTAGCCGCGGTGAAGGGATGACATTTGCATCAAATGGACGTACATTCCTGCAAGGAGAGCTTTAGAACAAGTATACATGGTGCAGCCTCCCAAATTGAACATGTCGGTTGTTTGCCGACTAAAGAAGTCCCTCTATGCACTTAAGTGAGCCCCGCATGCCTAGAACGCAAATATCACGCAGAGGTTGCGTAGGATGGGGTTTGCTCCATCGAAATCGGACTCTTCACTATTTATCCGGCCGGCTCAAGATGGGCCGGTAAGTATTTTGCTATATGTCGATGATTTAGTCATCATCGACACCGATCTGGAAGAAATCAGTCGGGTGAAGTCTCAGATAGCGACATCATTTGAGATGAAAGATCTAGGGGACCTTCACTACTTCTTGAGGATCGAAGTGATCTGCACCCCATATGGCGTATTGATCAGCCAACAACATTACGTGTTCAGTATGCTATTCAAGTTTGGAATGACGGATTGTAAATCCATCGCAACTCCTCTAGACCAAAATATTATGCTTCGCCAAGGATCAGGAATGGCGTACCACCCAACACGGTTCCGACAAATAGTCAAACGCGTAATATACGTTACCATCACCCGGCCGAACCTTAGCTATCCGATCAGTCAGTTTATTTTGCAGCCGAAGGTCGAGCATCTTCAGTGCGCACAAAGGATCTTACAAATATGTAAGCGGCACAAAGGACAGGGAGTTGTTGTATCCGACAAGTTTTGTCGAACAACTTGTCAGCTACATGGATGCCGACTGGGCCGGAAATACTGGCGATCACCAATAGACTTCCGGATATACATTTTCCTTGGGAAGTAAGACGATCGCATGGAGTAGCAAGAAACAACTGACAGTAGCATTGTAGATTATTGAGGCTGAATACTTAGCAACGGTTGTCGCTACATGCGAAGCCAAAGGGCTCAAGAGGCTCTTCAAGGATCTGCATGTGGAGGTGTCTGAGCTGACAATCATATACTGTGACAACCTCAGTAGCATCCAACTTGCGAAGAACCCCGTCTTTCACGCCCGGACAAAGCACATTGAGGTACACTATCATTTTGTCCGTGAACGAGTTCTCTTTGGTGAAGTCAAATTGGTGTCTGTACCGATGGATCGGCAAGCTACCGATATCTTCACCAAACCTCTCGGCACGGACAAGTTGCAGCATTTTTCCGAGCATGCTTGGCTTGCAGCACCTCGACATGCCGAACTTGAGGGGGAAAAGCAACGAAAAGGAGAGAGATGAAGTCCAGAAAACTAAAATGGATGTGGAATTCAATTTCGGGACGGTTGAAGAAGCCGAGGACGGATCCAGGGGGAGCAACCAAAAGCATGAGCCAAAGCCAACTGGACAAGGTGGAAACTAAGCTAAGAAAGGCAAGGCAGGCGGTAGAATCAAGAAGGACAAAGCCAACTGAAAGAAGAAAGTTAGGACCAGGACATGGGCAGATGTGATCAAAGACCAAAAAGAAGGTGAATCCGAGACAGCTGATTCGAACAAGAGCGAGAACAAATCAGAGGTTCGATCAAGTGGTATGATTCAGACAAAGCGGAATTTCACGAAGGCCAATTGGACGAGAAGGCAACCGAACACGATGCGAAGGCGGGAGAGCCAACGGATCGAGGGGCGCCGAAGTTGTAGAGGTAAGCAAAAGGCCGACGAAGGCCTTAGCAGTAGACAAGCTGACTAAGCAGGTCGAGGAGCGCCGGACCAGACCGGGCGTGGAGTGTGAGCGAGGCGTGAGGATGCCAAGAGGAGTCGGTTGCAAGGACCGACCACACCTGACACAACAGACTGACTTCAAGTTGAGCTTGAGGGGGAGTGTTGAGCAACCAAGCTCAACATGGGTCAGACTAGCTAGACAAGCAAGTAGGCCAAATCGGAATTGATCCAATTAGCTAGGCCCACTTAGACTAATAAGCCTAAGCTCCGGACTAGGTTCCGGATCAAATGTTGGATCAGCTGAAGAAGCCGGATACCGGATCCAAATGAGGACCAGTAGTGGAAGCTGATCCAGAACGTTACACATGCCAATTAGATCTATTCTAGTTAATAGGCCTAATATAGGCAGTTAGTGTCATTGGCTTTTTTCATAGCATTGAAGTATATGTTAGTACTTCATGACATCCCTATCAGATGGGCTTGTATATATAAAGTGCATTTGAGCACTATTGTTTGTACTGAGCTTTTTGTAATAGAATCGTTTGTTTTCTGCTCTCACTCAGTCTCTTTATCTCTTTCACCCTTACTCTATGTTTACTTAATTGTTCTAGTTCTAGTTAATCGACTGTGTACTCCATGTCTTCCATATACGCTTCCGCACGTAATCTTTTACGATGGCACAAGCCTTTAAGAAAAGGCAACTCCTACTAGGACTCCATATGTTTTGAAGGTAATAGTGGTACACCAAGTAGGTGACCAATGTGTAAGAGGTATGATACAAGCAATTTAAGCTAACAATATGGTTATTCATGTGAGCCTTGAGATCCTCACAATCCGACCTTGTTCAATATACTTCCTTTAAGTAAACTACTTGTGTAAAGTATGTGATTTTGTGCAACCATTGGAATCGAAACAAACAATAGCAATCGAGCAACATATAGCCACCATGTTGGGAATAACAAGCTATCATGTCTTTTATTAGTGCACTTGTGTGAACACACCCTTAGCACACTTTAAACTTTATATATATACATACCTAAAGAGAAGACACTCAAAAAGAAAGATTGTGCATCCTCTCTGTTTTTGTCTCTACGCTTGTCTCTCTCAATATCGGTCTTTGTGCTCGTGTGGTTTCACAAAACCCATGGCAGCAACCCAAAAAGGTCAATAACAAGTTAACTCATGGAAAAAGTATGGTCATTTTGAATCTTCTCTATATCAAAGACTCGGTCGACCATAATGTCAAGGAGGTCACAATACGGTTGGAATAGATATTGTAGAGCATTAAAGACTACATTATTGAGATGGGTTTCTTGTGTTGGTTATTCCCATCTTGGAATATGGTTAGAACAAACCACAAATTGGGTAATTGTCTCACTCAACATTATTTTAGGGTTAAGAATTTGGGTCAACCAAGCAACTCATGTGGGTGGTTTTCATTTTTAGGCTAACCTAAAAAGCTTGTTTATATGTGTACAAAGGTAGAGAAGTTCCGTGGTCTAATTTGGTTAAACAAATTCATCGCTTTGCCACTAATCTATGAAACAGAAAACTCATTTCATTGAATTTCTCGCATAAATGATTGGTGTTCAAAATGCTTAGAAATGAATTGAAATGCTTATGTTGATCCTCATTATCACTGAACTTTGTGCAGGGATACAACATTTGTCTTCGAGATATCAACAAGGAAATGTGAAGGTGGTGGGATGATGATGTGGAAAGTTGGGGAAGTAATTCACTCCATCCACGACATGTCAATTAGTACCCATTGTGAATGTAGACTTCCAAATACCTCTACATGCATGTCATGTACTTCTTCAATGCATAGTAGCTTGGTTCATTGGGTTATACTACGTCTTGTGCTAATTCCTCCGAAACTTCTTGAAATAGATCGTTGAACTTGTCATTGGAATGATATAGATAGGTGAAGTATTGGTCTTCAAGATGGAAAGGTATGCCATTCACTACTAAGGATAATTTTTTATAACTTCTCTGTGTCACTATTTGTGATCAATCATTGCCCACTATTAAGATTTTACGTTTCTTCTATTTGAAATATAAGCGTAACATTTATGTTAGTATGAACACTCTTGTATAAAAATCCTCAGAATCATCCTCTATATATTCCTCATATCTTGTAAGGAAATATATATAAGGGAAAAGTACCAGGATACCCCTGGAAGTTCGTCTATTTACCATAATGCCCCTAGAAGTTCCAAATTTACCAAACTACCCCTATGTCCAAAAAAATACACTTTATAAAGTAATTATACACTCAAATCTACAAGCCCTATTTACCAGAATACCCTTAAAACACACATTTCTTTACTTAAGAGATTCTTTGGGTCCTTTGTACTTACTTTATAAAGTGTATTTTTTTGGACATAGGGGTAGTTTGGTAAATTTGGAACTTCCAAGGGCATTCTGGTAAATAGGCGAACTTCCAGGGGTATCTTGGTACTTTTCCCTATATATAAATAGATAAATGAATTAGTTTAAGAGATAATTATGAAAATACTAGTTGTGCCATGACATTCTCACAACAAACATTGAATAGTGACTTAGGTATACACTCCTAGTGAGATGGAGTCAGCAATGCCAAGAATAGCACATAATTACAATGCTATTATCATCACATAAAACCAACATATTTGGAAACCAATTAACTTATTCGAGTAGAAAGATTCTTGTCCAACGTTCTTTTTGGGTCCCGTAGAGTTTTTCAGGCTTTCAAGGACATTAAGATATCATCATCATTTCTTAATATTATATTAAAATAAAGCATCTCTATCTCATGGAACATGAACAAATTTTATGAAAACTCAATTATTAGATTAATTTAATAAAATGTTAACACATATGGCCAAGCACAGTCATTGCTCCATACATATCTACATTGGAATCAATAATCAACATAGTCTAGAGGCATTTTATATATATTTATAGAGCCTCCTAGTCTACATATGAATGCTACGTAGTGCACAAACTTGTGTTAACATTGCTGGCAGAGAAGTTCAATTTTTTTCTTTAAGACATTCATATTATCCTTCCTTGTTTGGGAGAGTAGGTTAGGATATTTTGAACAATTGACCCATTCTTTCGGTATGTTGCACCTTGAGTAGACTTGATATGTTTTGTGCATCATAGCATAGAAAACCAACATGAGACTCAAGTTGGATGAAGATACATTGCATGGATGGATATATGAAACAATGAACCTATTAATTAGGTAGGTTACATTGTAATATATTGACTATGAAAGAATGTTGGCATAATGTATGACTTATTTGCAAGATACTTACAATTCACATTAGAGTAGAACTCAAAGAGAATCTTCTATTCATAAACCACAATAGAGTAGGTTATAGCATAAAGTCACAATAGGGCGTAGCTTGATGAATATAATGTCACGTGTGGAGTTTGATTATTGTCTCATGCATGAGGTTGTAGCTACAATTGTGGATGTATCTATTCTACATGATAGATGTGGAAGGTATTATTGGGCATTGAGTGCCATAATGAGAACATTTGACCAAGGCGCATGTTGAATTTGGAAGCCGTGGACATGCATTAGGTACGGTTTTGTAGTTAGGAAAGTTATACAACATGGACAACGGTCTCCCTTTCAATGCTTCGAGAAGTATGCATAGTTAGGACCTCTTGACACTTAATTTCAATAACTTCACCATTAAGCTAACCGTAATTGAACTATAAAATATTTATATTTGTATTAACTATTTCAACCATTTGAGAAGCGTAAAGGGTTATCAAGGACAGATAATATTTAGTTATTTTTTGACACATCCCTATCTCACCCGTATACATTAGTCTCAAGGTATACATTCTGGATTAGGTAAGTGTTTTTCATAACTATTTAATAATGTTGGTAAACCAGAAATTTCCATTCATTTTCGAATATTATTTAGTCACTTGGATGAATCCATCAATGATTAGATGTACATGAAGCTAATAAAGTTTATTGTATTGATTTTGACATGAAATTCAATTGGTTAAGTCAATCCATTTGCGTAGTTTATAAAAGTCATGACCGAAACAAATTCATTGATTAGATCTATTACATTTCAATTAGCCTACATGAAACAATATGTTGCGTCAATATTTTTCCGCTATAAACTAAGACATTGTGACAATCCATTCATTACAATTATTCTATTTGGCTTAGCTTATAAGAAAAAATGTTATATCAACATTTTGCTCACATAATCCATGTATGTTTGAAATCCATATTGTTGAATAACAAAGACATGTACAAGCTATGAGCTTGACATGTTGTAATGTCAAATCCATAATCATTCGTTTACAAAATATCATGATGATTGAATAGCCATTATCAAAAGACCACATACTTTTTCCACTAAGTGACATCAACTATTTTCCCACATAATTATGATCACTTTCCTCCATGTCTAAGCTTGGCAGTCCAAAAATGTAATATGATGACAAGGTATCAATCCAAGATAAACTTTTAGATCAATATTCCATCATACCTATTATGGTAGCATCCATAACAATATTATGATTGAGATCAATCTCTAGTTTCCACATAGTAGGTTTCATGCAATATTATAGGGGCATGTGGTATATCCACACCTAAATATGTCTTGTCAAAGTGATTTTTAGTATTTGCATGTTTCCTTTTTCTTTTCAATACAATCACACCCTTCTTCTTTATCTACACAACTACTCCCATAAGGGAGAGCCTACTTTGACTAAGCTTATAAATGCAATTCCAAAGCTTAGATAACGTCTCAACAACAAATGTAGTTTTGACTCTTTGATATACACAAGCTCATGAAATCATGTTTCGACATTGCATTGGACTTGAAGTGCAATCTTGGAGGCATGCAAAGTAAGGTTCATTCTTGGGAAGGACTCAAGTTACATGTTTTTGATATAAACAATCTAAACACATTAATAAATCCCAACAATATGAGTGAGTACAGACTATAGTTGTGTGCCTTCAATAAGGCACAACAAGGTATCCTTGTAAGAACTATATAATGGATATATGTTAACCCATTGTAATCAAGTCATTAATCTATCTATCTAGCATCAAACTTGTCTTGCTTCATGTCTTTGTATAAAAAATCATAGTATCTATACTTGTCTTATATCTCACTTGCCATGGGATGCTTATGTGAATTGTTCTATATAAATTACAATTATAAATAAAAATCTCCCAACGGGAAGCTTAATGCATTAAGATTTAATGAGAAATGAGAAATCAAACAACAATTCAACTCTAGATTTTTTTCTTTGTGATGTTGGGATTTCGCAGTTATTTTAAAGCCCATGCAAACTTGAACCGTGTTGAATTATAATGGTAACATGTTATGGGGGAAACGAATTTTGCATCTTCAGAAGGAGCATAGTGATGAAGATACAAATGTATGTCTTTTAACAAATAAGATATATTGCACATTGCTTTCAATCTTGATGATCCATTACATGTTGCTAAGATATCAAGTGCCATGACCACTCATAGCCCATCCACAACAACATCCAACATGTAATAATTGAACAATCTAATATGTAATAATTGAACCAAGTTATGGACCACACACTATTTTTGTTGAGGGTGCAAACCATATATTTAATATTTCCTTATATCAAATTTCTTATCATTTATTTGTTTTATGTTTGGAGATTAAAATGAACAGATATCTTCGATTGCCTTTACTACCAACTCTACGTAGGTGTAAAAATTCGATCCATTCTTTTTATCATGTAAGAAAGGAAGGTGACACACACTAGCATGTACAATTACTATCTATAACAAAAAAGGTAAAGCAATGAAAACGTTGAAAAGGAAAATGACGAGAAATCTCTCTGTGTGTATGATTGGGTACTCATTATTGGAAGTTGGCATCAAGTAGATGTTGATACTAGTTTTGTTTATTCTTGCCTAGATTGCATTGCATTTGTCATGCTCCATAAAAATGATACTATCAAAATCAAAATGTTTGTACTACCAATCATCTAAAAGACAGAGAGGCATCTCTCTAGAAGACATTTATCCGGAGTAACATAACAAGACCTATGCGTCTGTATGTTGTGCGCATGTCTTTCAATGCGGACATGTATTGTTGGTTAGTATGTGTGTGCACAATGTCAGTCTTCTAAGCTCACTATGAATAAGTATGCATACTATTGGTTTCTCCTGTCTCTCCTAGGAGGGCTCTCCCCAAGCCCCTAACATCGAGATAGCTTTTCTATTACCTAATGAATATGCAAACTACAAATGCATTGTCTCAAATGCATTGTGATAGCTTTATCTACCATGTTTGATCAATTTTGTAATTCACATCAAACAGTGTGGTGTTTTGGCTTATGAAATGAGTCTTAGGCTCTAAAGCCATCCCTATTTTTGTTCGATATGTCGAGTTGCTATAATCCTTAAAGTCCCATTAAACTACATTATATGAGAAAATGATGCATATGAAAATCCCGTTAAACAACACCATATGACAAAAATTATACATACGAAAGTCATATTAAATTCCACCATAAGATAAAAGGATGCGTGTGAAAATCCCCTTAAATCGTGTCATGCGAGAAAATGATTCATAGCGTATGCAAGAAAATGAAATTACATGGATGAAAACGAAATTGATTACCGAATAAAGTGATTGACTTGACTAAGTAATTGGCTACACAATACAACCTCTATAATTTATCATAGGAACATATTCCTTGTCTAAAAGTTGAATATGTGTGGCATGCCTATGTGGATGAGACCGGTCGTCTTCATTAACATGAGATATGTGTGTGCTTATCAAGTGGTGTAGGAACTATTTTCATCTCAACCATCTTGCTAGTGTGAGGAGCTAGTCTCTCCCTTTATTTTTCCCATTATTGGTATGTCGTTGTGGAGGTCGTCGGGTTACATGATTGTTTATAAAGTCGTACCAATGACATTTTTCCTATGGACAAAGGGATAAGCTATTGGAAATACACGGAAGTTAAAATTGAGTGTATGCTTTGTTCAACTTTATCTTTATGGCTTAAAGAATTGAGTTAACACGGTATCTCTTTGGCCGGTGTGGAAGTTTGGGAGAAACATGAGTTCGTTGAAAATGAAAATTGAAAGAAGTGTGTCAATGGCCAATAGTCTGACCCAATTATTGAGATTCAAAGAACAAATTGTACATGGCATTTCAATAATTTAGAACACATAATGCTCCTCCTATTCGCACTGAAAGCTTCAACAAGTCAAGCTTATCATTTATGACAGGTTAAAATTTTAGGCGAAGAAGGAATTATGGGCAAATAAATAATATTATAGAAGGTATATTTAGAGTGATTGCGTCGTTCGATGGACCCGACGATCATGTGGGAAAACGGCACAAAGAAAGTGAAGTATATATAGATATATTTGGAGTTTGAATGGTGAAAAGGGCACAAAGAAAGTGAGGTTGAGAGGAGCAAGGACATACATATTTATTTATGACAAAGAGCATTTCTCGTTGCCTAGAGGGAAGACACACACACACACACACACACACACACATGTTGATTCATGTTTCCTTAGTGTAGATTGTGAGGAGTGAGACATACATTAATTATTATTTGAATGTACATTCCCTAGATGGCATGGACATGCACACGATGATGACTTTGAATCTTCAGATTATTGCAACATTTGACACTAAACCTACTACCCCTCTAGTACACTTGTTAGCCATTCATATTCATGTCCTCTCCGTGAAAGCAGCTCGGCGCATCCTTATCTCTCATACATAACACGTATGTATACACTTGGATGCACAAACATATTCTCTTTTGTGAGATAAAGGCAATATTAACATAATGTAGGCAAAGTGTCATTACCACGAGCCCTTTCCCTTATTATTGCATCAGGTGAATAATGTAATAATAAGCATTGAGTATGGACATGATGATTGTTTATTTGAAAGTTAAGAAGAGTCATTTTCGCGTCGAGGGATGACAGGGAAGGGAAATGGATATCTTTCTCGCATGTGGTGATCGAATCGTGCGAATCATCAAGATGTTTTGCATTTTTTTATGATAGGAAAAATCTTTCTCTCTCTCTCTCTTCTCTCCTTCTCTCTCTCCCATACACACACACATTCCTATGCCAATATATCTCTCATACCCATGACATTCTTTGAGTGGTACAATGATACAAGGCTGACAAAATGGAAAAGATGAGTGAACTAGTGTGAATATAAGAACGAGATGGCATGGGGGGTGGCATGGGAGGGAGGGGGAGGATTCCATAATTTTGATTTTAAATCATACAAATGTTCTCTAGCTTTTTAGTGTATGTGTGTGTGTGTGTGTGTGTGTGTATGTGTATGTTGTGGGTCTACCTATTACATCTACACACTCTAAAAGGTGTGCTACAGGGGTGATTAAAAATTGTGGTCATCCGATTTGAAGAAGTGTAAACCGAGGAAAAGAAGAAAACAAACGGATGTTATCGTTTCGAACAGAGGCCAACCAGATCTCTATATAAGCTCTAAGGAGGGGCACGACATCGTCCACTCTCCAAGAAAGAAGTGCCATCATTTTGTTTTGCCTTTGTATGTCATTTATTACACCTCTTTGGATAAACCTCATATTTTGCTTAACCCTCAATAATCCTTAGAAGACTTGTGCTTGCATAGAGACATCCCTCCCTTCTTCTCTTCTTTAGGGGGGGGGGTGCGGCCAACCAAAACCTCGATTAGCATCGGGATTAACCTTGGTCAATCCCATTAATCCTTCCTTGCTCAAAAGCATTGACACTAGGCCTTAATCCTAATTAACATTAGGATTAATCCTAATTATTATAGTTCCTTTGGAGGTAAGCATAATTATAGTTTCAAGTGAAATATAGTGGACACTATTGGACCTTAATCCAAAATCAACATTAGGATTAATCCTTGCTTAGTGTTGACCTCTAATCATTCTTTTAAGGCTATAAAAACATCATCTACATACATATACATATATATAGTATTTTTGACCTTAAGTCTATAAAAACATCACAAGAGTATTTGATCTATTTTTAGATCTCATCTTTCACCTCACTCACACACACAAACCTCTCCCTCCCTCCCTCCCTCCCTCCCTCCCTATCTCTCTCTCTCTCTCTCTCATACACACACACACACGCACGCACGCACGCACACACACACACACACATACACATATACACACACACATCCATCGATGGCTAGTGTTGGGGTGAAAGACAATTTCCGGCCGGCCATTACGGAGAGCGGGGTGGTGTCGGCGGCGGCCATGGCAGCGGCGGCAGCGGCGGCCTTGCAACGGCAGCAACCGAAGCTGAAGCCGAAAGGCGTGCCGCCGTGCATCTTCAACCTCAAGGACTACGAGTGGGCGGAGAAGGAGCGGCCATTGATCGCGCACGACCAATTCGAGAACGCGAAGCTCATCCCGGTCATCGATATGGGGGGTACGATGGATGGTGCGGGGGGAGGTACGATCTCCGGACAAATGGCGGTGGCAGCCAAGGAGTGGGGGTTCTTCCAGGTGGTGGGGCACGGGGTGCCGGAGGAGCTGCTCCGGCGGATGGAGGGACACGCGCGCGCCTTCTTCGAGCTGGAGTTCGAGCAGAAGAAACGCATCCTGCGGGACGGATCTTCGATGAAGCCCATGGGATATGCGTGCGGCGGCTGGGGTACCAATCTCAAGAGGGATTTGCCATGGATGGAGTCCCTCCAGCTCCCTTGCTCCTCCGCAGACATGGAGCCTTTCGCCAATCAGCTCTGGCTCGATCGCAACTGCCACTCCGCCGCCGAATTCAGGTTTTGAACTTTCCCCCAATTATCTCACCAATTATTCATCATGATTTCTGTATATTCTAATTCTGTCACGCCCTCGCCCTCGCCCTCGCCCCTCGCCTCATCGCCTTAATCAGGCTTCCACATTTTGGCTTAAATTTTGCTTTCTTACACAATGCTGGCCCATCCATCCTTTCTTAATCCCCCGACTTGCAATTTTTAGTTCCCGATCTCTTCATCCACACATCCGATTCTTAATATCTCCCTTAGGTATCGCCTCATCTCTGCTTAATCACGCCGCCCTAGGCTGATTAATAATTGCCCCTCTTAATCATGCTGCACGATTTCGTAAACACGGCTAAGTGTTAATTCGCAATGCCTGAATCAGTCGCTTTATACTGCTCTGCTAGACTCCTCGTGGCTTATAGTTGTGCTTTAATCAGCTTCGGATCTCCTAATCACAAACAGTTTCCTTCCTATCAATGGCAGCTGCTGGATTTTCCTCCATCAAGGATGCCTAAATCTAGTGCCCACATCATAACACCTAAATCGTGCTCTAATTCAACATCCTATTCCCTAATCTAGTGCCTTAACTATCCCAAATGTAGCGCCACTGCCTCATCCCACCTTGCTTATCCACTAATCACGCACGCACGTTAAATCCCCATCGAATCCAGACCTTAATCCTTCCATGAGCCCGCCTTAAGCAAGTTTAATTCAGGCAATGAAGCTTAATTAGGCCATAATCACGCGATCCCCGTAGGATTAGAAGCCAACAAATTTTCCGAGCGTTGGGCATCACATTCTCGCTCTAGAAAAAGCCACGTGACTGCCGCTGATTGGCCCATTCAGTGGATTTATATATGTATATACTCTTATACATGATACATATACTCATACATGATACATATACATATACACATACTCTTATACACATACATATACATATACATATACATATACATATACATATACATATACACATACATATACATATACATATACATATACATATACATATACATATACATATTCATATTCATATACATATACATATACTCTTATACACGTACACATACATATATACATGTAGGGCAAAATGAAGGCAAGTTTATGTGCTTTGCAAAATGATGGTGTGTGTTCACATGCACATGCTACCTCGTGCCTCTCGTACCATGTGATCTCAATGTTTGCCCATGTGTGTGTGTCTTCAGGAAGGCCGCCAACGAGTTCAGCGATGCGATGAAGGGTGTCGCCCTCCGCATCCTCGACATGCTTCTCGACCGCATCCATTGCAAGGGGGGCACCACCTACCCGCAACGCCCGAGGAGCGAGAACACCATGGTCCAGGACGGTAGAAACTCGGTGATTCGGTTTAACTGCTACCCCCCGTGCCCACAACCGTCCATGACACTTGGTTTGGGCTCGCACTCCGACCCTCATTTGCTCACCGTGTTGCATCAAGACCAGGTCGGCGGCCTCCAAATTTGTAAAGACGGCCAATGGATCACCGTCAAGCCCTCACGTAACTCTCTTGTCATCAATGTTGGCGATGCCCTCCAGGTAAACTTCACACAAAGTTTTTTTTGTAGACATTAATGTAACATATCATTTTGTAAGTGATCGCTCTTTCCCTACCACATCACACACACACTTGATCATTGTCTCCACCCCCGTCATGTACACACAGATGGTTTATACTGGTGCCTCTAGTGGACAATCAAAACCTCAGTAAACTATCGTAAACGTTGATACTGTCTGTCTTTCTCCTGCCGAAGTTGTATATATTGTCACCATTTTTGCATACCCTTATGCACTATAGTAGACCTTCAAGTTGAATCAACACGTATGCCATGGTGCTAATACACTCTCACTTTTTCTCTCTCCAACTTTAAAGGTACCTGGTTTCCAACAATCTCCAAAGTTAGTGTCAGTTTATGTCATGCACTTTGTCATGGAAAGATACACATTTGGCTCATCTTTAGATAGTGACATTTTCTTTCCATCGTTGGTGAAACCTCTTTTAGATGTGCCAACAGACCAAAACAATAATGCAAACCTCTATGTCCCCTCTATTTAGATGTGATCAAATGTACATGTCTCTAGAACTTTATCACCAATCCTAAAGTAGTCTTCTTCTCACAAACTTTCCTTGACATTTACTTTGGTAATACATTTCTTTGATGCCACTTAATGGCTTCTTGCATTGTCACTCCACAATAATTTCCAACCTTCCTAGTTTAGCATAGCATAGACTTCTTTAGCCTTAACTTGTTGGCATAGAGATGGCCAAAACTTGTGTGCCGTCCACATGTGTTTTCGATATTATTTGAATTTGTGAACCTCTTTTAAAGACATTTCATGTTCTTCCTCTCTTTCTACATATATTTAATGGTTGTCTTCAATTTTCTTTTCTCAACAGTCGACACATGTTTGCAAGTGAGCTCGAAAAAGTTCCTTGGGCTCAAATACTTCTATTTATCATTCAACATTTTCGTCTGATGATTTATAGACGTTCTCAAAAGCATTATCACTTTCACTATTATCATTTCCGTTTCAAGCGCCAATGATTAGGAGTCATTGTCTCATCGTGGAAACTAGACAAACCCATCCTTGTAGAATAGCCCGTAATCATGGATACGTAGATACCTAGGTGCAAAGAACACAAGCTTTGCATATCGTCATTTCTATATATGTTCTTGGATATTTCTTTACCGTTGGGGTGTAGAGTATGGCGTCTAGACTTGCTGCACTCTTGACCAATGTGTGCTGTTAATCACACTTTTTGTACTGGTTTCATGAAATGAAACAAATTACCCTACCAATTATACTACCCAAACTTTAGGTTCCATTCTAAACATAGTGCTCATTCCAGAGAACAAATCTTTGTTAATTTAGTCAACCGTTATGAGTAGTTGTATTATAAATATTCATTTGATAACGGAAAAGAATGTTTTATACACGAGGCACCTATTTTTAATTAATTGTTAAGATGTGTTTTCAAATGAACTTTTCACAAAAAATTCATATAAACATCCAATCATTAACATCTAAATTTACAAAAACTACCAAAGAGGTAGATGCATGAACAATCACTTCACAACCCTATGCATTAAGACTAGTTTGGTTCATAATCTCCAAAGAAGAAGAAAGTCCACCAACAACGTCGGTATGTGAGTTGTCAAAAATGGAATAGGCATGCAAATCATTTGGAAATTTCTTTTTTAGGAGGATGCCAACAATAAAGGTTGCATCACGTGACAATTTGGATGTAAGGTCACATGGTGCCACAATTAATTTACACTGTATAATAGAGTAGTCTCATTGAAAGGGTAGATGATGTCCCTCGGCAATTTGAGCAACCATATTTTGTTAAAGCCATTAGTTTTACAACTTGCACTCTAGTCCTTATTTCATGACGTTAAAAAAAATACCCAAGAGCCACTGACCTTAGTTACAATGTTTTTTATATTAATCTCTTCGGGCAAAAGTAAGCTAATTCAGAAATCTAAACCATTTCTATTAATCATTCAAAATAGATTGTAACAAAAAGAAGAAGATTTGGAGATAGTGGAATGTGCCCTAGTGAGAAGCAATTATGATAAACTTTAGTATTATATACATAGTGTGAATATTTAAGATTATGCTACACATATTATCTTGCTTGAACACACACAATCAAACACATGCAATTTCAACTCTTAAAACTAGAACATGTCATGAGTCGTAACTACAATTGCCAAGTCATTCATATAAAAAGGAATATGCATACAAAGACCTTTATTTTCTAAATATGACACAAATATAATGAGTCTCTTGTTGCTTTCACTCCATATAGATTTATGTGTCCCCGTACTCATTATATTTTTCTATATGGAAATCCATATGGATATATGAGCATAACCTCTGATGTCATATAACATTACCTCTTCCATAGACCCTATCTTTATTTTTTGTAGGATTTCACACGTAGATAATGGCATTCTCTCTTCAATGAAATAGTATGAACATTTGACTTTTATAGTAAAGGTTGCGAGGTAGGGGGGTCACAATGGCACTCTAAGAAAAAGAACAAGCTTACAAACTTCAAAGATCCAGGGTCCAAGATCCATTACAAGGTCTTTGTCAATAACTATATAAAAGCTTATAGATTTCTTTGAGCGTATTGTTGCCGGTTTTAAGAGATGCTATGAAAGTCAATCGCATCTTCTTATTGGAAAAGTGCGTGTATGCATGTGTTTGGTCCATTACTGTGTAAACAAACAATAACATATGCATACTTTCAACGCATAAAGTTATTTTTTTATTGGGTCAAATGAGGGAATCGATGATGGTTGACAATGAGGCAAGTTAATTCCTGGTTTTCGAACGTGTTGGATATAAATGCGTGCACATATACTGTTCAACACTATGTTTGAGTTGGTTCTTTGATTCTTCATAATATAGTGCTTTTCTCCACGGCACATGAGGTCCTGTTTACTTAGATTCCCATTTTGCTTTACTACTAAAAATATTTTGAAAACCATATACCTCATTAAAAATTTGGTTTTTTTTTCCTTTTTGTGCAACCAGGTGTGGAGTAATGATGCCTACAAAAGCGTGGAGCACAGAGCAGTGTGTAATAGTCTTAGTTCACGATTGTCAATGGCTTTCTTTTTGAATCCAATCGATAAAGCTACCATAAGACCTGGCACAAGGGACCCTCCTCTCTATAGGCCCTTTACATGGGAAGAGTATCGCCAATGCATGTACACCCATCGGCCAAGGGGTAAAAGCAACCTTCTTCGCTTTAGACTCTAATGTACATCCTTTCCAGACAAATAATTCATAGCCCATACATTTCGCGACTCTTACTCTAAAGGTTCCCCCATTTTTGTGAATTTCACAAAGTTCATATTGACAACTTGCAATAACACTATAGCTCAACTTTCATTCCCTTCTAACTTAAAATAACTTGTCAAATACTCTCCCTTTCATTTTAAAACTACTAAGCATACAATCGCAACCGTCTTTTGATGGCATCAAACCCTTCAAAATCATGAAGTTGTACCTATCATCATGCAATCGACACTTTCAAACATACAATTGTAATCTCATTATATAAGAGCAACAAAATTGAAAACTCTAGTCCAAATTCAACATTTTGTATTATCTTTATCGAGCTTGAAAATTTTCACCCGTTTTTACATGCATTTATACATGTGTGCATGTAAATAAGTTATTGTCCCAACCTAGTTTATACATGAAATTCTAGTTTGAAGATGAGTTTTAAAGTAGTGACATATAAAGAAGTCCTTATCGAAATAACATAGTGCAAGCAATACGTGGCTTGTTTTAACATTCTATTCATAAAGTAAGCATTAGGTTGTTTACATTCAAGTTCTTACAAATCTTGTGATGTTCTCCACATTTGGACTGTCAACCTTACCTATACGAATGCCTTTTTAAGTGAAGGCATCTTTATATAGGATAAAATGTTGTTGCTCATGAAAAGGGCCCCCCACCCCCCACCACCATAATGTAAATGTTGCCTTTTTACCATGTACTTATAATGGGGTTGCTTTTGCAACTATTTTTGTCACGTTGATATAAGATTTTAACAGCACTGCATGTAAGAGCATTGCAACCATGTTATGGAAAGCAAATGCAAGGACGAGCTTTCAAATATTGTGAATTGAAGAATAGCCTTAGTTACTTATCTACATTTCAATCTTATAAATGTTTATACAATGTCAAGTCATTTTCCCTCACCAAGATATTACATTTTCTCTACGTGAGCAACATGTATATTTAACAATACACAATCGATAAAGTTAAAGCATTTCTAGTTTAACATCATTAAAATATGGTTCTCTTTACCATGCATTTCCATATCCATATAGATGTGTTTGTATGTGTTATCAATATGTAGATGTACGTATACAATCCAAAATCAATCGACAATCCTCTTGATTTTTAATGTATTTGTTGTATTTGGTTGCATCAAAAGAACAAGATTCCAATTTAGACATCCCATGTTCTTAGACAATTTAAATGCAAGATTTGTTTCAAGAAGACAACCTTATGGGGTAATTTGAGTGTAATGGGTTTTCACATTTGAGAGATTTCATTGATGATTCTAGATTTAACGATGTTCTCATTCTATATATACACCATTAAAGCCAAATTGCTATGCATAATCCACAATAGATTTTTTTTACACCTGATTGTTAACATCCTTGTAAGAATTGTAAAGAATCTAACTCTAGTAGAGTTTAGTATTCAGAACTGTAGTGTGTGTGTGAGAGAGAGAGAGAGAGAGAGAATGTATAAGCAAGAGAAGGAATTACAAAGAATAACCAGAAAAATAAGAAACCACTAGGGGGATGACAACTTATGCACTTAAGAGAGCTATATTAATTATCTAAAGATCACCAACTAAACTAAATGGCCAAAGGAGGTTTTATATACAAGTCCTCAAGGGACTGCCCTATTAAATGTGTTGGTGGAATCTAACCAAGATATCCACTTGATTACGATTTTGTCATAAGAATATCTAATATTCTTTGACCACACTAACACTCGACAACTACACGGATTACAATAAAGTGTGCTCACACACTTTTTCACACATCGTCCTTTTCATCATAAGCACATGTTCACACAAGCTGAGCTTGATTCTCAACAAGAATGCAGAAGCTAACTGACAAAAGGACTTAGCTAGCAACAATAGACAGTTAGGTACTCGTAGAGGTTGGAGATGGAGGTGAGTACAACTACAAAGAGTGAGAGAGAGACTGAGTGAGCAGACAATACAAGTTTTAATTCAAAACAATAATTCTTAGTACATACAATTGCTCACAGAGCACTTTATATACAAGCCCTTAAGAATGGGTTGACAAAAGTACTGACAAGTACTAAATGCTCATTGATGAGCTCTGACACCTAACTTACCTATAACATTCCTATTACTAATTTAGGAATGTAGGTCCTAACGACTTCTTTAACTCATGGCCCTTTTTCGGCTATCAACCCATTTGGATATCAACCGATTTGGCTTTCTACAACCGATCCGGCTTCATGTTGAGCTTGTTACTCAATAATCCCCCTCAAGCTCAACTTGGGGGTTCGCTCCATCTGCTCAACCGGTTCTTCGTCTCGGCTTCTCCTCGCTCTACTAGTTGTTCTCTTGGTTTGCGCACCTCGACCCCTATGGTCAGCTTGTCTGCTCCTTTGTCCCTTGTCGGCCTTCTTCCTGCCGATTCGGCTTCACCCCCCCTCGATTGGTCGCCTCTCTTGCTCTGGCATTGGCTTCAACTGCCTTCTTGCTTGTTCAACGCTTATCTGATTCGGATTGATTCGTCTGAATCGTCCACATTATCCGAATTGGCCATCTCTGATTCGTCTTCTCCTTCGGCTCTTCCCCTACCTTGTTTAGTTGGCTCCGACTCTGACTCCAGCTCCAACTCTGGCTCGTCCTCTCTGCTTTTCTTGTCCGATCTCCCCCTCAAGTGCGACACGTCAAGATGCTGTAGTCCAAGCATCTTTGAAAAGTGTCGTAAGTTGTCTATTCCAAGGGGCTTGGTGAAGATGTCGGCCACTTGCTGATAAGTCTGAATGTATCTCAGTTCGACGTCTCCACTCAGAACATGCTCGCATACGAAGTGGTAGTGCACTTCTATGTGCTTGGTGCAAGCGTAGAAAATGGGGTTTTTTCTATCTGGATGCTGTTGAGGTTGTTACAATAGATTGGTGTTGGATTGACAACCTCCACTTGCAAATATTTCTAGCAACCATTTTAGCCATATGGCTTCGCACATTGCGATAATCGCTCTTCTATATTTGACCTTAGTGCTCGACAATACCAATATCGGTTGCTTCTTATTGCTCCACGTGATCGCTGCGCTACCCATAGGAGTTGTAGGGGAAGGTATAAGGGTGGAACACAATAAAGTGGTTGTTGTGTATGTGTAATGTATATCAGTATGTGAGGATGAATATGTGTATGAATACATGCACAATTATGTGCATATGTACAAGAATGTAATGGTCTTTTTGTAACGGTTATATTAGTAACCCTTACATTATGTACTATATAAACTCCTTATGGGGCATGTAATGCAATATAGAATTTTCCCTCTCCTTTGGTTTCAATCTTTGTTTCTCTCTCCCTTTCTCTCTCTCCCCCTCATGTATAACCCCCTTGGGAGGGAGGTGGAGCTATTCTTCGCTCCACCCCCACCCATAAACAAATCGGCGATCCGTGGCATTGACATATATAGCTATTCTAGTCCGATATAGCAACCCACGATCCTTCGTGCCATTAACATATATCAATATCTTGTGCACTCATTGCATGTGCTCGATCGTTGGATTTTGCATGATTTGGCTGAATCAGATCATGCCGACCGGATAATGAAGGTCTGGTCGGGTGATTGTCAAATAGATTAGGCGTCCGACAATTAGTCGGAACTGTTTCTCATTGTAGGCCGGTGTTGAGTCATGGCAAAGTTTCTGATACCTGTCAAGAGGAGTTGTGACGGATCTACAGTTCGTCATTCCGAACTATAAAAGAATAGTGTGTGGAAACTTACACCTGCAAATAGTTATGTATATGCTGAGATACAAGCTTAACATTGGCCGGATCGGCTGTGCAAGCCGAGAACCGGATCATTTTGGACCAATCGGTTAGGCCGGATCGGTGCATAAAGTGGTGCGCAAACCGGTGTGCAACAAGAGGCCGTAACGGTGCGGAAACTGGGAGGCTGTTGAACAGATATTCCGTGAGGGAATATATTTGGGAGTTAGTGTAGGAGCTAAGTTATGAGCATTGAAGTACGCATCAATACTTCTGTTAGTTCGTATGAACTTGTATAAAAGTGCTCTCTGAGCACATCCTATGTACAGAGTTTACACATTATTTTGAATTTAGTTTTTCTGTGTGTTCATTCCCTCTCTGTCTCTCCCGCGTACATTGTGTCTTAAGCTCTCCATTAAACCTGTTTTTCTCTGTCGGTATCTTGTGTTTCTTATAGCTTCAGCATGTTACATTTCACATGGTATCAAAGCGCGAGGGTTGAGAACCTCTGCGGCCGACTTCAGCTCGAAACAACAAAACCAAAAAAACCTAATCTCGGTGAAGAACGAAAAGGAAAAAATGGATAAAGGTATGGCTAGCTTGCTTCCAACTGAGAAGCTTGACAGATGTAACTATGCATGTTGAGCGTACAAGATGCACCAGTACCTGCTCGGACATGGATACTGGAGCTATGTCGATGGAGCGAATGATGCAGCACTTGAATTGACACACAAAGACTTCCCAGCCTAGGAACAGTTGGCGGGCAGAGATCTCTACTACTTCGCGTCCTGTGTGAGCGAACAAATCTTGAGCTACATTCGGGATGCAAGAACGCCGAAGGATACTTGGGGAAATCTGAAAAAGGTTTTCGCCGCAAGCACCATAGCCAGGAAGCTCCAACTCCGATAGGAGTTGAGGAATGTGCGTCAATGCGACATGACGGTGGTTGACTACACCTCCAAGATAAAGGATATTTGTGACTCACTCGCCTCCATCGATGTGAACATTGAGGAGGGAGAAATGGTGTAGATCTGCCTCGGAGGATTGGCGTCGAAGTTTAGAGCATTCCGAACTACTATTTGTACAAGGGAGAATACGCCGTCGTTTTTTGACTTCCAGTCGATGCTCCTTGTAGAGGAGAATCACGTGGGTGCGTCAACGAGTATGCATGCCGACAACAAGATGCTGTACACGGAGGGAGATAGGCCCCGTGGTCATGGTGGACGAGGCGAATCGGCATGCAATGGAGGCGGCCGACGAGAGCAAGGAAGAAGGCATCGTAGTGATGCCGACAACAATTCCGGACCCTCCGGAAGCAGGGGGAGTCGAGGAGGCGACGAGAACCGACAAGGGAAACATGTCGCAGAATGCTGATATTGTGGCAAGAAAGGTCACAAGGAGAGCGAGTGTTGGAAGAAGCACACCGATTCGGAGAAAACCGGATCCGGACCTGGACGGACCGAACAAGGAAATCGGCAGCGGACGCACTACGCCTAAGGATCCGAAAAAGTCGGAATGGGGACAACCTTCATGTCAAGACACGAAGCGAACTCGATGAAGAAGACCACCTCGAAATCGGATGAAGTGTGGTACGTTGACTCCGGAGCGTCAAACCATATGACGAACCATAAAGAGTGGTTCTCATATCTGGAAAAACCAGAACAACCGGGAGTTGTTGCAACAGGAGACGACACTCCCCATCCGATCGTACATCTCGGTGAAGTTCCCCTCAGCCACGCCGGGCAAAAAGGGAAGCTAATAAACGTGTTACACGTCTCGACAATTACGAAGAATCTGGTGTCGGTCGGACTGATCATCGACCAGGGGATGCAAGTCCAGTTCACGATGTCGTGGCGTGGCTCACCTTGAAGCGTACCGTTGCGTAGACAAAATATATTGTGAAAGTGAGGAAGGAATCACTGGGATTATGGATGGAAGAGACGAAAGAGTAGAGATAGAGTAAATAAAGATCAACAAGATATGACAAGATGGGATATAGAATGATATTTGAAGGAATGAAAGAAACTTATAATTATTTGATGAATGACTTACAAAATGATTGCGAACCTCGTTGAACCTTCGAGCTTTGTCTCACAAGATAATCACTCTTCTCTTTCTTGATGGTAGACCATAGTCTTCCCTTCAATCTCTCGACAAGTATAAGACTTGAACCGCCGCTCTTCTGTTGCGAGTTGAGGACCACCACCACCAAGCTAGTTCTTCTTTTCTCTTTTAAGAATACCTTTCTCTCTCTCTTTCTCTATTACAATATATCTTTCTCTAGATCCAATATATTCATTTCCATCTTATTTCTTGGTTTTCCTTTTAGCTATACTCCCTTCTCCTTTTATAGGGAAGACATGGTTCTACATGTGGGCCATGTGGCGCACATGCAGAGAGGCTCTTGCATGTGTGCTATATGGTGCACATATAGCACGTTTGATGGTTGAAACCATATAATATTACTTCCAATAAAAAGACACATATTTATACACATTACAAGCATAGTCTAAATGGTAAGGTTTGAATGTTGTAAGTTTAAGGTTGTTGGTTCAAGTACTCTTTTGCCCATGTAATTTGATATATGGTGTGCATAAATGGTAACCTTTGAGTGTTATAAGGTAGGGTTTATTGGTTCAAGTCCTCTCTTGTCCATGTAATATAATATATATTTTTGCCTCTACATATATTGTATAATATTATCATAGTCTGTTATTAATATTGTCTTTATGTATAAAACATTATAAAGGTTTATTTTATTTTTGTTACTTATTTATCTTATTGTAGACTTTTAATGTGAAGCTTTCGTACTTCACAACATCCACCCCCTCTAGACCTGCACATCCTCCGGCATGTGCCACTATCTTTCATCTTCATGTTGATCTATAGGAGGAGGTTCAAGCTCAAACCTTTTCGTAAATACTTTTATCCTCTTTCCAGCTACCACATTTAGGATTATTGTCCCATCTAATTCACTAAGCTTATAAGTAAAGTTATCATATACTTTTCTTACTAGGTAGGGTGCAAACCATCTTTCAGCAAACTTGCGAATGGTGCTATGTTGATTATCTAAACTGCTATCATACACAAGCACCCAATCCCCTTCTTCTATCTTCTTATGTCGAATTCTATGAGTTTTATCAAAACGAATTTTATTCTTCAATTGAATCTCCTTTAATCGTTGGGCTGCTAATTCTACATCTTCAGGCCGACGCTCTAATTGTTGAATTCGCAAAGCCAACAATTCTTCTATGCTCAGCTCTTCTTTCCATGGAATAGATGTCCATGAAATAATTGATCCTTCTATTGGCATGATGGGCTTTTGGCCAAGTATCAATTCAGCTGGCATATATCCTGTTATTGAGCTATGTGTTGTTCGATCTGCCCATAGTGCATAAGGTAGCATGCGTGGCCAATCTCTTATTTTACCTTCACAACTTTTCACGATCGCCTTAACTATTGGGCTATGTCCTCTTTCAATCTTTCCATTGGCTTCTGGATTATACGTAGTTGTAAGTGATAATTTGACCCCTATCCGTCTGAAGAATTCTCTAGCTTCATCAGAGTCAAGTTCTCCTCTATCTACAATTATTTTACCAACACACCCATAACGACATATTACATCTTCTAACAAAAATTTACATACAACTCTAGTTGTTTTTTGTTGTAGTCGTCTTCCTTCTACTTGGTTTGTAAGGTCTTCTCTTGCTAGTACTAAATATCACATTTGACCTTGCCCAAGTGGCATTGTCACTAGATCAACCATCCATTTATAATGCATTGATGATGAATATGTTGGTTTTAGCTCATCTCGATATCGAATAGTTGAATACCTTTGACAGATTTCACAGGTTTCCACAAATTTCATTACATCTTTATACATATATGGCCACCAATACTTTTCTTTCAACTTCATAAATGTCGCCCATATGCCTCTATGTCCTGCTCACAAACTATCATGGAATTCAGTAATTAACTTTCTCTTAATATCATCCTTACAAATGACTCGAAGAGGATTTTCAGTTGGCCTTTTTGGGCGCCTCCATAAATGCCCTTCATGTAAAAAAAACTTGAATGCCCTTTGTCGAAATTCATTTAATTGTTTCTTTGACCATGATGGGTTGGCTTCTTGAGTCTTTAAAAAGTTTCTATTTCTAACCATTGACCTTCATATTTTGTGTCTTTGAACATTATGCTTACATTAAACTCGTCATGAGGCTTACTTTGATGAGCAACTCGATGGCTTGTAGTTGCCCAATTCTTATCTTTAGTTTGCATCACCTTTTCATTTATGAACCTTGCCCTTGACAGCATATCTGCAACTGGGTTGTCTTTTCCCTTTATATGCCACAATTCTAGGTTCATGGTTCTGATGTATGCAATCCACCGAAGCATTGCAATATCTGGTGTCGTGCAACTTGCTACCATTCTGATGAGTGGCAAACAATCTATTTCAACCACTACATTTGCTCCGATCAAGTAATCTCTATATGTTTTTAATGCAGTAAGCAAACCCCACAATTCTCGTTTAACTTGTGCATAATTTCTTTGTCTATCATTTAATATCTTTGCTACAAACCTGATAGCATATCGATGTTGGTCTTCATCTTCTTGGTTGATAACCCAGCCGATCCCAATTGCGCTAGTATCGACTGCCAATATAATTGGTTTTTCACCTTTGTAGTCTGGTTGACAAAGACCTAGAGCTTTCAATAATGCTTCTTTCAACTGTTAAACAACTTGTGTATGTTCATCAGTCTAAATAAACTTCTTCCCTTTTCTTAAAAGTTGGTAGAGAGGATCTGAGACATGTGCAAAGTGTGGTAACCAAATATGATAAAATACACATGCACCCAAAAATCTTCTCACCTCTGTTACCGAGTCGCAAACTTCCTTCATATTTTGTATTGCGTTAATTTTGATCGGTGAAGGCTTCCTCCCATACCACCCACACATATGACCAACTATTAGAACTTCGTTTTGCCCAAAGCTAGACTTTGTTCCTGATAGTGTCAAATGTACCTGCTCAAGCTTATTTAAAATACTTTCACAATCATTAATGTGATCCATCACAAACTTTCTGCAACCATTTCCAACCATAGTCTCATCTTTCTCTCTTTCTAAGCATCCCTTAATAGGAATATCCTCTAAAAATGGCATAGTTACCTTTGGGATGTACTCATGTAGAACCTTATTCATTGCATTCATCATATGAGCAACTGAATTTGTCGCACCTTGAGGTAGAGTGCACATTCAAACCAACCCAATTGGTGTTTTCATTGTTGTGGTATTGCGACTATCAATTGCTAGTTGAAATTGGTCGTATCCTAAATATAGGTCTCCCATAGAGTAAATTGCTCTCCCAGCAAAAGCTTCTGCAAATTCATCAACGATCGTCCCGATTCCTGCATTTCGGATTGTGACTTTGTTGATTGGTTGTAGATCTCGGTACTGCAATAGGTTTAAAATTCCAAGGAATATGAGGGATAGTAAATATTACCATTGGCGTTACCACCTTTGGATCTACAAAACTAATCTCCATGGCTTTGAATGCGAACGCTTTCCCATGCCTAAAGATCACGTCTTTGAAAGTCGTGACCTCTGATTGTAGAAGAAATTCACCCCCTCCGATTCTTAAGTTATTTATTGTATCCGAAGTGAAGTGATATCCAATCTTCTCTATTGGTCGAAGCATAGGCTCAGTTGATGATGCCTTCATCTTCTCTTCGCTACCAATAGGTAATGGTACTGCAGTCGGTTTAATCTTTTTATCTATTGTTTTATATTTTGTGTTACATAAACCTTCTACTTCTTCATATTTACAATTATACTTATCAATTTCATAATACATATCAACTGAGTTTACATGTATCTTTCTAGCATTCTCATCATCTTCTTTCAAATACATTTCTAACTCTTCTAAAGTATTTGCAAAAGAAATTTCTTCCATAACACTTTCAATCTGCTCTTCCATTTCAAGTACTCCATTATCCTTCAATGCCTGCTGAAACAGATTAGCATTCTTTTTCAAGTTCCTCTTGCATTCATACATCCTAGTCACACATATAGCACCACTTTTAGAAACATGAAATGACTTATTCATATGTTATAATGCCCTATATGAGGGTCTTTTAATAATGGGACTATTGTAACCCTCACTCGCAACAGTCCTAATAAAAAACCCGATTATCAAAAACATCACAGTCTTTTGGTATTGAATGAACATGAAGCTCTTGCTTGTTCCTCTCATGATTTGGGCGAACTGTCATAAATTGTACAGTTCGTCGTCCATCTTGGCTATGGATTTTCGCATAGGCAGAACCATTGTCGAGGACTTTGGTCTCCATCCGTACCGCTGTAATGTATGGTTGCCCCAAGATTATTGATAGGTAGATCCTTCTTGCACAAAGAAATGTTGATCTACCTCTATATCACCAATAGTAACCTTTACATTTGGGCATGCACCAAATAAATCTTCCGTGACTGATGTGGCAGCTTTTACTCGACAACCATGTTGAGTAACAATTGGCCATCTACCTTTCTTGTAAAAATCAGCACTCATTATATTTATTTCAGAACCATGATCAATAACTGTCATCATAGGGTCTGGAACATTTCCAATCTTCACATGATGCTCAGTAGTGGCTCTTTCCCAACATTTGTGAGAGTAATGGCTTCTTGCATCTGTTGAACTTATCATGGAGGTTGATGCATGTTGAGAGTCAACAACATATTGTTTGACTCGTTGCTCACCACTTCATATGCTACCTTCGGATTTGTCTCTTTAACCTGCTCATTAATTTGCTTCTTTCTTCGCACAATATCAATTATTTCATCATGAAATTCCTTTTTTGCAATACCTAACACTTCTCTTAGTGTAAATTCTACTCGACTGTCTAGTATTTTTGTTTCTAAAACACTCTTTAAATCTGTATCTTTTTCAATATCAGACATTAATTTGAATGAAGGACCAGATTTACCTTTTTCGACTTTTGCGTCCATCTCTTTTCTTTTGCTTTCTCTTGTCTCATGCTTTTTTGTTGAGCCAATCTCATCATTCGGCCGTTTGCTTTTTTCTTCCACTATCACCTCATGCTCTTGGTGTTCTGCCATTTGAGCATAGATCGTCATAGCATCAACTGGAACATCCCATCCAGTGTTTTTCCTTACAAAATCTCCGGCAACACGAAGGTCTTCCATCTTCATCTTTTGCTTTTGTGCGGTACTTACAACCTTCTCCCAAAATGATGATCAGGATGGCATGTCATCGAGGCGCATTCTTGCCGTTGCCGAGTAGTACATTGCGGAAGCCTTCTTTGCTTCAGCTTCTTCAAATTTAACCTTAACACCACCATCACCAAAGTTCTTTGTAAGTGGACTTCTACTTTCAGTTAAATAAATGTTACCATTTTTCCAATACACCAAGTTTCGATTTTCCATGTGTTTATATTCTTCATAATCACGTAGACGATGTTCGAGACAATCTCACCACATGCATTGGAGTCGAAATGGTTCCCTTGGCTTTGAAGTCTGACCATTCTCAAGCTTTGCCACTTTAATTGTTAGATCTTTCATACTTTGAGCTAAATCATCAACAAAAGACTCACTCTTAGTTCCGATCATTTCGCGTGGTTGATGCACCATTTCGTGTGATGGTTCTCGACCATGTCTTTGAACTTTGATGATTTGATCAAGCCGATTCATGATTCCCACATGTGGTATTTGTAGCATTACACCATTCCTTTGCATTCTTTTCATAAATTTATTACAAGCATTTGTTACCTCATTCCAATCTACCGTTATATCATCCTCGGTATTTGGCACTTCAAGCATAAATTCCAATTCTTTTCTATATCTCTTGTCAATTGCCTGCAAAAATAAAGCAACCTTTTGCCAAGAAAAAGAATTTCTTTCTTCTGGCTTTAAGTGTCCATACATCCTATCAAACTCTTTTTTTGTGTCAGCCATAGATAACCCTTTATCTTCTTTTAAGATCCATTCATGAAATGAACGCATAGTAACTCGAGAGAAATCTTCACGAGAATATTCAGACACAAGCACTTCTTTGAATGCATTCCAATCCAAACTATGCAATGCTTGTATTTCACGAATTCTATCTCTTAATTTCATTTCCACTAATTTATAAAAGTTTGCTATCATATTGACATCATTCACACCAAACATTTCTATTTCATCATAATATATATTCACATACTTTGAGATATTTGTGCCATCAAACACACCAATCTTCTCTCAGACTTCTCGTAAGGCATGAAATAATTGATCTTGATTCAATTTTTCAATAAATAACCTTACCGGATCCATTGTACTTGTACTTGCCATGTTGATGTTGATCTTTACTTTAGATGTCTCTTCTACTTCCCCATTTCACGCCGGGTTCACCAAATTGTGTCGTGGCGTGGCTCGCCTAGAAGCGTACCGTTGCGTAGACAAAAGATATCGTGAAAGTGAGGAAGGAATCATTGGGATTATGGACGGAAGAGATGAAAGAGTAGAGATAGAGTAAATAGAGATAAAAAATATATGACAAGATGGGATATAGAATGATATTTGAAGGAATGAAAGAAACTTATAATTATTTGATGAATGACTTACAAAATGATTGCGAGCATCGTTGAACCTTCGAGCTGTGTCTCACAAGGTAATCACTCTTCTCTTTCTTGTGTTAGGAAACAGGTCTGTCCGGATGGGAAGTGAGAAGAACTGTGTTGATAAGCAACTCGGCCGAGGCCGAATCCAGATGTTGTAGACCTGGTGAGAATCGGATGTGGAGACCCGACAACGGAAGACCCGGTGAGAACCGGATGTGGAGTCCCCGGCAACGGAAGACCCGGTGAGAATCGGATGTGGAGTCCCCGACAACGGAAGACCCGGTGAGAACCGGATGTGGAGTCCCCGGCAACGAAGGCCCTATAAGAACCGGCTGTTGCAGGCCCGGTGAGAACCTCTCATCGGATGGAAGGGACATATATATAAATATGTTCCAGAGAGCCCATTGGGGCTATATTTGTAAATAGCCCGAAAGTCATATTAGTATAAATATGACCTAGGGCAAACATGATATAGTAGTTGTGTTGTGTGATTATCGTTGTCGTGATAATTCTGTGCGTAACTGTGTACACAAAGAGAGAGAGAGAGGACAAGAGAGGAAGAGGTTGTTGCCTCTGTTGTATCCACCTGGTGGCGAAGCGAGGGAGCAAGAGGTCGTTGCCTCTGTGCCCCATTGTTGTAATCTTGATATAGTGATATTTTGCAGTTATGAGGGCTGCCGTGGTTTTTCCCATATTTGGTTTTTCCACGTTAACATCCAATGCACTCTCTTCTCTACTGTTTCGTGTGTAGATACATCTCTCCACATCCCTGTTTTTTGTGATTGATTCGACGTCTCGGTTGTGGCCGAGCATAGCTTAGAGAAGCGTATTCTTATCAAACTGGTATCAGAGTGAAACGACACAGAAAAATGGACGATTCGTTGGGAGGCATGTTCAAGCTCACCGGCTCCAACTATTCGGCATGGAAGTCGAAGATGAGGGACATGTTCGTGGTTAAAGATCTTTGGTTGCCGGTTCAGTTCGGGGACAAGAGACTGGACAAAATCGATGCCACGATATGGGAGGTGATGCACATGAAGACAATGGCGTACATACGGTGCTACATCAACATGAGTCTATACAACAACTTCAATGAAGAGAGCAAGGCTCATGAGCTCTGGGAGAAGATCGGCATTATGTTTCAGAACAAAAATGCTGTTAATCAGGTTTCGGTATTTCGGAAGCTAGTAAGACTCTAGCACCAAGATGGCTCCAGCATGGCGGAGCACATGAATGCCTTCCAGGGGCTGATCCACCAGGAAAAATCATTGGAATTACCTCTTGCTGATGAGGTATTAGTGCTACTCCTGCTCGGTTCCCTCCCGGATAGCTGGGAGACGTTGGTTGTCACTTTGGGCAACGCCGGGCCGGAAGGAAAACGGTTATCCCTAGCAAGAGTAAAGTCGAGCTTGCTAGATGAGGAGGCGCGTCGGAAAGAAAAAGATACGAGCTCCGACTCCAAAGCGCTTCTTACCGAATCGGAACGCGGAAGACATAGAAACCGTAGTCCCCAGAACCGGGAGAAGTCGGGGACATGGTCAAAGTCAAGGGGGAGGCGTACCTGCTTCTATTGCGGCAAGCCGGGACACTTCCAAAAGAACTGTCGAAATTTCCGTAAAGACAAGGAAACCGACGGTACCGATTCGAAGCAAACCCCGGACCGGAACGGTAAAGACCGGAGGGGGCCTGACCGGAAGGGAACGATGGCAATCACGGCAAGTGAAGAAGAGTTGATGCTCATCACCGAGGAGAGTGAGCAAAACCTTGCCAGGGACGAGATGACTTGGGTAGTCGACTCCGGAGCGTCGTTCCACCTTACCCCGGATTGGAAATGCTTCTCATCCTACTCAGCCGGTGATCACGGTTGTGCCCGGATGGGGAATGAAGGTACATGCCGAATTGTCGGCACATGAGACATGTGGTTGACAACACTAACCGGATGCAAGTTGCTACTAAAGGATGTCCGACATGTTCCGGAGGTTCGTCTGAACCTGATATCAGCCGGTCGGGTAGATGATGAAGGCTACACGGGTAACATCCGGAATGGTGTTATGAAGTTCAGCAAAGGGAGCCTGATTGTGGCTCGGGCCCGGAAGGTCAACACCCTGTACCTGATGAATGCCTGGTTATGCCTGGAAGAAGTGAACGTGGCATCTGACACTGCCGGTGAGCTGTGGCACAAGAGGCTGTGTCACATGAGTGAGAAGGGGATGAAGAGGCTTGCAGACGACAACCTCATTCTAGTGAAGAACGTGCACTTGGAGAAGTGCACTGATTGGCTGGCCGGTAAACAAAACCGGACCTCCTTCCGATTGAGGCCATTGATGAGACGTAATGCACCACTGGAGTTGGTGCATACTGATGTGTGTCAAGTGGACACGAAGTCACATGCCGGATCACAGTACTTCGTGACGTTCATAGATGACCACAACCAGAAGCTGTGGGCCACACCGTTGAAGACAAAGGATCAGGTGCTATCCGTCTTCAAAGAGCTCCACGCGAGAGTGGAAAGAGAAACCGGCCGGAAGCTGAAGGCGGTTCGAGCAGATAACGGAGGTGAATACCGGGGGCAGTTCGAGGAGTACTGTCACTCGAAGGGAATCCAGCTCGAATTTACCGTGCCGAAGATGCTGGAACTAAACAGGCTGGCCGAGAGGATGAACCGGACCATAATGGAGAGGGTTCGGAGTATGCTGGCGCATGCAAAATTACCCAAGAGGTTTTGGGATGAGGCATTGTCAACAACGACGTATGTGATAAACTAATCACCCTCAGTGCCCTTGGATGGAGACACGCCACAGAGAGTATGGACCGGTAAGGAAGTGTCCTACCGACATCTGAAGGTGTTCGGGTGTCTCGCGTACGTGCATGTTGCTAAGGACCGGAGAGGAAAGTTGGATCCAATGACCCGACCGTGCATATTCCTCGGATACGGCGACGATGAGTTCAGCTACCAAGTGTGGGATCTGGTTGACAAGAAGGCTTTCCGGAGCCGAGATATTACCTTCATGGAGGACAAGACTCTTACTGACTGGGAGTCGGAGAAGAAGATAATGAACTCCGATGAGATTCGGACACACTAGGCTAAGAGCTAGTTGACACTTGAGGAACCAACCGGTTACGGTGAGGATACCGAACTGGCAGAAGAAGAAGTAGAGGAAGCTGAAATCGGAACCGACCAAGACCCCGAATCGGATTCGGATGAAGAACAAATAGTGGAGCTGGTTGCCGAAGGCCAAAGACGAAGATATCCTCTTAGAGAGAGAAGGCCCCCCCGGAGATTTCCGGATGCAAAGCATGTGCTGCTGACCGATGAGGGAGAGCTGGAAAGCTTCATAGAAGCGAAGGATGACACCCACAATCGCAAATGGTTAAGTGCAGGATGAGATGGATTCCCTGCATGAGAACCATACGTACGAATTGGTGGAGTTGCCGAAAGAAAAGCGGGCACTCCGAAACAAGTGGGTGTATAAGCTGAAACTGGGAGATGCCGGCAAACCCCCGAGATACAAAGCCAGGATCGTGGTGAAGGGGTTCCAGCAGAAGAAGGGTATGAACTTCGACGAGATATTTGCCCCGGTAGTAAAGATGACTTCCATCCGAACGGTGCTGAGCATAGCGGCAAGCATGGACCTCGAGGTAGAGCAGGTGGACGTGAAGACGACATTCCTTCACGGTGACCTCGAAGAGGAGATCTACATGCAGCAACCGGAAGAATTCGTGGAGAAAGGGAAGGAGCACTTGGTTTGCCGGTTGAAGAAGAGCCTGTATGGACTGAAGCAGGCTCCCCGACAATGGTACCGGAAGTTCGACTCCTTCATGACCGATCAAGGGTACCACAAGACGCAGGCCGATCACTGCGTATTTGTGAAGAAGTTTGAAGGTGGAGACTTCCTGATACTCCTCCTGTATGTGGACGACATCTTGATCGTCGTACGAGACCAAGTCAAAATACGGATGTTGAAGAAGGCTCTCAACCGAACTTTCTCAATGAAAGACTTGGGCCCGGCAACGCAAATACTGGGGATGCACATCATCTGGGACCGGTCAAAGAAGCAATTGTGGTTGTCACAGGAGAAATACATGACAAAGGTGCTTCATTGGTTCAACATGTTAGAAGCGAAACCGGTCGGATCGACACTCCCGGAAAACTGCAGATTATCTGGTAAACAAAACCCGAAGACGAAAGCAGAGAAGGCAGATATGATGAAGGTTCCATATGCCTCTGCCGTCGGGAGCTTAATGTACACAATGGTGTGTACTCGACCGGATATTGGATACGTAGTCGGAGTGGTGAGCCGGTTTATGATCAATCCAAGCAAGGAGCACTGGAACACGGTCAAATGGATACTTCGGTACTTGAAGGGCACTTTGAATATGTGCCTCCGATTCGGCTCCGGTAAACCTCAACTTGACGGTTTTACCGATTTGGACATGTCGGCTGATGTGGATACTAGCCGGTCTACATCCGGGTATGTAATGACATATGCAGGGGGAGCTGTTTTGTGGCAATCGAGGCTGCAGAAGACGGTTGCGTTGTCAACCAGAGAGGTGGAGTACATGGTGGATGTGGAAGCCGGTAAGGAAATATTATGGATGAAGGACTTCATCGGAGAGCTCGGTATCCGACAAGATGAATACCGGCTTTGTTGCGACAGTCAAAGTGCCATCCACCTTGCTAAGAACGTAGCGTACCATTCTAGGACGAAGCACATCCAGCGTAGGTATCACTGGATCCGGGAGCGAGTAGAAGATCGAGAGTTCGCGTTGACGAAGATTCACACGACCGAGAACGGGTCAGATATGCTGACCAAAGTACTGATACCCGACAAGCTGGATGCATGTCGGAAGCAGATCGGACTAGTAAGACATCCCATGCCGGAGTGAAGGGGGAGTTTGTTAGGAAACAGGTCCCTCCGGATGGGAAGTGAGAAGAACCGTGTTGATGAGCAACTTGGCCGAGGCCGAATCTGGATGTTGCAGACCCGGTGAGAACCGGATGTGGAGTCTCGGCAACGGAAGACCCAGTGAGAACCGGCTGTGGAGTCCCCGGCAACAGAAGACTCGGTGAGAACTGGATGTGGAGTCCCCGGCAATGAAGACCCGGTGAGAACCGGATGTTGCAGGCCCGGTGAGAACCTCTCATCGGATGGGAGGGACATATATGTAAATATATTCCAGAGAGCCCATTGGGGCTATATTTGTAAATAGCCCGAAAGTCATATTAGTATAAATATGACCTAGGGCAAACATGATATAGTAGTTGTGTTGTGTGATTATCGTTGTCGCGATAATTCTGTGCGTAACTATGTACAAAGAGAGATAGAGAGGACAAGAGAGGAAGAGGTTGTTGCCTCTGTTATAACCGCCTGGTGGCGAAGGGAGGGAGCAAGAGGTCGTTGCCTCTGTGTCCCATTGTTGTAATCTTGATATAGTGATATTTTGCAGTTATGAGGGCTGCCGTGGTTTTTCCCATATTTGGGTTTTCCACGTTAACATCCAATGCACTCTCTTCTCTACTATTTCGTGTGGAGATACATCTCTCCACATCCGTGTTTTTTGTGATTGATCCGACGTCTCGGTTGTGGCCGAGCATAGCTTAGAGAAGCGTATTCCTATCATCTTGATGGTAGACCATAGTCTTTCCTTCAATCTCTCGACAAGTATAAGACTCGAACCGCCGCCCTTCTGTTGTGAGTTGGGGACCACCACCACCAAGCTAGTTCTTCTTTTCTCTTTTAAAAATACCTTTCTCTCTCTCTTTCTCTATTACAATATATCTTTCTCTAGATCCAATATATTCATTTCCATCTTATATCTTGGTTTTCCTTTTTGTCTATACTTCTCCTTTTATAGGGAAGAGATGGTTCTACATGTGGGCCATGTGGTGCACATGCAGAAAGGCTCTTGCATGTGTGCTATATGGTGCACATGTAGCATGTTTGATGGTTTAAACCATATAATATTACTTCAAATAAAAAGAAGACACATTTATGAACATTACAAGCATAGTCTAAAAGGTAAGGTTTGAATGTTGTAAGTTTAAGGTTGTTGGTTCAAGTCCTCTTTTGCCCATGTAATTTGCTATATGGTGTGCATGTATTAGATTACATTGTTTAGACTAAAAAATACTACTTCAAATAAATTAACACATATTTTATAAATTATAAGTATAGGCTAAATGGTAACCTTTGAGTGTTATAAGGTAGGGTTTATTGGTTCAAGTCCTCTCTTGTCCATGTAATATAATATATATTTTTGCCTCTACATATATTGTACAATATTATCATAGTTCGTTATTACTATTGTCTTTATGTATAAAATATTATAAAGGTTTATTTTATTTTTGTTACGTATTTATCTTATTGTAGACCTTTAATGTGAAGCTTTCGAACTTCATGACAACGCATCTCGGGTGCTTCATCGAGGAAGAAGGCCAAGTTATTGCGCAAGGGCACAGAGATCGGAGGATGTTCATCCTCGACACCAATGACGTAGGCACCACCATGTTTGCAAAAGGGCAAAAAGTTGAGTCGGATATCGACTTCTGGCATAAGAGGATAGGCCACATCAACTACCAAAGGTTTCAGGACCTGCAATCGAAACAAGTTGTGCTCGGATTGCCGAATTTCAGTGGTTGAAAGGCCCAAATTTGTGAAGCCTGCCAGCTAGGGAAGCAACATCGATTTCCTTTTCCCAACGAGCGCAATCAGAGCCGAAATAAGCTCAACTTGATACACTAAGATGTATGGGGACTGGCACAGAACGTGAGTCTTGGGGGGAGTTGATATTTCGTCTCCTTTATCGACGACTACACTCGACACACATGGATCTACCTCATCGAACAGAAGAGTGAAGTCTTCGACTGTTTCTGGAACCTCAAAAATCTTGTCGAAAGGGAAACAAGGAGGAAGATCAAGTGCTTATGGTTGGATGGCGGAAAAGAGTACTTTTTCGGCTAATTCAACAGTTATTTATAACAAATGGGAATTCGGCGCGTATTTAGTTGCAATTATATGTCGGAGCAAAACGGCGTACCTAAAAGGAAGAATCGGTCGGTTGTGGAAGAGGCGCGGGCAATACTGGAAGAAAAGAGCATGCCCAAATTCTATTGGGTCGAAGTGGTCAAAACTGCGGTCTACATTCAGAATCGGATCGGAGAAAAATTGTCGGCGAATGAGCTGTATTTTGGAAGGAAGCCGAATCTACGACACATGAGGGTTTTCGGTAGCATCGTGTATGTGCATGTGCCGAAGGAGAAGCGGAGGAAGCTTGACGTGAAAGCCGAGAAGTGTATCTTGGTCGGCTACTTGGACGAATAGAAGGGTTATAAGTGTTATAACCCCCGAACCAAACAAGGTCGCGTAAGTCGCATGTTGTGTTTGATTAGTCTGCGTCTTGGTATTTGCCTCCGACTCCGGACCCCAACTCCAATTCGAGTTCTGAAGATGAGGTCAGCGAGGCTGAGATGCCCCCTGATGAACGTGAAGTCGGAACTCTTGAAGAGAGTCCGATCTCATTTCGGCTAAGTGGACCGATTGAGCGATTGAGTCGGTTTGACCAGTCAGATGAAGAGTCGGCGAGTAGTGGAGACTCGGCCGTGCATTCCCCGCATAGGAAGTCGAAGAAGCGGCTTACACACAAAGATAAGGGAAAGAAGAAGATGCCGGAGTACGGCACGAATAGGGATGAGTTGGATCAACGTGAATCCGACTCTGAGAAGAGTGATGACGGGCCTTCAAGAGTGAAGTCCGCATCTGCCAGAACGGCCTCAACATCGGTTAATGCGCAATTACGCAAATCTACCCGCCAGAAGAACCCTGTTGTGCAGTTCGGATACAACGAGTACATGGCGCATCATTATGCATACATGACACATGTAGCAGAAGTGCGTGAGCCGGAGAGCTACACAGAAGCGACAAAGGACGCGAATTGGCGTGCCACCATGGAGGAAGAGATGAATGCACTTGCGGAGAATGAAACTTGGGACCTGGTTGACGCCCCCAAGGGTGTAAAGCCGATTGGATGCAGGTGGGTGTACAAGGTCAAGTACAACACCGACAACTCGATCAACCGATACAAGGCCCAATTAGTAGCAAAAGGCTATGCGCAACAACATGGCATCAATTACGATGAGACGTTTGCGCAAGTCGCAAAGAATAGGACCGTCCGTGTTTTGCTTGCGGTAGCTGCGGCGAAGGGGTGGCACTTACATCAGATGGATGTAAAGAATCCGTTCCTATAAGGCGAGCTTGAGGACAAAGCGTACATGGTACAACCCCCCAGATTTCACTCCGGAACGAACACTTTGGCAGTATGCCGGTTGAAGAAGTCCCTTTACGGACTAAAGCAAGCCCCGCGTGCCTGGAACGCGAAGATCATGCAGCAATTGCGTCGGATGGGGTTTGCGACGTCCAAATCGAACTCTTCATTGTTTGTCCGTCAGGGTCGACTTGGGCCGGTTAGTATTTTACTTTATGTTGATGACTTGGTCAATGCCGTCATCGACCTAGATGAAATTGACCGCGTAAAGCTCCAGCTTGCGGCATCATTTGATATGAAGGATCTGGGGGACCTTCATTACTTTCTCAGGATCGAAGTGATTTGAACCCCCGAAGGCATACTGATCAGCCAACGACATTACGTGCTGAGTATGCTCTTCAAGTTCAGGATGGCAGACTGTAAGTCCGTCTCAACTCCTCTCGACAGAACCGTGAAGCTTCGCCCCGACTCCGGAAAGGTCTACGACCCGCAAAGGTTCTGACAGATAGTCAAAAGCCTCATATACTTGACTATCACCCGGCCAGACCTCAATTACCCGTTCGGCTTGATTAGTCAGTTCATGGCTCGGCCAACCGAGGAGCAGCTTCAGTGCGCGCAACGCATACTCAGGTACGTCAGTGGCACTAAGGACCGGGGGCTACTATATCAGACCGGTATAGCCCCATAGTTGGTCGGCTACACCGGTATTGCCGCGCAACTAGTCGGTTATACGGATGCCGATTGGGCCGGAAACGCCGACGATCGTCGGTCCATATCCGGATTCTCGTTCTACATTGGGAGTGCCACGATCACATGGAGTAGCAAGAAGCAGCCGACAGTTGTACTGTCGAGCACAGAGGCTGAGTATCGAGGAGCGGCTATCGCAACATGTGAAGCCATATGGCAGAAGTGGCTACTTAAGGATCTGTAGGTGGAGGTGTCCGATCCGACTACGATCTACTGCGACAACCTCAGCAGTATCCAACTTGCGAATAACCCCATCTTCCCTGCTCGGACTAAGCACATTGAGGTGCACTACCACTTTGTCTGCGAGCGTGTCCTCTCTGGTGACATTGAACTTCAGTATGTTTCGACGGATCGCCAACACGCCGACATTTTCACCAAGCCTCTTGGTCTGGTCAAGTTGCGGCAATTCTCGGGTGCGCTTGGATTGTGGCACCCGAGGGGGAGAAAAATCCCGCAAGACCATGGAAAGGAGCAAGAAAAGAGCGGAAGTGACCGCGACACCAAATTGGATGACTAATTTAATTTAGTGCCGGCTGAAGAAGCCGAAGGCGTATCTGTGGAAGAGTCCGGAAGTGAACGAGAGGGTAGTAGCTGAAAGAAAGAGCCGGGGGGAGATGAAGCCAACAAGGGTGAGAAGGCCAAGCGGAGGAAAGGGCAACAGAAGAGGTGCCAACACCGTTACAACAAGGGAGCTGGAAAAGCCGCACGAGTAGACAAGCCGACTGTAATAGTCAAGGCGCGCGGAATCGAACGGGTCGAGGAGCACGAGTGAGGCGTGAAGCCAAGAGAAACCAGAGCAAAGGACTGGAAGAGCCTCAAGTTGAGCTTAAGGGGGAGTGTTGAGATACAAGCTCAACATTGGCCGGATCGGCTGTGCAAGCCGAGAACTGGATCGGTTTGGACCGATCGGTTAGGCTGGATCTGTGCGTAAACCGGTGCGTAAAGTGGTGCGCAAACCGGTGCGCAACAAGAGGCCGGATTGGTGCGGAAACCGGGAGGCCGTTGAACAGATATTCCACGAGGGAATATATTTGGGAGTTAGTGGAGGAGCTCAGTTATGAGCATTGAAGTACGCATCAGTACTTTTGTCAGTCCGTATGAACTTGTATAAAAGTGCTCTCTGAGCACATCCTATATACAGAGTTTACACATTATTTTGAATTTAGTTTTTCTATGTGTTCATTCCCTCTCTGTCTCTCCCACGGACATTGTGTCTTAAGCTCTCCATTAAACATGTTTCTCTTTGTCGGTATCCTGTGTTTCGTATAGCTTCCACACATTACATTTCATAGTATACATAGAGAATATATATATATATATATATATATATATATATATATATAGAGAGAGAGAGAGAGAGAGAGAGAGAGAGAGAGAGAGAGAGAGAGAGAGAGAGAGATTATGTTATCGTCTTCGGAGGTCAAATATGACCTATGAGACGTGAAATATTACATTTCACGTGATACGTGTGAAAGTGAGTAGTGACTCTCGATGTTCAAGAACTTTACCAATGAATGTTGCAATCGAGAGTGCACATTGTGGTTGTACGAGGAATTCATGCAAGGATTGGGCTTGGTCGAAGAGATTTGGAAAGCATGGTCGAATATGATCAAAGGCAAAGCATTGTATCAAAGTGTGATACTGAGACTCGCGAACTTGTTTAGGGCAAAGTGTGCATAACCGACCACTCTCATCACTTGTGCCCCAACGCCCTGTCTCACATCGCAATGCATGTGAGCTAAGTCGCATGGAAGCAATGGTTCAAATGGCAGATAACGGCATGGGCTCTAACATGTATCGATGTGTATGATTTCCCCGTTCCGCAAAGAATATGCTTTTGTAGTTAGGTGCTACATGTGTAGTATAATGTGTGAAGTGCGAGCCTCCACATTTGTCCCATGTCATGATACATTGGTGTTGCAAAAAGGCCTCATTTACAGAGGAATCTAATGATGCATCATGAAGCAAGTGTCTTGCATCCCATCTATCAAACCAATTTTCTATATCTTGTGTTGAGAGTCGAACTTAGCTTCCCATAGTAATAGGTTTCACACTAGCTCATGGACATACTAGGCTAGTTTTGTAAATAGCAGAATGGGCACTTACCCTAGCTTAGTTGGTATTTAAACCAACCCCTTGTAACTTAGTTACTGTTGGAAGTATTTTTGGTTAATGTAATATACAATCTTTTATCTCTGTCTTAAGCTCTCTCTCTCTCTCTCTCTATTTTGCCTTACGTACACACACACACACACAATCCTTCCGCTGCATCTCAGCCACTCGTGCTACTCATTTATTTACATACCATATTAGAGCGTCTGGTTGCTTAATCGAATCTATTCAACTGTGTTGTGGTACACGCCAACGATCAACAGAACCGGCTCATCAATAGAGAAGAAATCGACATAATGAACACTCAGATGGGAAGCGCTCTTCCTACCGAGAAGCTCGACAAAACGAACTTTGCATCAATACCTTGTCGGACAAGGCTACTGGAGCTACATTGAAGGAGCTCACGAAACTCAACCCAACCCAACACATACCGACTATCCCGCATGGGAGCAGGCCACAAGCTGTGTCTTGTATTGCCTTGCATCATGCATTCATGATCAAATGCTTGGCTATATTCAAGATTTGAAAACATCAAAAGAAGCTTGGGGAAATCTCAAGAAGACTTTTGTGGCCAACACTGCTACACGAAAGCTCCAACTTTGACAGGAGCTAAACAACATGCAACAGAGGGACATGTCGATCACCGGCTATACCTTCAAGATCAAGGAGCTGTGTCATGCCCTCGCTTCGATTAATTTAATAATCGACGATGACGAGATGGTGCAAATATGCCTTGGCGGCTTAGCACCCCGATTTGGCTCGATTAGATCAGCCATCCTTGCAAGGGAAAACCCTCCCTCATTTTTCGATCTCCAATCAATATTGTTGGTTGAGGAAAATCACGCCTGACAAAGGAGCAATGCACCAGAGGGTCATATGCTCTACTCCAGTCGGATGATAGAAGAAATTTCGGCCGTGGAAATAGAGGTCGTTTCAAACAAGGCCGTAATGGTCGGCAGACTCAAGAGCGTAACTTCGACCAGTGGCAAGCAGACATGAACGATCCAGAGAGTTCAGCAGAAGGGGTAGTCATCACGCCGGACCAAGCAATCGTAACAACCCGATCGAATGCTGGTCACTATGAAGAGGAGTGCTGGAAAAAGGTATGAGACTCGGCGTCAACTAGCCGACAACTCTCAAACTACGCATCTAACTCCGACTACGACAATCGTAGCGGAATGTTCACGAATTACGCATCGAATTCCGAATACGACGATCGTAGCGGAATGTTTACAAATTACACCATGAATTCCGACTACGGAGTTCGTGGCGGAATGTTCGTAATGAGGCATGAAGTGCACTCGATGTCAGCACAGGCTTCAACTAGCGCACTCGATGTCAGCACACTCAAATAACGCATGGTTTGTTGACTCGGGAGCATCCAACCACATGACGTCTCATGAAGATTGGTTTCAGGAATTATGAAAAACCGAACGACCTGGACATGTCGAGATTGGCGATGACATGACACATCCAATACAACATATCGGGAATGTCCCATTCGGAAACAATGGCAAACCTACCTCAAGAACGTACTGCATGTTCCTACCATCACGAAAAACTTGGTCTTGGTCAGCCAGATTGTCGAACGAGGAATGCAGGTACGATTCAACAATAATGGGCGCATTATTTGAAAGAGGAGATCAAGTCATAGCTCACAGCCGTCGTGAAGGCCGTATGTTTGTCCTCGAATTGAACGAGCTAAAATCGTCCATATTTGCAAAGGGCCTCAAAGTGGAAACTGACCTAAACTTGTGGCACAAGAGAATTGGTCACATCAATCTCCAGAAGCTTCAGAAAATGCAATCAGAAGGAGTCGTAATCGGACTCCTGAACTTTACCGCGAAGGAGATTACGGGCGTATGCGAAGCGTGCCATTTTGGAAAGCAATGCCGACATCCATTCCCGAAAGAGCAGAATGTGAGCAAAGGGATCTTGGATGTCATACATTCAGATGTATGGGGACCGGCCCAGATAAGCACACTCGGCGGATGCCGATATTACGTGACATTCATCGGCGACTTCTCCAGGCACACTTGGATCTACCCAATGAAACAGAAGTGCGAAGTGTTCCGACACTTCTAGAGGTTCAAGGCCGAAGAAAAAAAAACTATGGGTCGGCATGTACGTTGCCTTCGATTGGATGGAGGCAAATAATACTTTTCGGAGGAGTTTATGGCGTATCTCTGAAAGGAAGGAATCCGGCGAGAATTCTCGTGCTGTCACACACCTCAGCAGAAGGACGTAGCTAAGCGTAAAAACCGGCACATAGTAGAAGTCGCACAGGCTATGATGAATGAGAAGAACCTGCCAAAATTGTAGTGGGTAGAAGCGGTGAACACGGATGTATACCTCATCAATAGGTGCACAACCTCAGGAGTACACAACGTAACTCCTCATGAGAAGTTCTCTGGAAAGAAACCGGACTTATCACATGTTCGTATTTTCGGCGCAATTGCTTACGTACATCTTCCCGACGATACACAACAAAAGCTCGACCCGAAGTTGGAGAAATGTATCCTCATAGGATATTCACTTGAACAGAAGGGGTACAAATGCTACAACCCATCTACCCGAAAAACTAGCGTCAGTCGAGATGTCGTTTTCGACAAGTCCGCATCTTGGTATGCACCAGAAACAACTTCGACTCTGACGCCGCTTGACCCGGAATCCGTTGAAATGGAGATAGAAGACAAAGATTGGCTCGCATGCATGTACGAAGAAAGGTCGATTACGATACGGCTTAGTGGACCACAGGAGCCCCCGAGTGACCAAAGCACATTTCGACCGAGTCTGAAACTTGACAAAGGGAAGGCCAAGATGCCCGAATATGAAGATCCAATCGACAATGCGTCAACTCTCTCCCTTGAAAGTGAGTTCGACGGCTTGGACATCCCAATCATCCGGACAAATGGCGTGAAGGATGCCTTAGCATCCACAAACGAGAAGCTTCGCTGATCTAGCTGTGAAAAGAACCCCGTAAGCCGCTTCGGCTACAATGATTATAGGGCGTCCCATTACGTCTTCATGATGAAGGTAGTGTCAGTACGAGAGCCGGAGATGCTTTTCGAAGCCGTAAAGGATGCATGATGAGTCGATGCGATGCATGAGGAAATGGAAGCGTTATGCAAAAATAAGACATGAGATCTCGTCCCTGACATGTCGCACAAGAAAGCAATTGGTTGTCGATGGATTTACAAAGTGAAACAGAATGCCGATGGCTCCGTAAATTGCTTCAAAGCACGGCTTGTTGTGAAAGGATATGCGCAAATGCACGATGTAGACTACAAAAAGACCTTTGCCCCGGTGGCAAAGATAACCACCGTGCGGACCGTAATTGCTCTTGCAGTAGCAAAAGGGTGGCACCTCCACTAGATGGATGTGAAAAACGCTTTTCTCCGCGAAACCTTCATCTCGATTTCGCTAAGAGGTTACTTTGGTATGTTAGCACTACGATGGATTACGACATTATGTATAAGTCAAATATGACCATTCGACTCAAAGGATACACAGATGCGGACTGGGCAGGCTACAAAGCGTATAGACGATCCACATATGGATTTGTCTTCTCCCTCGGCAACGGAGTGATCTCTTGGAGCAGTAAGAAGCAATCGACAGTCGCACTATCGAGCACGGTAGCCAAATACAAGGGTGCAGCAGTTGTCACATGCGAAGCCGCATGGCTCAAGCGTATACTGAAGGATTTGGGCATTCCCATTACGGATCCAATTCGCCTCTTCTGCGACAACATGAGTAGCATCTACCTCACTTGAAACCCCATCCTCCACATGCGGACTAAACACATCGAAGTGCACTACCACTTCATCCACGAGCGCGTATAGGACGGAAAAATAGATCTACAACGTATCAATACGAACCTCCAGATTGCTGATATTTTTACGAAGGCCTTAGGAGTAGACAAGCTTGGGCAATTTGCATCGGACCTTGGTCTCATGACATCCACATTGCTGAGCTTGAGGGGGAGTACTGCAAATGACATGCGCGTTGTACGCAATTGATCGAGTACGCAACACGCAGTTAATCGAAGCGAGCATGAAGCCGAAAAGCCGAACAATCCAGTTCGAGGATTACGAACGCCGGAAGCCGGAAGCTAGATTCCGAAGATTGAACCGAAACAACTTTTCGACAAATGGAAGTTGTGTTCGAAGGGGCGTGTTGAGAGTCGAACTCAACGTCTCATAGTAATAGGTTTCACACTAGCTCATGCACATATCAGGCTAGTTTTGTAAATAGTAGAAAGGGGACTTACCCTAGCTTAGTTGGTATTTAAACCAACCCCTTGTAACTTAGTTACTGTTGGAAGTATTTTTGGTTAATGTAATATACAATATTTTATCTCTGTCTTAAGCTCTCTCTCTCTCTCTCTCTGTGTTTTGCCTTACCTACATACACACACACACACACAGTCCTTCCGCTACATCTCAGCCAGTCATGCTCCTCATTTATTTACATCTTGCATCCAACCGGAACACAAAATGAGGAGCATGACTGGCATCATTCCCAATGGCAACTTTCTCAACACATTATTCCTTTGCAAACTTGGTAACCATTTCTTCGAATTCATCAATGCATAGAACAAATAGTGTTGGTGAGAGTGGGCAACCTTGCTTAACACCAATAATGCTTTTGAAAAAATCTGAAAGTTTATCTCTCATGTGCACACAACATATTGACGGGAACTGAACGCTCCTTATGCGCAACACTCGGCCACAACCGAGCTTAGAATGATACACAGAAAACGAGAAATAAAACGCGACACAAAGAAGAAGAAAATACACAGGAGGTTTACGTGGAAAACCCCAAACTAAGGGAAAAACCACGGCAGCCCACAGGCTGTAAACTGTCACTATGTAAGAATGTACAACAGTGAGTTCACTGAGGCAACGACCTTGTGCTCACAGATCTTCGCCACAGGCGGCGGTTACAATAGAGGCAACGACCTCTTTCTCTCTCTCTCTCTCTGTACATAGTTATGCGCTCTCTCTATTCTTTTTCAAACAAGAATGACAACACACCCTAAAAGTTTGCCCTAAGTCATATTTATACTAATATGACTTTTCAGCTATTTACAAATATAGCCTCGATGGACTCTCAGAAACATATTTACCAATATGTCTCCTCATCCGGTTCATACCGGGTCTGCACCATCCGGCTCTCCGTAGCCGGGTCCTCCTCATCCGGTTCATACCGGGTCTGCACCATCCGGCTCTCTGTAGCCGGGTCCTCCTCATCCGGTTCATACCGGGTCTACACCATCCGGCTCTCCGTAGCCGGGTACTCCTCATCCGGTTCATACCGGGTCTGCACCATCCGGCTCTACCTAGCCGGGTACTCCTCATACGGTTTAGGCCTTGGCCTATCGGCCTTGGCCGAGCTTGTTCATCATCACTGTTCTTCTCCCTTTCCATCCGGAGGGACCTGTCTCCCAACAAACTCCCCCTTCACTCCGGCATGGGGTGTCTTACCAGTCCGATCCTCTTCCGGCACGCGCTCAGCTTGTCAGGTGTCAGCACTTTGGTCAGCATATCTGACCCGTTCTCGGCAGTGTGGATCTTCGTCAGTGCGAACTCCTGGTCATCTACTCTTTCCCGGATCCAGTGATACCTCCGCTGGATATGCTTCGCTCGGGAATGGTAGGCCGCATTCTTAGCAAGGTGGATGGCACTTTGACTATCGCAATAGAGTCGGTATTCTTGTTGCCGGATACCGAGCTCTCCGATGAAGTCCTTCATCCATAATATTTCCTTGCCATCTTCCATAGCCGCCATGTACTCCGCCTCTATGGTTGACAATGCAACCGTCTTCTGCAGCCTCGACTGCCACGAAACAACTCCCCCTACATATGTCATTACATACCCAGATGTAGACCGGCTGGTATCCACATCAGCCGACATGCCCGAATCGGTGAAACCGTCCAATTGAGGTTTTCCTGAGCCGAATCGGAGACACATATTTGAAGTGGCCTTCAAATACTGGAGTATCCATTTGACCGCGTTCCGGTGCTCCTTGCCGGGATTGCTCATAAACCGGCTCACCACTCCGACTGCGTATCCTATATCCGGTCGGGTACACACCATAGCGTACATCAAGCTCCCGATGACAGAGGCATATGGAATCCTCATCATATCCGCCTTCTCTGCTTTTGTCTTCGGGCTTTGCTTACCAGATAGCCTGTAGTTTGCCGGAAGTGTCGATCCGACCGGTTTCGCTTCTGACCTGTTGAACCGGTGAAGCACCTTTGTCACGTACTTCTCCTGTGACAGCCATAATTGCTTCTTTGACCAGTTCCGGATGATGTGCATCCCTAGTATCTGTCTTGCCGGACCCAAGTCTTTCATTGAGAAGGTCCGGTTGAGAGCCTTCTTCAGCATCCGTATTTTGACTTGGTCCCGTCCGACGATCAACATGTCATCCACGTACAGAAGGAGTATCAGGAAGTCGCCTCCTTCAAACTTCTTCACAAACATGCAGTGATCGGCCTGCATCTTGTGGTACCCTTGATCGGTCATGAAGGAGTCGAACTTCCGGTACCATTGTTGGGGAGCCTGCTTCAGTCCGTACGGGCTCTTCTTCAACCGGCATACCAGGTGCTCCTTCTCTTTCTCCACAAATCCTTCCGGTTGCTGCATGTAGATCTCTTCTTCGAGGTCGCGGTGAAGGAATGCCGTCTTCACGTCCAGCTGCTCTACCTCGAGGTCCATGCTTGCCGCTATACTCAACACCGTCCGGATGGAGGTCATCTTTACTACCGGGGCAAATATCTCGTTTAAGTCCACGCTCTTCTTCTGCTGGAACCCCTTCACCACGATCCTGGCTTTGTATCTCGGGGGGTTGCCGGAATCTCCCAGTTTCAACTTGTACACCCACTTGTTTCGGAGTCCCCGCTTTCCTTTCGGCAACTCCACCAATTCGTACGTATGGTTCTCATGCAGGGAGTCCATCTCATCCTGCATGGCACTTAACCATTTTCAGCTTTGGGTGTCAACCTTCGCTTCTTCGAAGCTTTCCGGCTCCCCCTCATCGGTCAGTAGAACATGGTCTGCATCCGGAAATCTCCGGGGGGCCCTTCTCTCTCTGAGAGGATATCTACGTCTTCGGGCTTCGGTAACCGGCTCCTCCATTTGCTCTTCATCCGAATCCGATTCGGGGTCTTGGCCGGTTCCGGTCTCAGCTTCCTCTACTTCTTCTTTTGCCGATTCGGTATCCTCACCGTAACCGGCTGGTTCCTCGAGTGCTAACCGGTCTCTTGCCGGTTGGGTCTGCTCATCGTAGAGTCTATCCATAACGGTCGACTCGGAGTTCATTATCTTCTTCTCCGACTCCCAGTCGGCGAGCGTCTTGTTCTCCATGAAGATAATATCTCGACTCCGGAATACCTTCTTGTCGACCAGGTCCCACACTCGGTAGCCAAACTCATCGTCACCGTAACCGAGGAATATGCATGGCCGGGTCTTTGGATCTAACTTTCCTCTCCGGTCCTTAGCTACATGCACGTACGCGAGACACCCGAACACCTTCAGATGCCGGTAGGATACTTCCTTACCGGTCCACACTCTTTGTGGCGTGTCTCCATCCAAGGGTACTGAGGGTGATCTATTTATCACGTATGTCGCCGTCGACAGTGCCTCAACCCAAAACTTCTTGGGTAGTTTTGCATGCGCTAGCATACTCCGGACCCTCTCCATTATGGTCCGGTTCATCCTCTCGGCCAGTCCGTTTAGTTCCAGCGTGTTCGGCACGGTAAATTCAAGCCGGATTCCCTTCGAGAGGCAGTACTCCTCGAACTTCCCCCGGTACTCTCCTCCGTTATCTGCTCGAACCGCCTTCAGCTTCCGGCCGGTTTCTCTTTCCACTCTTGTGTGGAGCTCTTTGAAGACGGATAACACCTGATCCTTCGTCTTCAACGGTGTGGCCCACAGCTTCCTCCCGTGCTCATCTATGAACGTCACAAACTACTGCGCTCTGGCATGTGACTTCGTGTCTACTTGACACACATCCGTATGCACCAACTCTAGTGGTGCATTCCGTCTCATCGGTGGCCTTGGTCGGAAGGAGGTTCGGTTCTGCTTACCGGCCAGACAATCAGTGCACTTCTCTAAGTGCAAGTTCTTCACTGGAATGAGGTTGTCGTCTGCAAGCCTCTTCATCCCCTTCTCGCTCATATGACACAGCCTCTTGTGCCACATCTCACCGGCAGTGTCGGAAGCCACGTTCACTTCTTCCGGGCATAACCGGGCATTCATCAGGTACAGTGTGTTTACCTTCCGGGCCTGAGCCACAATCAGGCTCCCTTTGCTGAACTTCATGATGCCGTTTCGGATGCTACCCGTGTAGCCCTCATCATCTAGCCGACCGGCTGATATCAGGTTCAGTCGAACCTCCGGAACGTGTTGGAAATCCTTCAGCAGCAACTTGCATCCGGTTGGTGTTGTCAGCCACACGTCTCCTATGTCGACAATTCGGCATGTACCTTCATTCCCCATCCGGACACAGCTGTGATCCCCTGCTGAGTAGGATGAGAAGCATTTTCGGTCTGGGGTAAGGTGGAACGACGCTCCGGAGTCTACCACCTAGGTCGTCTCGTCGCCAGCAAGGTTTATCTCACTCTCCTCGGTGATGAGCATCAACTCTTCTTCACTTGCCGCGATTGCCGTCGTTCCCTTCCGGTTTGGCCCTCTCCGGTCTTTACCGTTCCGTTCCAGGGTCCGCTTCGAATCGGTACTGTCGGTTTCCTTGTCTTTTCGGAAATGCCGACAGTTCTTTTGGAAGTGTCCCGGCTTGCCGCAATAGAAGCAAGTAGGCCTCCCCCTTGACTTTGACCGTGTCCCCGAGTTCTCCCGGTTCTGGGGACTACGGTTTCTATGTCTTCCGCGTTCCGATTCGGTAAGAAGCGCTTTGGAGTCGGAGCTCATATCTTTATCCTTCCGACGCGCCTCCTCATCTAGCAAGCTCGACTTTACTCTTGCTAGGGATAACCGTTTTCCTTCCGGCCCGGCGTTGCCCAAAGTGACAACCAACGTCTCCCAGCTATCCGAGAGGGAACCGAGCAGGAGTAGCGCTAGTACCTCATCGGCGAGAGGTACTTCCAATGAAGTTGCCTGGTGAATCAGCCCCTGGAAGGCATTCATGTGCTCCGCCATGCTGGAGCCATCTTGGTACCGGAGTCTTACTAGCTTCCGGAATACTGAAACCTGATTGACAGCATTTTTGTTTTGAAACATAATGCCGATCTTCTCCCAGAGCTCATGAGCCTTGCTCTCTTCATTGAAGTTGTTGTACAGGCTCATGTCGATGAAGCACCGTATGTACGCCGTTGTCTTCATGTGCATCACCTCCCATATCGCGGCGTCGATTTTGTCCAGTCTCTTGTCCCCGAATTGAACCGGCAGCCAGAGGTCTTTAACCACGAGCATGTCCCTCATCTTCAACTTCCACACTGAATAGTTGGAGCCGGTGAGCTTGAACATGCCGCCAAACGATTCGTCCATTTTCTGTGTTGTTTCGCTCTGATACCAATTGACGGGAACTGAACGCTCCTGATGCACAACGCTCGGCCACAACCGAGCTTAGAATGATACACAGAAAACGGGAAATAAAACGCGACACAAAGAAGAAGAAAATACACAAGAGGTTTACATGGAAAACCCCAAACTAAGGGAAAAACCACGGCAGCCCATAGGCTGCAAACTGTCACTATGTAAGAATGTACAACCATGAGTTCACTGAGGCAACGATCTCGTGCTCACAGATCTTCGCCACAGGCGGCGGTTACAACAGAGGAAACGACCTCTTTCTCTCTCTCTCTCTCTCTCTCTGTACACAGTTACGCGCTCTGTCTATTCTTTTTCAAACAAGAATGACAACACACCCTAAAAGTTTGCCCTAAGTCATATTTATACTAATATGACTTTTCAGCTATTTACAAATATAGCCTCGATGGACTCTCAGAAACATATTTACCAATATGTCTCCTCATCCGGTTCATACCGGGTCTGCACCATCTAGCTCTCCGTAGCCGGGTACTCCTCATCCGGTTCATACCGGGTCTGCACCATCCGGCTCTCCGTAGCCGGGTCCTCCTCATCCGGTTCATACCGGGTCTGCACCATCCGGCTCTCCGTAGCCGGGTCCTCCTCATCCGGTTCATACCGGGTCTGCACCATCCGGCTCTCCGTAGTCGGGTGCTCCTCATCCGGTTCATACCGGGTCTGCACCATCCGGCTCTCTACAGCCGGGTACTCCTCATCCGGTTCATACCGGGTCTGCACCATCCGGCTCTCCATAGCCGGGTACTCCTCATACGGTTTAGGCCTCGGCCTATCGGCCTCGGCCAAGCTTGTTCATCAGCACTGTTCTTCTCCCTTTCCATCCGGAGGGACCTGTCTCCCAACACATATAACCTTCTCATAAATTCGGGAAATTGCATGCATATATTCACTTGGCACCTCAAGTTCTTGAAAAGAATATGCGGAATAATCTTCGGCCACAACCGAAGCTTAGATCACTTAATGATTATCAAACACAAAAGAAATGGGAAATGGAAGTAAGTACAAAAACAGAAAGAGAATGGACAGGATGTTAATGTGGAAAACCCTAGATGGGAAAAACCATCGGAGTCCACAAATTCCAACTCTCACTATGCAAGAAGAATACAACAAGGGAACACAGAGGCAATGACCTTGTGCTCACAATCTTCGCCTGGCGACGGTTACAGACAGAGACTCAACACTATCTCTCTCTCTCTCACACACTTTCCCTCTACTACACTCTGTACAACAGTTACACACAATATCACTATACAAAAAATAATGACAACCACTCTCAAGAGTTTGCCCTAGGTCATATTTATAATAAGATGAATTTTGGCCTATTTACAAATATAGCCCCAGTGGGCTCTCTGGAACATATTTACATATATGTCCCTTCATCCGTTGAGAGGTTCTCACCGGGCCTATGTGATCCGGTTCTCATCGGGTCTTCCGTTGCCGGGTACTCATATCCCATCTGAAGGGATCGAAATCCTAACAAACTCCCCCTTCACTCCGGCATGGGATGCTTCGTCAATCCGATCCTCTTCCTGCATGCATCTAGCTTGTCGGGTGTCAGCACTTTGGTCAGCATATCGGACCCGTTCTCCTCCGTGTGGATTTTCGTTAGCACAAACTCCCGATCTTCTACTCACTCCGAGATCCAGTGGTACCTCCACTAGATGTGCTTTGTCCTGGAATGATACGCCGCGTTCTTCACAAGGTGGATGGTATTTTGACTATTGCAATAGAGCCGGTATTCCTCTTGCCGGATCCCTAGCTCTTCGATGAAGTCCTTCATCCATAGTATTTCCTTGCCGGCTTCCATAGCCGCCATGTACTCCACTTTTGTGGTTGACAATGCAATCGTCTTCTGCAGCCTCGACTGCCACAAAACAACTCCCCCTGCATATGTCATGACATATTCGGATGTTGACCGGCTGGTATTCACATCAACCGACATATCCGAATTGGTGAAACCGTCAAGTTGGGGTTTACCGGAGCCGAATCAGAGACACATAGTTGAGGTGCCTTTCAAGTACCGGAGTATCCATTTTACTGCATTCCAGTGGTCCTTGCTGGGATTGCTCATAAACCGGCTCACCACTCCGACTGCATATCCGATATCCGGTCGGGTACACACCATTGTGTACATTAAGCTCCCGACAGTAGAGGCATATGGTATTTTCATCATATCCGCCTTCTTTGCCTTCCTCTTCGGGCTTTGGTTACCGGATAACCTGTAGTTTGCTGGGAGTGTCGATCCGACCGGTTTCGCATCTGACATGTTGAACCGCTGAAGCACCTTTGTCACGTACTTCTGCTGTGACAGCCACAATTGCTTCGTTGACCGGTTGCGGATGATATACATCCCTAGGATCTGTCTTGCCGGACCCAAGTCTTTCATTGAGAAGGTTCGGTTAAGGGCCTTCTTCAACATCCAAATCTTCACTTGGTCCTGTTCGACGATCAACATGTCGTCCACATATAGGAGCAATATCAGGAAGTCTCGTCCGTCGAATTTCTTCACAAATACGCAGTGATCGGTCATGAAGGAGTCAAATTTCTAGTACCATTGCCGGGGAGCCTGCTTCAAACCGTAGAGGCTCTTCTTCAACCGGCAAACCATGTGCTCCTTCCCTTTCTTCACAAATCCCTCCGGTTGCTGAATGTAAATCTCCTCTTCGAGGTCGCCGTGGAGGAACACCCTCTTCACGTCTAACTGCTCTACCTCGAGATCCATGCTTGCCGCTATGCTCAACACCGTTCGGATGGACGTCATCTTTACTACCGGGGCAAATATCTCGTCGAAGTCCACGCCCTTCTTCTGCTAGAACCCCTTTACCACGATCCTGGCTTTGTATCTCGGGGGGTTGCTGGCATCTCCCGGTTTCAACTTGTACACCCACTTATTCCGGAGTGCCTGCTTTCGTTTCGGCAACTCCTCCAGTTCATACATGTGGTTCTCATGCAGGGAATCCATCTCATCCTGCATGGCACTCAACCACTTCCGGTTATGGGTGTCATCCTTCTCTTCTTTGAAGCTTTCCGGCTCCCCCTAATCTGTCAGCAACACATGCTCTGCATCCAGAAATCTCTGGGGGGGGCTTCTCTCTGTAAGAGGATATCTGCGTCCATGGCTTTCAATAACTGGTTCCTCTTTTTGTTCTTCATTCGGATCCAATTTTGGGTCTTAGCCGGTTCCGGTTTCTACTTCTTCTTCTGCCAGCTCGGTATCCTCACCGTAACCGGCTGGCTCACTCTCCTCGGTGATGAGCATCAACTCTTCTTCACTTGCCGCGATTGTCGTCGTTCCCTTCTGGTCTGGTCCTCTCCGGTCTTTGCTGCTCTGCTCCGGTGCCCGCTTCGAATCGGTACTGTTGGTTTCCTTTTCTTTCCGGAAATGCCGACAGTTCTTCTGGAAGTGTCCAGGCTTGCCGCAATAGAAACGAGTAGGCCTCCCCCTTGACTTTGACCGTGTACCCGACTTTTCCCGGTTCTGGAGACTACAGTTCCTTTGTCTTTCGCGTTCCCATTCAATAAGAGCACTTTGGAGTCGGAGCTCGTATCCTTGTCTTTCTGACGCGCCTCCTCATCTAGCAAGCTCGACATGACCCTTGCTAGGGATAGTTGTTTTCCTTCCGGCCCGGCGTTGCCCAACGTGACAACCAACGTCTCCTAGCTATCCGGGAGGGAACCGAGCAGGAGTAGAGCAAGTACCTCATCGGTGAGAGGTACTTCCAGCGATGTTTCTTGGTGTATCAGTCCCGGGAAGGCATTCATGTGCTCTGCCAAACTGGAGCCATCTTGGTACCGGAGCCTCACTAGCTTCCGGAATACCGAAACCCGATTAACACCATTTTTGTTCTGAAACATAATGCTGATCTTCTCCCAGAGCCCATGAGCCTTACTCTCCTCATTAAAATTGTTGTACAGGCTCATGTGGATGAAGCACCGGATGTATGTTGTTTTCTTCATGTGCATCACCTCCCACACTATGGCGTCGATCTTGTACGGTCTCTTGTCCCCGAACTGGACCGGCAACCAAAGATCTTTAACAACGAGCATGTCCCTCATCTTCGACTTCCACACTGAGTAGTTGAAGCCAGTGAGCTTGAACATGCTTCCCAACGAATCTTCCATTTTTCTGTGTCCTTTCGCTCTGATACTAGATTGAAAAGAATATGCGGAATAATCTTTGGCCACAACCGAAGCTTAGATCACTTAATGATAATCAAACACAGAAGAAATGGGAAATGGAAGTAAGTACACAAACAGAAAGAGGATGCACAGGATGTTAACGTGGAAAACCCTAGATGGGAAAAACCACGGGAGTCCACAAACTCCAACTCTCACTATGCAAGAAGAATACAATAGGGGAACACAGAGGTAACGACCTCGTGCTCACAATCTTCGCCTGGTGGCGGTTACAGACAGAGACTCACACTGTCTCTCTCTTTCTCTCTCTCTCTCTCTTTCCCTCTGCTACACTTTGTACAACAGTTACACACAATATCACTATACAAAAAAGAATGACAACCACTCTCAAGAGTTTTCCCTAGGTCATATTTATACTAAGATGACTTTCGGGCTATTTACAAATATAGCCCAGTGGGCTCTCTGGAACATATTTACATATATGTCCCTTCATCCGGTGAGAGGTTCTCACCGGGCCTGTGTCATCCGGTTCTCACCGGGTCTTCCGTTGTTGGGTACTCATCATCCCGTTCTCACCAGGTCTTTCGTTGCCGGGTACTCATCATCCGGTTCTCACCGGGTCTTCCGTTGCGAGGTACTCATATCCCATCCGGAGGGATCGAAATCCTAACAGTTCTTCCTTTTGCCCCCAAAGATGCTCATGAGGTACCATATCAAAAGCTTTCTTGAAGTCTCCAAAAATAATATAAACCTTTACCTCTAATGTGACTTTCCTCCATTAATACTCGAATGGTGATAAGGTGATCAATGGTGCTATGGTGTTTTCGAAATCCAGCTTGTCCATAACCTCTCTTAACATTATTTTCAGCCCATACAAATATCTTTGATTCCATTATACATCCAAACAGTTTTGCCATTAATGAGCCAACCATCATGGTTCGATAGTTGTTTACATTATTTACATCTCCACCTTTATGTAAAGGTTTGATCCTATTTGTAGTCCAATCGTACGACATATCATATTTCAATGCATCATTAAACATATCGCTTATCCATACATGTGCTTCCTCTCCCGTCCATTTGAGCATTTTAGCCTTGATACATTGAAGATCGCTTGCCTTTCACGAGGCCAATTTCTTAAGTCCTATGCATATATCTTCAATTGTAAAGAAGGGAGGCATATGTGAAAGAGAACCATAACACATCATCTTTCCGGCAAGAGATAACTCATATGAATTCTTATAATGCATAGAAAAGTGGTGAAGAGTTAAGTCACTATAAGTCTCAACACATTTCCCCTCTAGATTTCCCCAAAATTTAGCACATGCATGTGCTTTCTCTTGCGTTTGGATAAATTGTTGAGTAACTTCCCATATTCTTCTCTTTCTTTGAATAAGACTTTTGTTGAGATACAAGTTCAACATTGGCCGGATCGGTTGTGCAAGCCGAGAACCGGATCGGTTGGGATCGATCGGTTAGGCCGGACCAGTGCGTAAATCGAGTGCGTAAACCGGTGCGCAGACTAGCACGCAACGAGAAGCCGTAGTGGTGTGTAAACCGCGAGGCCGTTGGAAAGATATTCCGTGTAGGAATATATTTTGGGAGTTATTGTAGTAGGGTCATTTATGAGCATTCAAGTACCGTCAATACTTGTGTCAGCCTGATAGTCAGGGCTTGTATAAAAGTGCTCACTGAGCACATCCTATGTACAGATGGAGTATTATTTTGAATTGAGTTTCAGTGTGTCTTCTCTCTCTCTCTCTCTCTCTCTCTCTCTCTCTCTCTCTCTCTCTCTCTCCCGCGTACTGTGTATATTCAAGCTCTCCATTAAACTTGCGTTTCGGTGTTCGGTTTTCTATTGCTTCCACACGCTATTCTTTTTACATGGTATTAGAGCGCGAGGGTTGAGAATCTCTGCAGCATACCTTAGCTCAAAGAAGAAAACCCAACCTTCGTAAAGAACAGGAAAAACAAAATGGATAGAGGCATGGCTAGCTCGCTTCCAACAGAGAAGCTCGACAGAAACAACTAGGCGTCTTGGTCTTACAAGATGCCTGCTTGGGCATGGTTATTGGAGCTACGTCGACGGAGCAAACGACACAACAGCCGATTGGACACACAAAGACTTGAATAGTCGCCGAGTAGAGTTCTCTACTGTTTTGCATCTTGCGTGGGCAAATAGCTTCTGAGCTATATTCGGGATGCAAAAACGCCGAAGGATGCTTGGGGAAATCTGAAAAAGATTTTCGCCGCAAGCACCATAACCAGGAAGCTTCAACTCCAACAGGAGTTGAGCAACTTACGACAACTCGACTTGTCAGTGGCTGATTACACCTCGAAGATCAAAGAGATATGGGATTCCTTACCCTCAATCGATGTGAACGTCAAGGAAGGCGAGATGGTGCAAATCTGTCTCGGGGGACTGGCATCGAAGTTCGGAGCATTCCGAACTGTTGTGTGTACACGGGAGAATACGCCGTTGTTTTTCGACCTACACTCGATGCTCCTTATAGAGGAGAACCACGCGGGTGCATCGACGAGGACGCATGCCGACAACAAGATGTTGTACAAAGAGGGAGATAAGATCTGTGGTCGTGGTGGACGAGGCGAGTCGTATGAAGTGATGCCGACAACAATTCCGGACCCTCTGGAAACATGGGAAGTCGAGGCAACGAGAACCAGCATGGGAAATACGTCGCGGAATGTTGGTACTGTGGCAAGAAAGGCCACAAGGAGAGAGAGTGCTGGAAGAAGTGTGCCGATTAGGAGAGAACCGGGTCTAGATCAGGTTCCAGACTGACTGACAAAGAAAATCGGCAACGATCGCACTACACCGATGGATCCGGAAAAGCCAGAAAAGGGTCAGCCTTTGTGACGAAACACGAAGCAAACTTGATTAAGAAGATCACCCCAAAGTCGGACGAGTTGTGGTACGTCGACTCCGGCGCGTCAAACCACATGACGTGCCCGAAGGACTTGCAATCGAAACAGGTGCCGTTCGGATTGCCCAAATTTAGTGGTCGGAAGGCACAAATTTGTGAAGACTACCAGCTAGGGAAGCAACACCGACTTCCTTTCCTTGACGAGCGTAATCGGAGCCGGAACAAGCTCGCCTTGATACATTCCGATGTATGGGGGCTGGCACAGAATGTTAGTCTTGGCGGGAGTCGATATTTCATCTCCTTCATCGACGACTATACGCGACACACGTGGATCGACCTCATCGAACAACTATTTCCGGGACCTCAAGAGTTTCGTCGAAAGGGAAACAGGAAGAAAGATCAAGTGCCTATGGTTGGATGGCGGAAAAGAGTACTTTTCCGGTCAATTCAATGGGTACCTGCAAGAGATGGGAATTCAACACGAATTTAGTTGCAGATATATGGCGGAACAAAACGGCGTGGCCGAAAGGAAGAGTCAGTCGATTGTGGAAGCGACACGGGCAATGCTGGAAGAAAAGAGCTTGCCCAAGTTCTATTGGGCCGAGGTGGTACGAACTGCGGTGTACATCCAGAATCGGATCGGAGACAAAGTGTCGGCACATGAGTTGTATTTCAAAAGGAAGTCGAATCTATGACATTTGAGTGTTTTCGGTAGCATTGCGTATGTGAATGTGCCGAAGGAGAAATGGAGAAAGTTGGACACGAAAGCTGAGAAGTGTATCTTAGTCAGCTATTCGGATGAGCAGAAGGGTTATAAGTGCTATAACCCCCAAACCAAACAAGCTCGCGTGAGCCGCGATGTAGTGTTTGACGAGTCCGCGTCCTGGTACTTGCCTCCGACTCCGGACCTCACCTCCAATCCGAGTTCTGATGATGAGGTCAGTGAGGCCGAGATGCCTCCGGATGAGCCTGAAATCGGAACCTGTGAAGAGAGTCTGATTTCGTTTCGGTTAAGCGGACCGAATGGACAATTGAGTCGGTTTGACCAGTCCGAAGAAGAGCCGACCGTGCATTCCCCGCATAAAGAACCGAGGAGACGGTTTACGTGCAAGGAAAAAGGGAAGAAGAAGACACCGGATATGATTTCAATAGTGTCGAGTCAATTTGAAGCGAATCTGACCTCGAGCTAGTCGGAAAGGAACCTCTACGGAAGAGGTCGAAATCGGCGGAAAAAGCTGTTAAATCGGGTAATCACGATTTACGCCAATCTACCCGCTAGAAGAACCCCATAAAGAGGTACGGGTATAATGAATACATGGCACACCATTATGTGTATATGACGCAAGTGGCAGAAGTGCGTGAGCCGGAGAGCTATGCAGAAGTGGCAAAGGATGCGAATTGGCGTGCCGCAATGGAGGAAGAGATGCGCGCATTGGCAGAAAATGAAACGTGGGACCTAGTTGACGCACCAAAAGCTATGTAGCCGATCGGATGTAGGTGGGTGTACAAGGTCAAATACAACACTAACGGCTCGGTCAACCACTACAAGGCCTGGTTAGTAGCAAAAGGCTCCGCGTAGAAGCACGGCGTGGACTATGAGGAGACCTTTGCGCCTGTCGTGAAGATGACTACCGTGCGTGTTCTACTGGCAATAGCTGCGGCGAAGGGGTGGCACTTACATCAGATGGATGTAAAGAATGTGTTCCTGCAAGGTGAGCTTGAGGAACAAGTGTACATGGTACAATCCCCTGGTTTTCACTCCGGAACAAACACCTCGGCGGTGTGCCGGTTGAAGAAGTCCCTTTACGGACTAAAGCAAGCCCCCCGTGCCTAGAACGCAAAGATCATGCAACGATTGCATCTGATGGTCTTTGCGACGTCAAAATCGGACTCCTCACTGGTCATCGGGAAAGGTCGACTCGGGTCGGTTAGCATTTGACTTTATGTTGATGACTTGGTCATCACCGGTGCTAACCTAGGTGAAATTGACCGCGTCAAGCTCCAGCTTGGGGCATCGTTCGACATGAAGGATCTGGGGGACCTTCATTACTTCCTCGGGATCAAAGTGATTCGCACCCCCCCGAAGGCATATTGATCAGCCAATGTCATTACGTGCTGAGTATGCTGTTCAAATTCAGGATGGCCGACTGTAAGTCCGTCTCGACTCCTCTGGATAGAACCGTCAAGCTTCGCCCCGATTCCGGAAAGGTATGCGACCCGACGAGGTTCCGATAGATAGTCGGGAGACTTATATACTTGACCATCACCCGACTAGATGTCAGCTACCTAGTCGGGATGATTAGTCAGTTCATGGCCCGACCTACCGAGGAGCACCTTCAATGTGTGCAACGCGTACTGTGGTACGTAAGCGGCACTAAGGACTGGGGGCTACTATATCGGACCGATACAGCCCCGTAGTTGGTTGGCTACACCGATGCAGACTAGGCCGGCAACGTCACCGATCGCCGATTCACATTTGGTTTCGTGTTCTCTCTTGGGAGTGCAGTGATCGCGTGGAGTAGCAAGAAGCAGCCGACAATTTTGTTTTGAAGCACCGAAGCCGAGTATAGAGGAGCAGTTGTCGGGACATGCGAAGCCATATGGTTGAAGCGGCTACTTAAGGATCTGCAGGTGGAGGTATCCGATCCAGCGACACTCTACTCCGACAACCTCAACAACATCCAGCTAGCAAAGAACCCCGTCTTCCACGCCCAAATTAAGCATATTGAGGTGCACTACCATTTCGTTCGTGAGCGTGTCCTCTTCACCAAGCCTCTTTGTTTGGACAAGTTGCGGCACTTCTTGGGTGCGCTTGGGTTGCGTCACCTCGACGAGCCGAACTTGAGGGGGAGAGACGTCTCGAATGACCACGGAAGGGGGAGAGAAGTTCCGGAAGACCGCGACGCCGAGTCGGATGACGAATTCGATTTCGGATTGGCTGAAGAAGTCGAGGGCGGATCCGCGGAAGATTCCGAATGTGGAGATAAGGGGAGCAGTCGAAACCAAGAGCCGAAGTCAACCAAGCGTGGGGGAGACGAAGCCATCAAGGGTGAGAAGACCGAAGACGAGTTGGAGACAACCAACTCGGACGAAAATGAAAACCGATCGGAGGAAGCCGAGTCGGTTCGGATGTTTGATTCGGATACACTGAATCAACCAAGGGCGAAGCGGAAGAGAAGGCATCAGAAGAGGCGCCAATACCGCAACAACAAGGAAGCTGAGAAGGGCCATGTGAGCAGACAAGTCGACCGGAAGGGTCGAGCCGCGCGGAATCGAACAGGTGAAGGAGTGCGAGCAAGGCGTGAAGCCAGAAGGAACTGGAGCGTAGATCTAGAAGAGCAGATGGAACCTGAAGTTGAGCTTGAGGGGGAGTGTTGAGATACAAGCTCAACATTGGCCAGATCGGCTGTGCAAGCCGAGAACCGGATCGGTTGGGATCGATCGGTTAGGCCGGACCAGTGCGTAAACGGGTGCGCAACGAGAAGCCATAGCGGTGCGTAAACCGCGAGGCCATTGGAAAGATATTCTGCGTAGGAATATATTTTGGGAGTTAGTGTAGTAGGCTCATTTATGAGCATTCAAGTACTGTCAGTACTTGTGTCAGCCCGATAGTCATGGCTTGTATAAAACTGCTCACTGAGCACATCCTATGTACAGATTGAGTATTATTTTGAATTGAGTTTTAGTATGTCTTCTCTCTCTTTGTCTGTCTCTCCCGTGTACTGTGTATATTCAAGCTCTCCATTAAACCTGCATTTCTGTGTTCGGTTTTCTATTTCTTCCGCATGCTATTCTTTTTACACCTTTTATACTTATGCAAATGCTTTTGGTATTTCTCTTTATCCTTAACTACATCCAAAACTATAAGGCACTTTCGAGCTTCACGACATTCTTTATCAAAACATTTTTTCCTAAGTTTCCTGGTGCATTTTCAAGATGTGTGGTTGGTCGAAAAACATTTGTTTGTACAGGAGAGAATGACTTTGTCGAAGCCTTCCCATTTTCATTCTAGTGTGGCACCGTGTTGTATCTTTGTTATTTGTAACATATCCTCAACCATCTTGGAATACATGAGTGCTCACTTAAGGTTCATGCTCAAGTGTGGTTGTTTATTATCTTCAATAACCTTCTCACAATCAAACCTATGCATACATTTGAGATCAATACATAAAGGCCTATGATCGGATTTTGCTGTCTATTCACCAAGTGAGAATTTATGTATACGATCCAAAATACCTTCGGAAAGTAACAGATAGTCAATCACACTATTTCCGTTGTGTTTTCTACATGTAAAACCATTAGTGTTGGGCCATAAGGAAATACCATTTGCAATAAGAAATCTGGTACTATTTGTTACACTTACGTGTTCCTCGAGTAGCTTTGATGTGAACCATTTTTCCCTATACATGGGCACTTTTTACTCTAGTGCTGGCTAGAGGTTTTTTCCCCATGTTACCACATATATGAGTCACTCACATGTGGTGGTACTTAGTACTTAGGGATATATATTTCAGCTCCTATTAGTTTTTGTATAATTTATTCATCAATAGAGAGAGCTATTCCGGCCATTGTCTTCCTTGTGTGAGTGCTTCTTTGTTTGAGCTTCTTGTGTGTGCCTCTTGTGTGTTCCTCACTCTTCCGCACATACCCAACAGTGGTATCAGAGCCAAGTTCTTCATCCTCTCCATCTTCGGTTGTCCGCGTCGTGGCATAGCGGCGCGCACACACTTTTTATTGTGCAAATCAACTTCCGAATATAGAGAAGTGTATTTCAGCACTTGGAGCTCATTTTCAGCAGGTACCCTACTGTTTTACCCCCATTTCGAAGATGCTCAAGCTCATGCATTGATTGCACTTTCTGTGAAGCGTCATATAGTTCCACATATTAGGTCATGCTCTACATCCAAACAAGCATGGGACACTCTTGCTTCGTATGTATGCCGTGCGTAACGAAGCATGTGTTGCATATTTGAGAAAGCAACTTGAGGATGTATATATGGCTGAAAATGAGTCGGTAGATGTGTATGTGACATGCATCAAAGATTTGAAAGAGCAATTGGCAAACATTGATGAAATCATTTCGAATACATCACTTGTCTCTATGTTGTTGAAAGGATTACCCGAATCTTTTCAAAGCTTTGCTACTACTATTCGTTTGGTTGCAAAAGGGAATACCGATATGTATGCATTTGATGAGGTTGTGTCTCTTCTTTTGCAAGAAGAACTATCTAGAGTGAATAGAAGTGGTTTGATAGAGGGAAAACAAGCACTTGCTATGTCACAAAAAGGAAAAAGCAAGCATGGTTCAGCTTTTGGTTCTTCAAAACCAACGCCTCAACCTCCCTCTTTCAGTTATTCCTCTAATGATGGTGATTTGCAAAAGGAGAAGAGATGCAAATATTGTCGAAAGGTTGGCTGTTACCCCGTACGAGATGTACGGAGAGTCAAGTGTGATGAGCGAGGGTCGAATGTTATCATGATGTTGTGTATGTGTAGGGGGTATAAATGTAGTTGTGAGTCTATACGTATGTGAACACATGCACACGTGTGTGCATGTGGATGGATACGAGGAGGTGTGAGTGAGTGTCTAGTATGAATGGTCAATGGGGCTTACACCCCTATGTATCTACCCCCTCTTGTACTATTTAACCCCTTATGGGGAATGAATGAAACATGAATGATCATTTTCTCTCTCAATCTCTCTCTCTCTCTTGTCATCTCTCTTTCTCTCTCTCTCAATCTCTCTCTCTCTCTTGTCATCTCTCTTTCTCTCTCTCTCCCCCTCAACGTTGAATCCCCTTGGGAGGGGGGTGGAGCCATTCTAAGCACCACCCCCCACCCCGCAATGCTTCTCAATGCACATCATCTCTCTCGCCATCAATCCCGTACTCTCCATCATCATCATAACCACCATGTCTATCTTTATCATGATATCATCGTCCTTAACCATAACCCTAAAACCTATAACACCTTTTGGCGACCACTAAGGCGACCCCCCTTTGGAGACGAAGTCGAAGATTAATACGTGGCAGAGACAACAACGACGAAATGTGCGATAATGGTAAAGATGATGTGCAAGAAATCAAATCAATGATGTGTGGCAAATGGAGGTCACGATATACTAAACGAAGTCGAGGAATGAGAAATGGTGTTGACGATTTGCGTGTTGTTGATCGCAAAAGAAAGACGAACAAAAGTTTATGATCTATGGGTTAGCAATGGACGTGCAAAGGAGAGAGAGACCCAACCATCACAAGCCGTATGTTCCAAAGATGAGAGTGCATTTCTATCCACATAGGACCGGTCAGACATGGCCAGGAAGACAAACGACCGGAGGGCCGAATGATGACCAAACCAAACAGGCATGGATGGGTTGGATAGAGACAACGCTTGAATGAAGAAGCAATGGCTGGACGAGATTCAAGAGACATGAATCAGACAAACGACCAGAGACTGGTCAGACAGGGTCCACAAAGATGGAAATGATGGAACAAAGATGGAGATGACAATGAAGAAAGTGAAAGAAACGCCAAAAATAACGGACGAAAACATAAGGACAAAGGCTGGAATGGCTGGATAGTGGGTGAGAGTGGCCGGAGTGACCGGATAGCAGCCGAAGTTGTTGAGAATCAGCTCTTCCAATTCACCTTCACCACTCAGCCACAACCGAGAAATCTCTGAATCAATGGAGCAGAAAATAGGAAATACAGAGAAAGACACGATACACAGGGATTAACGTGGAAAACCCTATACGGGAAAAAACCACGGGAGTGCGAGACTCCAAACCAAACTATGCACAGAGAAATATACAATGGCGAGCTGCAAGGCAACGACCTTGCGCTCGCTTTCTTCGCCACAGGCGGCGGTATTACACAGAGGCGTCGACCTCTTCCTCTCTCACGCTCTATCTCGGCTGCTCTCACTTCGCTCCCTCTTAGTGGAAAAACAGAAAATGAGCAACAACAGACTTAACTGTTTGCCCTAAGTCATATTTATACACATATGACTTTCGGGCTATTTACAAATATAGCCTCAAGGGCTCTTGGCAAACATATTCACAAATATGTCTCCGCATCCGGATCTCTCTCCGGGTACATTCGTCATCCGGCTCCGTAACCGGGGTCTTCATCATCCGGCTCCGTAACCGGGGTCTTCATCATCCGGCTCCGTAGCCGGGGTCTTCATCATCCGGCTCCGTAACCGGGGTCTTCATCATCCGGCTCCGTATCCGGGTACTCTTCATCCGGCTTCATGCCGGGTACTCTTCATCATCCGGATCCGCATCCGGGTACTCTTCATCCGGCTTCATGCCGGGTACTCTTCATCATCCGGTTCCGTAACCGCAACCGGGCTTGCCATCATTTATCTCTGGGGACATCCCATCCGGAGGGACCGAAATCCCAACAAACTCCTCCTTCACTTCGGCATGGGATGTCTCTCCAATCCAATCCTCTTCCGGCATGCTTCCAGCTTGTCGGGTGTGAGCACTTTGGTCAGCATATCTGAGCCGTTCTCGTCCGTGTGGATCTTCGTCAGCACGAACTCCTGTTCTTCTATCCTTTCCCGGATCCAGTGATATCTTCGCTGGATGTGCTTCGTCCGGGAGTGATAGGCCGCATTCTTCGCAAGGTGGATGGCACTCTGACTGTCGCAGTAGAGTCGGTACTCCTCTTGCCGGATACCGAGCTCTCTAATGAAGTCCTTCATCCATATTATTTCCTTGCCGGCTTCAACAGCCGCCATGTACTCCGCCTCCGTGGTTGACAACGCAACCGTCTTCTGCAGCCTCGACTGCCACGAAACAGCTCCACCTGCATACGTCATCACATACCCTGATGTGGACCGGCTGGTATCTGCATCAGCCGACATATCCGAATCGGTAAAGCCGTCGAATTCGGACTTACCGGAGCCGAATCGGAGGCACACATTTGCCGTGCCCTTCAGGTATCGGAGTATCCACTTGACCGCGTTCCAGTGCTCTTTGCCGGGATTGCTCATGTACCGGCTCACCACTCCAACTGCATATCCTATGTCCGGTCTTGTACACACCATTGCGTACATTAAGCTTCCGACGGCAGAGGCATATGGTACTTTCATCATGTCCTCCTTCTCAGCCTTTGTCTTGGGGCTTTGCTTGCTGGACAGCTTGCAGTTTCCCGGGAGGGTTGACCCGACCGGTCTTGCTTCCGACATGTTGAACCGGTGAAGCACCTTTGTCACGTACTTCTCCTGTGACAGCCACAACTGCTTCTTCTTCCGGTCCCGGATGATGTGCATCCCTAGTATTTGCCTCGCCGGACCCAGGTCCTTCATTGAGAAGGTTCGGTGAAGCGCTTTCTTCAGCATCCGTATCTTGACCTGGTCCCGTCCGACGATCAACATGTCGTCCACGTACAGGAGGAGTATTAGAGATTCTCCTCCTTCGAACTTCTTCACAAACACGCAGTGATCAGACTGCGTTTTGTGGTACCCTTCGTCGGTCATGAAGGAGTCGAACTTCCGGTACCATTGCCGGGGAGCCTGCTTCAGTCCGTAAAGGCTCTTCTTCAACCGGCATACCAGGTGCTCCTTCCCTTTCTTCTCGAATCCTTCCGGTTGCTGCATGTAGATCTCTTCTTCGAGGTCACCGTGAAGGAATGCCGTCTTCACGTCCATCTGTTCTACCTCGAGGTCCATGCTTGCCGCTATGCTCAGCACCGTCCGGATGGAGGTCATCTTCACTACCGGGGCGAATATCTCGTCGAAGTCGACGCCCTTCTTCTTCTGAAACCCCTTCACCACGATCCTGGCTTTGTATCTCGGGGGGTTTCCGGCATCTCCCGGTTTCAGCTTGAACACCCACTTGTTTCGAAGTGCCCGCTTTCCTTTCGGCAACTCCACAAGTTCATATGTGTGGTTCTCATGCAGGGAATCCATCTCGTCCTGCATGGCACTCAACCACCTGCGGCTATGGGTGTCAAGTTTTGCTTCTTCAAAACTCTCCGGCTCCCCCTCGTCGGTTAGCAACACGTGCTCTGGTTCCGGAAATCTCCGGGGGGCCCTTCTCTCTCTTAGAGGGTATCTCCGTTCCGTAGCTTCGGTAACCGGCTGCTCCGTTTCCTCTTCATCCGAATCCATTTCGGGATCAGGGCCGGTTCCGGTATCAGTTTCATCTTCCTCGGCCGGTTCTGTTTCTTCACCGTCTTCGGCCGGATCCTCGAGTGCTAACCGGTCCCTTGCCGGTCGGGACTGCTCCTCGTAGAGTTTATCCTCACCGGTCGACTTGGAGCTCTTCATCTTCTTCTCCGACTCCCAGTCGGCGAGTGTCTTGTCCTCCATGAAGATGATATCTCGACTCCTGAATATCTTCTTGTCGACCGGGTCCCATACTCGGTAGCCGAACTCGTCGTTGCCGTAACCGAGGAATATGCATGGCCGGGTCTTTAGATCTAGCTTTCCTCTCCGGTCCTTTGCCACATGCACGTAAGCGAGACACCCGAACACCTTCAGATGCCGATAGGACACTTCCTTACCGGTCCACACTTTCTGCGGCGTGTCTCCGTCCAAAGGTACAGAGGGTGATCTGTTTATCACGTATGTCGCTGTCGACATTGCCTCAGCCCAAAACCCCTTGGGTAATTTCGCATGCGCCAGCATACTCCGGACCCTCTCCATTATGGTCCGGTTCATCCTCTCGGCCAGCCCGTTTAGTTCCGGCGTCTTCGGCACAGTAAACTCGAGCCGGATTCCCTTCGAGCGACAGTACTCCTGGAACTGCCCCCGGTATTCCCCTCCGTTATCCGCTCGTATCGCTTTCAGCTTCTTGCCGGATTCCCTTTCCACTCTCGCGTGGAGTTCTTTGAAGACGGACAACACTTGGTCCTTTGTCTTCAACGGCGCCGTCCACAGCTTCCGGCTGTGATCATCAATGAAAGTCACGAAGTACTGGGCTCCGCCATGTGACTTCGTTTCTACCTGACACACATCCGTGTGCACCAACTCCAATGGTGCGCTACGTCTCGTCGGTGGCCTTGAGTGGAAGGAGGTTCGGTTCTGCTTACCGGCCAGGCAATCGGTGCACTTCTCCAGATGCACATGCTTCACTGGAATGAGGTTGTCTTCTGCAAGCCTCTTCATCCCCTTCTCGCTCATGTGGCACAGTCTTTTGTGCCACAGCTCACCGGCAGTGTCGGCTGCCACGTTCAGCTCCTCCGGACATAGCCGGGAATTCATCAGGTACAGGGTGTTGACCTTCCGGGCCCGAGCCACTATCAGGCTCCCCTTGCTGAACTTCATGACACCGTTCCGGATGCTACCCGTGTAGCCTTCATCATCTAGCCTCCCGGCCGAGATCAGGTTCAATCGGACCTCCGGAACGTGTCGCACATCCTTCAACAACATCTTGCATCCGGTTGATGTCGACAACCACACGTCTCCTATGCCGGCAATCCGGCACGTGCCTTCATTTCCCATCCGGACACAGCCGTGCTCACCGGCTGTGTAGGATGAGAAGTATTTCTTCTCCGGGGTCAGGTGGAACGACGCTCCGGAATCGACCACCCAGGTCATCTCTACACCGGCAAGGTTCAGCTCCCTCTCTTCGGTAATAAGCATTATCTCTTCTTCACTTGCCGCGAGTGCCGTCGTTCCTTTCCGGTCCTGGCCTCGCCGATCCGGACCTCTTCGGTCCGTGGCTCCCCGGTATGCACCGTTTCTCTCCGGTGACTTCTTCGAATCGGTGTCGTCGGCTCCGTTGTCCTTTCGGTAATGCCGACAATTCTTCCGGAAGTGCCCCGGCTTCCCACAGTGGAAGCATGTGGGTCTTCCTCTTGACTGCGACCGGGTCCCCGACTTCTCCCGTCTTTGCGGACTCCGGTTCCATTGTCTCCCCCGTTCCGATTCGGTAAGCAGCGCCTTCGAGTCGGAGGCCGGTTCTTTATCTCTCCGACGCGCTTCTTCATTTAGAATACTTGTCTTTACCGTTTGTAAGGACAAGTTATCTTCGGTGCAGGAGGTGCTGAGAGTCACCACCAAGTTCTCCCAGCTTTCCGGCAATGTACACATCAGGATGATGGCTTGCATTGCATCCTCCAACGGGAACTTGATGGCCGCAAGCTGATTCACGAATCCCATGAACGTGCTTACGTGTTCCACCATACTCTCGCCGTCCCGGTACTTGAGATTCACAATCTTCCTCATCAGGGAGGTCCGGTTCAACGCATTCTTCCTCTCGTAGAGGCCCGACAGCTTCTTCCACATCTCATATGCGTTGGTGTCGTTCGCCACATGTTGTAGGACGCTTACATCGACATATTGTCGGATCGTCGCTACGGCTTTCCGGTTCAGGAGCTTCCACTCCGACTCAAGTACCCCCTTCGGTATTTCCGACCTGTCAATCGGTTCATACAGGTCCCGAACAATCAGAAGATCCTCCATCTTGATCTTCCAGTCGGCGTAATTCTGTGCATTCAGCACCATCATCCCCGGCTGCCCGCTGCCGCCGCCTTCCATTTTCTGCAGCAGTTCGCTCTGATACCAGTTGTTGAGAATCAGCTCTTCCAATTCACCTTCACCACTCGGCCACAACCGAGAAATCTCCGAATCAATGGAGCAGAAAATAGGAAATACAGAGAAAGACACGGTACACAGGGATTAACGTGGAAAACCCTATACGGGAAAAAACCACGGGAGTGCGAGACTCCAAACCAAACTATGCACAGAGAAATATACAATGGCGAGCTGCAAGGCAACGACCTTGCGCTCGCTTTCTTCGCCACAGGCGGCGGTATTACACAGAGGCGTCGACCTCTTCCTCTCTCACGCTCTATCTCGGCTGCTCTCACTTCGCTCCCTCTTAGTGGAAAAACAGAAAATGAGCAACAACAGACTTAACTGTTTGCCCTAAGTCATATTTATACACATATGACTTTCGGGCTATTTACAAATATAGCCTCAAGGGCTCTTGGCAAACATATTCACAAATATGTCTCCGCATCCGGATCTCTCTCCGGGTACATTCGTCATCCGGCTCCGTAACCGGGGTCTTCATCATCCGGCTCCGTAACCGGGGTCTTCATCATCCGGCTCCGTAGCCGGGGTCTTCATCATCCGGCTCCGTAACCGGGGTCTTCATCATCCGGCTCCGTATCCGGGTACTCTTCATCCGGCTTCATGCCGGGTACTCTTCATCATCCGGATCCGCATCCGGGTACTCTTCATCCGGCTTCATGCCGGGTACTCTTCATCATCCGGTTCCGTAACCGCAACCGGGCTTGCCGTCATTTATCTCCGGGGACATCCCATCCGGAGGGACCGAAATCCCAACAGAAGTGACCGGAGTGGATGGACAACAGTCCGAGCGGCCAAAGTGGCCTGACAACAGTTCGAGCGGTCGGATAGGCCGAGAGTGGCTGGACAGGAGCCGGAGAGCCGAAATGGTCGGAGAGCGGCTAGACAGGACGGCAGTCGAACATCATCCGTATGGCGACGACCTAATAAAGCAGCCGGAGCAGCCGGGTTGGGGTGGCCAGACAACCAACGGCCAGAGTAGTGGTCCAACGGCAAGCAATGGTGGCAACCGGATGGCTATGACAAAGCGTAGTGGCAGTGGCCGAACAGCGGCCAGATCAGTGGCGATCGGATAGCCAACGAAGAAATGGTGGAAATAACCAGAAATAGTCAGTAAGAACAGCCGGACGTGTTGGGAATCGACGCTTCGAAACCTTCACCTCTCGGCCACAACCGAGGACACACGAGTCACTGCAGTAGTAAATCGAAAAACACAGAGAGAGACTCGAATGCACAGGGTTTAGCGTGGAAAACCCTAGACGGGAAAAACCACGGGAGTGCAAGACTCCAACTATCACTACACGCAGGGAATGTACAATGGCGAGCTGCAAGGCGACGACCTTGAGCTCGCTGTCCTCGCCACAGGCGGCGGTATTACACAGAGGCGTCGACCTCTTCCTTTCTCTCTCGCTCACTCTCTCTCTCGGCTGCTCTCACTTCGCTCCCTCTAAGTAGAAAACAGAAAAATGAGCAACAACAACAAAACTGTTTGCCCTAAGTCATATTTATACACATATGACTTTCGGGCTATTTACAAATATAGCCTAGAGGGCCCTTGGCAAACATATTCACAAATATGTCCCCGCATCCGGATCTCTCTCCGGGTACATTCGTCATCCGGCTCCGTAGCCGGGGTCTTCATCATCCGGCTCCGTAGCCGGGGTCTTCATCATCCGGCTCCGTAGCCGGGTCTTCATCATCCGGGTCTTCATTCCCGATTCCCGGACATCTGACCATCCCATCCGGAGGGACCGTAATCCCAACAAACTCCCCCTTCAATTCGGCATGGGATGTCTTTCCAGTCCGACCCTCTTCCGGCACGCTTCCAGCTTGTCGGGTGTGAGCACTTTGGTCAACATATCTGACCCGTTCTCGTCCGTGTGGATCTTCGTCAGCACGAACTCCTGGTCTTCTATCCTTTCCCGGATCCAGTGATATCTTCGCTGGATGTGCTTCGTCCGGGAGTGATAGGCCGCATTCTTCGCAAGGTGGATGGCACTCTGACTGTCGCAGTAGAGTCAGTACTCCTCCTGCCGGATACCGAGCTCTCTAATGAAGTCCTTCATCCATATTATTTCCTTTCCGGCTTCTACAGCCGCCATGTACTCCGCCTCCGTGGTTGACAACGCAACCGTCTTCTGCAGCCTCGACTGCCACGAAACAGCTCCCCCTGCATACGTCATCACATACCCTGATGTGGATCGGCTGGTATCTGCATCAGCCGACATATCCGAATCGGTAAAGCCGTCGAGTTCGGGCTTACCGGAGCCGAATCGGAGGCACACGTTTGCCGTGCCCTTCAGGTATCGGAGTATCCACTTGGCCGCGTTCCAGTGCTCTTTGCCGGGATTGCTCATGTACCGGCTCACCACTCCGACTGCATATCCTATGTCCGGTCTTGTACACACCATTGCGTACATCAAGCTTCCGACGGCAGAGGCATATGGTACTTTCATCATGTCCTCCTTCTCAGCCTTTGTCTTGGGGCTTTGCTTGCTGGACAACTTGCAGTTTGCCGGGAGGGTTGACCCGACCGGTCTTGCTTCCGACATGTTGAACCGGTGAAGCACCTTTGTCACGTACTTCTCCTGTGACAGCCACAACTGCTTCTTCTTCCGGTACCGGATGATGTGCATCCCTAGTATTTGCCTCGCCGGACCCAGGTCCTTCATTGAGAAGGTTCGGTGAAGCGCTTTCTTTAGCATCCGTATCTTGACCTGGTCCCGTCCGACGATCAACATGTCGTCCACGTACAGCAGGAGTATTAGAAAGTCTCCTCCTTCGAACTTCTTCACAAACACGCAGTGATCGGACTGCGTTTTGTGGTACCCTTCGTCGGTCATGAAAGAGTTGAACTTCCGGTACCATTGCCGGGGAGCCTGCTTCAGTCCGTAAAGGCTCTTCTTCAACCGGCATAGCAGGTGCTCCTTCCCTTTCTTCTCGAATCCTTCCGGTTGCTGCATGTAGATCTCTTCTTCGAGGTCACCGTGAAGGAATGCCGTCTTCACGTCCATCTGTTCTACCTCGAGGTCCATGCTTGCCGCTATGCTCAGCATCGTCCGGATGGAGGTCATCTTCACTACCGGGGCAAATATCTCGTCGAAGTCGACGCCCTTCTTCTGTTGGAACCCCTTCACCACGATCCTGGCTTTGTATCTCGGGGGATTTCCGGCATCTCCCGGTTTCAGCTTGAACACCCACTTGTTTCGAAGTGCCCGCTTTCCTTTCGGCAACTCCACAAGTTCATATGTGTGGTTCTCATGCAGGGAATCCATCTCCTCCTGCATGGCACTTAACCACCTGCGGCTATGGGTGTCAAGCTTTGCTTCTTCAAAACTCTCCGGCTCCCCCTCGTCGGTTAGCAGCACGTGCTCTGGTTCCGGAAATCTCCGGGGGGCCCTTCTCTCTCTTAGAGGATATCTCCGTTCCGGAGCTTCGGTAACCGGCTCCTCCGTTTCCTCTTCATCCGAATCCATTTCGGGATCGGGGCCGGTTCCGGTATCAGTTTCATCTTCCTCGGCCGGTTCTGTTTCTTCACCGTCTTCGGCCGGATCCTCGAGTGCTAACCTGTCCCTTGCCGGTCGGGACTGCTCCTCGTAGAGTTGATCCTCACCGGTCGACTTGGAGCTCTTCATCTTCTTCTCCGACTCCCAGTCGGCGAGTGTCTTGTCCTCCATGAAGATGATATCACGACTCCGGAATATCTTTTTGTCGACCGGGTCCCATACTCGGTAGCCGAACTCGTCATCGCCGTAACCGAGGAATATGCATGGTCGGGTCTTTGGATCTAGCTTTCCTCTCCGGTTCTTTGCCACATGCACATATGCGAGACACCCGAACACCTTCAGATGCCGGTAGGATACTTCCCTACCGGTCCACACTCTCTGCGGCATGTCTCCGTCCAAAGGTACTGAGGGTGATCTGTTTATCACGTATGTCGCCGTCGACATTGCCTCAGCCCAAAACCCCTTGGGTAATTTCGCATGCGCCAGCATACTCCGGACCCTCTCCATTATGGTCCGGTTCATCCTCTCGGCCAGCCCGTTCAGTTCCGGCATCTTCGGCACAGTAAACTCGAGCCGGATTCCCTTCGAGCGACAGTACTCCTCGAACTGCCCCCGGTATTCCCCTCCGTTATCCGCTCGTATCGCTTTCAGCTTCTTGCCGGATTCCCTTTCCACTCTCACGTGGAGTTCTTTGAAGACGCACAACACTTGGTCCTTTGTCTTCAACGGTGCCGTCCACAGCTTCCGGCTGTGGTCATCAATGAATGTCACGAAGTACTGGGCTCCGCCATGTGACTTCGTTTCTACTTGACACACGTCAGTGTGCACCAACTCCAATGGTGCGCTACGTCTCGTCGGTGGCCTTGAGTGGAAGGAGGTTCGGTTCTGTTTACCGGCCAGGCAATCGGTGCACTTCTCCAGGTGCACATGCTTCACTCGAATAAGGTTGTCTTCTGCAAGCCTCTTCATCCCCTTCTCACTCATGTGGCACAGTCTCTTGTGCCACAGCTCACCGGCAGTGTCGGCTGCCACGTTCAACTCCTCCGGACACAACCAGGCATTCATAAGGTACAGTGTGTTGACTTTCCGGGCCCGAGCCACTATCAGGCTCCCCTTGCTGAACTTCATTACGCAGTTCCGGATGCTACCTGTGTAGCCTTCATCGTCTAGCCTCCCGGCCGAAATCAGGTTCAATCGAACCTCCTGAACGTGTTGGACATCCTTCAGCAACATTTTGCATCCGGTCGAGGTTGTCAACCACACGTCTCCTATGCCAGCAATCCGGCACGTACCTTCATTTCCCATCCGAACACAGCCATGCTCACCGGCTGTGTAGGATGAGAAGTATCTTCTTTCCGGGGTCAGGTGGAACGACGCTCCGGAATCGACCACCCAGGTAGTCTCATCGCCGGCAATGTTTAGTTCACCTTCTTCGGTGATGAGCATGATCTCCTCTTCACTTGCCGCGAGTGCCGTCGTTCCTTTCCGGTCCTGCCCTCGCCGATCCGAACCATTCCGGTCCGTGGCTCCCCGGTAAGCACCGTTCCGTTCCGAAGACTTCTTCGAATTGGTGTCGTCGGCTCCGTTGTCTTTTCGGTAATGCCGACAATTCTTTTGGAAGTGCCCCGGCTTCCCACAGTGGAAGCATGCGGGCCTTCCTCTTGACTGCGACCGGGTCCCCGACTTCTCCCGTCTTTGCGGACTCCGGTTCCGTTGTCTTCCCCGATCCGATTCGGTAAGCAGCATCTTCGGATCGGAGGCCGGTTCTTTATCTCTCCGACGCGCTTCTTCGTTCAAAATGCTTGTCTTTACCATTTGTAGGGACAAGTTATCTTCGGTGCAGGAGGTGCTGAGAGTCACCACCATGTTCTCCCAGCTTTCCGGCAATGTACACATCAGCATGATGGCTTGCATTGCATCCTCCAACGGGAACTTGATCGCCGCAAGCTGGTTCACGAATCCCATGAACGTGCTTACGTGTTCCACCATACTCTCGCCGTCCCAGTACTTGAGGTTCACTATCTTCCTCATCAGGGAGGTCCGGTTCAACGCATTCTTCCTCTCGTAGAGGCCCGACAGCTTCTGCCACATCTCATATGCGTTGGTGTCGTTCGCCACATGTTGTAGAACGCTCACGTCGACATATTGTCGAATGGTTGCAACGGCTTTCCGGTTCAGAAGCCTCCATTCCGTCTCAAGTACCCCCTTGGGTATTTCCGACCTGTCGATCGGTTCATACAGGTCCCGAACAATGAGCAGATCCTCCATCTTTATCTTCCAGTCGGCGTAGTTCTGCGCATTCAGCACCATCATCCCCGGCTGCCCGCTGCTGCCGCCTTCCATTTTCTGCACTGCAGTCGCTCTGATACCAGATTGTTGGGAATCGACGCTTCGAAACCTTCACCTCTCGGCCACAACCGAGGACACACGAGTCAGTGCAGTAGTAAATCGAAAAACACAGAGAGAGACTCGAATGCACAGGGTTTAGCGTGGAAAACCCTAGACGGGAAAAACCACGGGAGTGCAAGACTCCAACTATCACTACACGCAGGGAATGTACAATGGCGAGCTGCAAGGCGACGACCTTGAGCTCGCTGTCCTCGCCATAGGCGGCGGTATTACACAGAGGCGTCGACCTCTTCCTTTCTCTCTCGCTCACTCTCTCTCTCGGCTGCTCTCACTTCGCTCCCTCTAAGTAGAAAACAGAAAAATGAGCAACAACAACAAAACTGTTTGCCCTAAGTCATATTTATACACATATGACTTTCGGGCTATTTACAAATATAGCCTAGAGGGCCCTTGGCAAACATATTCACAAATATGTCCCCGCATCCGGATCTCTCTCCGGGTACATTCGTCATCCGGCTCCGTAGCCGGGGTCTTCATCATCCGGCTCCGTAGCCGGGTCTTCATCATCCGGGTCTTCATTCCCGATTCCCGGACATCTGACCATCCCATCCGGAGGGACCGTAATCCCAACAGGACGGACTAAAACGGACCGGGACGGACAAAGGGATGAACCGGAAGACAAATGACAGTGCCGGACAATGACGGCGAAAGAAGTGGCTGAAAACAGGGCGGCGACCGGGAAGCAATCATCTGCGGTCGGGGCGGCCAAAATACACAGAAGTGGCCGAAATGCAGCCGGAATGGCCGGAGTGGCTGAAATGCGGCCACAAAGGCCGGACAACTGACGCCGAAACGATGGGCCGGACAGTGTAGGCGACAAATAGAGGAGTGGGGACAACCAACGGTCATGAGTGGCCGGTAGACCGATAGAGACAAAGAAATGGAGATAGTGACGAAGAGACCTTCGAATGAGAGAAAGAACGAACAACCGAACACCCGGACTGCTGGATCGCCAGAAACAGAGAAGGAACTAGAACACACAGAGAAGAAAGTGCAGAGTATAGAAGAGAAGGAAGAGAAGGCATAGAACAGAGGATGGAGAAAAACGAGAAAGGGAGAAGAAGACAAATACGGAAGAAGAAGCAGATGAAGAGAGGAGAGAAAGGAAGGCAAAGAGAAGCGGGAAACGAAAGCAGAAAGAAAGAGGAGGAAGAGGAAGTTAAAAGCTGAGACAAACGGCTAAGAAGGAACCGCAAGAATGACAAGAGTATGAGAAGAAACAGAACCAAGAGAGAGAGAGAGAGAGGAGAAAAGCAGATAGAAAACAGAAAAAAGAGTGGGAGAAAAAGAGAAGGATAAAAAGCATCCAAGGAATTTCGAAAAAAACCTAAGGGCATGTGCAAAATTTTTAAAAACATGAGGGTACATACTAGAATTTTCAAAACCGAAAGGCACCAACGGAATTTCAAAAACTCATCAACCTAAAAGAAATGGATGTGATCCACACGTGACTCATAAGATACAAAGAAGAACACACATACATACAATATTTTTTGACGACCCAAATGGTGTTACCAAAGTTCGTAAGTCGACAGAACGAGAATGTTCGTGTCGCAAAAGAGTCGCTGACCGACGGAGATGTTCGAGTCAAGCACTCCGATCGAGGGAGTTGATCGTTGAAAGGACCGATGGAAGTTCCGGTCGAAGAAATATCATCATCAAGGCATGTGGGATCGACGTGCAAGGCACTTTCCCACGGGCGTGACATATGGTGTTACCCCGTACGAGATGTACGGAGAGTCAAGTGTGATGAGCGAGGGTCGAATGTTATCATGATGTTGTGTATGTGTAGGGGGTATAAATGTAGTTGTGAGTCTATACGTATGTGAACACATGCACACGTGTGTGCATGGGGCTGGATACGAGGAGGTGTGAGTGAGTGTCCAGTATGAATGGTCAATGGGGCTTACACCCCTATGTATCTACCCCCTCTTGTACTATTTAACCCCTTATGGCGAATGAATGAAACATGAATGATCATTGTCTCTCTCAATCTCTCTCTCTCTCTTGTCATCTCTCTTTCTCTCTCTCTCCCCCCTCAACGTTGAATGCCCTTGGGAGGGGGGTGGAGCCATTCTAAGCACCACCCCCCACCCCGCAATGCTTCTCAATGCACATGATCTCTCTCGCCATCAATCCCATACTCTCCATCATCATCATAACCACCATCTCTATCTTTATCATGATATCATCTTCCTTAACCATAACCCTAAAACCTATAACATTGGCCATACGATTCAAGAGTGTAGAAAGCTTGTTAAGCGCAATGAGAAGAAGAAGGAATCCGACAAGACCATTTCTGAAAATGTTTCAAGTGCAAAGAGTGATGAGGCCAACATTGTCCAAGATTATTGGGCATGTGTTGTTACATATCATTATGATGCATCATTACACTCTAAATGTATGGTTGTAAGTGAGATTGATTCGGATTGGTTCTTTGATAGTGGTGCTTCAAAGCACATTACTTCATGCAAAAGTTTCTTTGTATCCTTGAAAGTTGCACCCTGTAAACGATTACTTGCGGAAGCGTTAGAAAACAGAGAAAGTAGAGAATACACAGAGTACACGGGAGAGACAGAGAGAGCAAAACGTAAAAGCTATATTCAAAACAATATAATCACTCTGTATATACAACTATGCTCAGTAGCACTATTTATACAAGTCCTCATGGGACTGATAGAAGTACCGCACACTTCAATGCTCACACGAGCTTCTGACACTTACTATGAGACTATAATTGCCTAGTAGTCTAAACTAATACTAGGCTTCCGATTACCGATTGGATCCGGCTAACCGACTCCCCAACTCACTGGCTCTGTTGCTTGCCGCTCAACACTCCCCCTCAAGCTCAACTTGAGGTTGGATCCTAGTGTCAGTCTTTGTGGCAGTCGGTTCTTCCAACCGACTTCTCTTGGCGTTGCTCCGCCTTGCTCGTGCTCCTCGTTCGGTCATGTTCTGTTTGCCGCAACCCCTCTTGTTCTGCGCGCCTCGACCTTCTCGGTCGGTATGTCTGCTCAATAGGCCCCTCTCAGCTCCTTCGTTGTTATGACTCCGGCGCTTATCAATCCGTCGGTTCCTCCGCGATGGCATCGACTTCCGCTACATCCGTGTTGGCTTGGCCTTGAATTGATCCGGTTCTTCTGAATCCGTCTTTTGAACCAAATCAACTGTCTCCGATTCGTTCCAGCTCTTATCCGAATCGGTTGCTCCCGAATCGTCTTCTGGTTCCAAGCCTTTCACCACATCAGACCATGTCCGGGACTTGGCCTTCTTCCTTCGGTCGGCTTTGTCCTTCTTGACTCTGCCGCCTTCTATTCTTCCCTCATCGGCGCAATCAACAGTCTCTTTGCCTTTGCCCGTTCTGGTGTCTTTGCCCGTTCTCCCCCTCAAGTGTGGCACGTCGAGATGCTGAACACCAAGAATTTCGGTGACGTGCTGCAACTTGTCCGATCTGAGTGGTTTGGTGAAGATGTCGGCAACTTGCCGATCCATGTGAACATACTGAAGTTCAACCTCACTGCTCAGGACACGCTCACGCACGAAGTGATAGTGCACTTCTATGTGTTTTGTGCGAGCTGGAATACAGGGTTCTTGGCGAGTTTCATGCTGCTCATGTTGTCGCAGTAGACCAGAATCGGGGTCGGTACCTCGATCTGTAGGTCTTGCAGCAGTCGCCGAAGCCAGATGGCTTCACAGGTGGCAATGGTAGCGCCCTGATACTCAGCCTCAGTGCTGGACAGAGCAACTATTGGATGCTTTTTGCTGCTCCACGCAACAACCGTGCTACCTAGGGAAAACATGTAACCGGAGGTTGATCGACGATCTGATGCATTGCCGGCCCAATCGGCATCTGTGTAACTGACCAGCTCTTCGGGTATACGACGCCGGTATAACAGTCCCCGGTTCTTCGTGCCGCTTACATATCGCAGTATCCGCTGCGTGCACTGAAGGTGCTCCACGGTCGGCTTCTGCATGAACTAACTTATCATTCCGACTGGATAGCTGATGTCGGGTCGCATGATAGTCAAGTAAATAAGGCTTCCGACAATTTGTTGGAACCGTTGCTCGTTGCAGGCCGGTTCGGAGTTGGGACGAAGCTTCCGGTTCCGGTCCAAGGGTGTGGAGACAAGTCAGCATTTTGTCATGCCGAACTTGTACAACACATTCAAGACGTAATGTCGTTGTGAGAGCAATATGCCATCCGGGTTTCGGATCACCTCGATCCCTAGAAAATAATGAAGGTCCCCCAGGTCCTTAATCTCAAATGCGTCCGACAACTGGGACTTGACGCGGTTGATTTCTGGAACACCCGGTCCGGTGATGACTAGTTCATCAACATACAACAATATACATACCGGACCGGCTAAGCCTTGCCGGATGAACAATGAAGAGTTCGATTTGGAGGTCACAAACCCCATCTTACGCAACAAGTGTGTGATCTTTGCATTCCAAGCTCGAGGGGCTTGCTTCAGGCCGTACAACAACTTCTTCAGCCATCATATCGCCGACTTGTTCATCTCCGATTGAAAACCGGGAGGCTGAGTCATAAAGACTTCTTCTTCAAGGTGATCTTGAAGAAATGCATTCTTCACATCCATCTGATGAAGATGCCACCCCCTTGCTGCAGTAACCGCCAACACCACTCGAACCGTCGTCATCTTCGCTACAGGAGCGAAGGTCTCGTTGTAGTCGATTCCGTGGGTCTGTGCATATCCCTTCGCCACTAACCGGGCTTTGTACCGGTTAACCGAACCGTCAGTGTTGTACTTTACTTTGTACACCCACTTGCATCCGATCGGTTAAGAGTGACGAGGAGGGTCAACCAGGTCCCATGTCTCGTTCGCAGCGGCACGCCAATTTGCATCCTTTGCCGCTTCTGCGTAGCTCCCTGGCTCATGCCCTTCTGCCACCTTAGTCATGTACGTGTGGTGATGCGCCATATACTCATTGTACCCGTACCGTTTGACGGGATCCTTCTGGCGGGTAGGCCAGCGTAGCTCACCGTTACTCGATTTTAGGCCCTTCTTGGCCGGTTCGGTCTTCGTTGCCGAAGATCCACCATTCTACTTGGCGTAGTCGGATGCACACCAATCCGACTCATCATTGCCGGTTTCGAATTCCGGCATCTTCTTCTTCCCCTTCTCTTTGCGCGTGAACTGTCTCCTCGGTTCCTTGCGCGGGGAGTGCACGACAGAGTCTCCACTACTTGCCGGTTCCTCATCAGATTGGTCAGATTGACTCAGTCTCTCATTTGGTCCACTCAACCGAAATGATTCCGAACTCTCATCCTGAGTCCACACTTCATCATCATCTACTTGGGCCAGTTCAGGCGCACTAGCCTCATCCTCCGGCATTGGGTCGGATTCGGAAGTCGGAGCCGGTAAGGAGTACCACGATGCCGATTCATCGAACTCGACATCTCGACTAACTTGGACCTGCTTTGTCCGGGGGTTATAACACTTATAACCCTTTTGCTCTTGAGCATAGGCAACTAGGATGCATTTTTCCGATTTTGAATCCAACTTCCTCCGCTTCTCATATGGTATATGCACATATGCAATGCTACCGAAGATCTTAAGGTGTCTCAAATTCGGCTTTCGCCCGAAATACAGCTCGTGAGCTGACACCTTGTCATCGATCCGGTTCTAGATGTAGACAACCGTTTGGACTGCCTCCGCCCAGTAGAATTTGGGCATGCTCTTCTCCTCCAGCATTGCCCTTGCCACATCAATAAGCGATCGGTTCTTCCTCTCAGCAACACCGTTCTGTTGCGGTGTGTATCCGCAGCTGAACTCTCGCCGAATTCCCGTTTGCTGCAGATAATTGTTGAATTGGCCGGAAAAGTATTCTTTCCCACCATCCGACCGCAAGCATTTGATCTTCCTCTCTGATTCCCGTTCCACCATGCTTTGGAGACTCCTGAAACACTCAAAGAATTCACTCTTCCGCTCAATGAGGTAGATCCATGTGTGCCACGTATAGTCGTCGATGAAGGAGAAGAAATATCGACTCCCGCCAAGACTAACATTCTATGCCGGTCCCCAGACATCCGAATGGATTAGGTCGAACTTGTTACGGCTCTGGTTATGTTCAGTAGGGAATGGAAGCCGGTGTTCCTTCCCGATTTGGCAGGCTTCACATACTTGGGCCTTCCGGCCGCTGAACTTCAGCAAACCGAAAACAACTTGTTTCGCTTGCAGGTCTTGAAGCCTCCGGTAATTGACGTGGCCTATCCGCTTGTGCCACAGGTCGATGTCCGATTCGACCTTCTGTCCTTTAGCAAACAGAGCGGTGCCAACGTCATTGGTGTCTAGGATAAACATCCTCTCGTCTCTACGCCCTTGCGCAATAATCTGGCCCTCTTCCTCAATGAAGCACCCAAGGTGCATAAACCGCACCTGCATCCCCTGGTCGACGATCTGTCTGAACGTGATTGTCGGAACGTGTAATACGTTGTCGTGCCTTTCGGTGCCAGATTGTTGCGTGAGTCGGGTGGGAACCGCTGGGGTTTTGGACTAGGAAGAGGAGAGTTTTAAGGCTAATAAGAATATAAATATGTTGTAAGAAAGAGTTATAGCAAACTTGTGAATCCCACGAGTGTATTGTATTAGAGAAACATATCCCGTTTCCAAATCTTTTTCACACATCTTACATTGTGCTCCCCATCCTTATGTAGTGATGAGGGAGTCTTAGCAATCCATGGTTTTTCTTTTTCTAACTATAGACTCCATGCTTTTCCTATGGATAGACTATATGCTTTATCTAAAGTGATCATGCTTTTTCTAACTTGTGTGTTTTTTATCGACTATAGCGTTCATGCACGCTAGATGTGCATGCGTAGCTTTTTCTTTTAGCATGCATTTTTCTTTTAACTAAAGTTTATCCTACATTAACTAACCTTTCTATGTGGAACATCTACTTTTAAACACTAATGAAATGCTAGTGTAATGGTAAGACATTACATTATTAACATGGAGGTGCAAGGTTCGAATCTTGCCCTATGCATGTATTATTTATTCTGGGATTTTCTTCTATTTCTTCATATTTACTAAAACGTTACTTTATAAGTTTTTCATGTAGTGTAGGAAATACACTACGACAACAATCATCAGCTTCCCCTTCTGTCCGACATGGCTCAAAGGGACTTCTCCAACGTGCACGATTGGGTGCGGAGTGTCGTCTCCGGTTTCGACTACTCCTGGTTGATCCGGTTTCTCCAAAAAGGAGTACCACTCTTTGTGGCTCGTCATGTGGTTCGAAGCTCCAGAATCAACATACCACACTTTCTCCGATTTGGAAGTGGTCTTCTTCATCGAGTTCGCCTCGTGCTTCATCACCAAGGCTGGCCCGTTACCGTTCTTGGATCCTCCTGATCCCTTCGTGTAGTGCGAGCTTTGCCGGCCATCCTTGCTGGCCTTGCCGGATCCGGATTTGTCCGAATCGGCGTGCTTTCTCCAGCACTCACTTTCTCTGTGGACCTTCTTGCCACAGTACCAGCATTCCGTTGCAGATTTGTCTTGCCGGCCTCCGGCTCTGCCATAACTCCCCCTGCCCGTGGAAGTCCCGGAACTGCTATCGGCACGACACGTTCTCTGTGCCTTTGTTCTTGCCCTTGCCGGCCGCCTCCATTGCGTGCCGACCCGCCTCCGTGTACAACATCCGGCTGTAAGTTGGTGCGCTAGTTGACACACCAGCGTGGTTCTCCTCTACAAGGAGCATCGACTGTAAGTTGAAAAATGACGGCGTATTCTCCCTTGTACACACCGCCGTTCGGAATATTCTGAACTTAGACGCCAGGCCCCCAAGACAGACCTGTACCATCTCATCTTCCTCTACGGTAACATTGATTGAGGCAAGCGAGTCACAGATCTCTTTGATCCGGGCCGTGTAATCTGCCACCGACATGTCCTTCTGTCAGATATTGCTCAACTCTTGTCGGAGTTGCAGCTTCCGGGCTGTAGTGCTCGCGGCGAAAACCTTCTTTAGGTTCCCCCAAGCCTCCTTCGGCGTCTTGGCATCTCGGATGTGGCTCAACAGCTGGTCTCCGACACTGGACGTGAAGCAGTACATCACTCTGCTTGTCGATTGTTCCCACACTGGGAAGTCCTTATGTGTCGCATCAGGTGCTGTTTCTGTTATGTACACATAACGTTGGTGAGGGTAGGTCACTAATATTTACATTAGTGAAGGGTATGTTCACTATTATTAAAAAGGGGACTAATGATTGGATAGAATGAATGATATGTGCATGCACTATCATGATTTAGACAACCAATGAATAGAGAGCCTTTTAGAAAGGCACATCTATTCAAGGGGCCTAGGAAAAGGTATAAATATGAGGCTTAGCTACCCTCATAGGGATCATCACGTCGGAAGGCTGCTGTCGTAGACACCAGTGGTGCGGGCTAGGCTTTCGTCTCGACGATCGTGTTTATCTCTTCCAAGGTATTAGTCATCCTAATATCCGGCGGTATGGGACGTCGGTGGTAGGTTGGCTATGTCTAGATCATAGCTCGGGGGTGGTCGGGTGGAACGGGTTCTTCTATCCAATCTATTTTCTTCCTTTTTACTTGATTTGGTCTATTGATTAGTAATAGACTCTTAACAGTGGTATCAGAGCTTTTACTAACAATTTTTTTGTTGTTTTGATGTTTTTTGCGTGTGAGCGAGGGGGATCTAACAAGGCTCGTCATGCTCTTCTCAGGATCAAAACAACACTCTAAACCCGGTATTCTTCTTTTTTGATCTCTTCTCTTTTTCTATTATGCGTTCTTTATGGTCGAATCAAATTGGTATTACGTTTTATTCTCTTTCTTTCTACCTCCTACTACGCTACGATTTTACTTATTATTATGCATCGGGCCGAGCGTGTTTGCACTAATCGCACACGCTCAACTCATGGCCTTTTGCATATTGCGATATATATCCCACTCTCTCCTCTCTTGAACTCTTACGATAATAATTATTCTTGTGCATTGGGTCGAGCGTGTTTGCTCTAATCGCACACGCTTATCTCATGGCCGTTTTGCATAGGATGTTGAGTATACCACTCTTCCCCTCTATTGAGCCATCACTTGGCCGATTCTAAGGGATGATGTGGCCTTGACGAGGTGTATGTTGCCTACCTATGCCACTCTACTCTCTATTGAGCCATCACTTGGCCGATTCTAAGGGATGATGTGGCCTTGACGAGGTGTATGTTGCCTACCTATGCCACTCTACTCTCTATTAAGCCATCAATTGGCCGATTCTATGGGATGTTGTGGCCTTGACAAGGTATATGTAGCTTACATATGCCACTTTCCTTTTTAATTAGCCATCAATTGGCTGATTCTAAGGGATGATGTGGCCTTGACGAGGTATATGTCACTTACCTATGCCACTTTCCTCTTTAATTAGCCATTACTTGGCCGATTCTAGGGATATGTGGTGGTCTTGAGGAGGTGCATGTCAACTACCCTAGGGTTTCGTATCTTAGGGCATGTTTGATTCCATACACCTAATTGTTGATTATTCTAATTAAATTTTAATTTCATAAGTATTGTTTCACTTATATGATTTTCTAGTAATTATTATTTACCCGCCCACAATTAACTCTCCTTTTTCCACTTCCTTTTCATGTATAAAGTATTTACATCGTTTATTTTTAATGTAACCTTTACGTGTAGACTATTTTTTTCGTATGGAGTGGCTTGTTGAACGATTTTTTTTCAACGGGTCATCTAGGTTTAACTCTTATCATCAAGCCTTAGAAAACGAGTAAAACCATATGAGTTCCCTTATTGATGTTTTACTCATGGATTTGAGTATTACATCTTTGCGCACAACACCGTCATCACTTGTATCAATTTGTGGCTTATGTCACAATTGTGCAAGTTATAACAATCATATTGGGATGTATATGTGCATACCTTGCACTTCCCATTTATTTGGGACATTGTTTTTTTCGTAGGTAACACATGGGTTTTTTTTTTTTTATCCTTGTTTTCGTCACTACTTAACTCTTATGAGTAGTGCCTTATTTTATCATTTTATCATCACGTTTGCTTATTGCTCGCAAGACTAGAATATTACTTGTGAGTGCACTTGTTTTTTCACGTAATACACTTTCTCGACCATATAATACATGATGGGTTGGCATTAATATAAGGCTATCTAGGAAATTTCATTGATGTAAGAACCATGGTTGAGCCTCGGGGAGCCGCCATGATTACTCAAGATAGAGATCCGAGAAATACATCTTAGCTATGTTTTCCCCCATGGTTTTTAAAACACCATAGTGTTACCATAGTTATCGGATCTCGAATCACATCTCATATGTCTAGAGGGGTAAAGACATGAGATACTTTCTTGGATAAAGTTCTTTCAATCAAAATTTCAAGCATTCATTTTGCTTGTGTATTTTCTGAACCTCCTTATTTTATTGCATACCCACAACGTGCATCATGGAACAAGTTTTGAACGCAGTTGGAACGATCTCTCCAAATGAGACCTCTCAACCCCAATCCGCATCTCGCACACAAGCTGAGATCACTATTGAGCAATTGCTCACTACTACCTTGAATCAATTGGCCGAAATGAGACAGGCCAATATGGCATTGGAAAAGAAATTCCAAGAATTAACTATTGAGTCCAAGAAAGAAGGTGAACCTTCCTTCGTAGTCACGCCTTTCAAGGGAGATAAGAAAGAAAGAACCGAGGAGGCCATTAGCACTTGGCTTGGTCGTTGGGAGTCTCACTTTGAGCTTCATCCCAAGCCCGATGCAGTAAAAATTGGTTATGTCGGTCGTGAGTTAGGTGGCCGAGCTGCTGCTTGGTGGCGTGGCCTAAGGACCGCAAAAAACTTACCCACAACTTGGGAAGGTTTCGTTGATGTTTTTAAGAAACAATTCTTGCAGCCACCTTCTCAAACCGAACAAGCGCAACACTTGCTCACATTGTCTAGTGAGCCATTTACCTCTCTCGAGGATTATGTGCATCACGCTCGGACCCAGATCCAAAAATCGGGACTTACGGGTGAGAAATGGTTTGTCGCTTGTTTTTTGAATGGTATTCCCAATGGGGATTATCATTGGATTGTCCATGACAAGGACCCCACAACTTTCGAGGAAGCCGTCAACATTGTGCTGCGATACCATAGGACTTCCAAGAAAGACCACAATAAACCTGAGTTCGCCAAAACTCCGAATGTCAAGTTCATTGGGAAACGTAAGCAATCCAGTGACACTCTTGACCGCGACTCAAAGAAACCGAACCTCTTCTGTGCATATTGCAAGAAGCGGGGCCACACAAAGGATACCTGTCGTCGTCTTGAGAGGAAGTCAATGAACACCCCTCCTCAAGACAAATCTACGAGTCACACAGGTGAGTCTTTTGATATTGTTGAAGTTCATACCAATCACTTAAGTTTATGTGAATGCACTTTTCCTTCACATTTACTTGGACCTAATGATTTACTCCGAGCAGTCGGATATATCAATGGAACACAAGCACATTTCTTGTTTGATTCCGGTAGTTCTCACAATTTTCTTAATGATCACTTTGTGCAGCAAATGGAGCTCCACATAAACGCAAGTGATCATATCTATCAAGTTCACATGGCAAATGGAAACGTTCAATACAGCAGTGGCATTGTTTGTCAACTGCCAATTCAAATAGATACTTATTTGGAGAAGCTTGACTTTCATGTTATGAAATTACAATCCGCAGATGTCATTTTAGGATATCCTTGGTTTTTTAATAAAAACCCTTCTTTGTCCATTGATTGGGTTAATCACTCAATCACATTTGAACTTAATAATTGTAAACATTTTATTCAATGTTCCAAACTTCCTTCTCATTCACTTGTGTCTTCTAAATCTTTAAGTGAGTATTCTAGTTCATTAATTTATTCGTGTGTAATTGATCCTGCGGTTCAATTTTATTATTTTAATATTGACGCCACACAATTACCACATTTTGAGCAACGATTACTCGACTCTATTTTAGAGGATTTTCAAGATGTGTTTCCTACTGAATTACCGCTTACTTTACCACCTAAACGTAATGTGGACCATCAAATTGAACTCATCCCTGGGGCTGCTCCTGTGAGCATTCCACCTTACCGACTTAGTCGATTAGAAGAGGATGAGATCGCTAAACAACTTAAGGAATACTTGAGTATGGGCCACATTAGGTATAGTAAATCACCTTGGGGTGCGCCAGTTCTATTAGTCAAGAAGAAGGAAGGTTCGTGGCGAATGTGTATCAATTATCGCCGTTTGAATAAAATGACAATTAAGAATGCATATCCATTACCTCGTGCCGATGATTTGATTGATCGTTTCCACGGGGCTCGATATTTTACGAAAATTGACTTACGAACTGGTTATCATCAGATTCGCATCGCCGAGGATGATATTCCTAAAACCGCTTTTCGTACGCGCTATGGCCATTATGAGTTTTTAGTCATGCCATTAGGGTTGACTAATGCTCCAGCCACATTCCAACAAGCGATGAATGATGTTTTCCGAGATCAACTCGGTGATTTTGTTGTCGTCTTCTTGGATGATATTTTGATATATAGCCGTACCTTGCAAGATCATGTTCAACATGTTCGATTTGTTTTGCGAAAGTTGCGTGACAACTCTTTCTATGCAAAACATTCAAAATGTGACTTCTTCCAAAAATCTATTGTGTACCTAGGTCATTTAATTACAGAAATTGGCGTTGAAATTGAACCTTCTCGTATTGAAAAGGTTAAACTTTGGCCCATTCCTCGTAATATTCGTGAACTTAGATCATTCTTAGGGTTTGTTGGATTTTTACGAAAATCAATTCGTAACTATTCCAAATTGACTACGCCATTAACTGACCTTTTAAAAGGTCATCCACGTAAGTCTGTCAAACCAATTTCATGGAATGAACAACTTGACAAATCATTTGAGAAACTCAAGGAGCATGTGTGTCAGGCTCCCACTCTTCTATTACCAGACCCTTCTAAGCCTTTCTCAATTGAAACCGATGCTAGTGATTATGCTATTGGTGCCGTTCTTTATCAAGGTGGTCACCCTATTGCTTTTGAAAGTAAGAAGCTTGATGCTGCTCAATCTCGGTATTCGGTTCAAGAGAAAGAGTTGTTTGCGGTGATACACGCACTTAAAACATGGAGGCACTATCTCTATGGAAATAAATTTGTGGTTACAACAGACCATCAATCATTAAAGTATTTTTGTGACCAGCCCGATCTTGTTGGTCGTAAAGGCCGTTGGGCTGACCTTATGCAAGATTTTGATTTTTCCATACGATATCGCAAGGGTTCTATGAACACCGTTGCTGATGCTCTTAGTCGCATTAAAGAAGTTAACATGCTTAGCTTCACGGAAATAAAATCTGATCTTTTAGATCACCTTCGAGGGAAATACCTTGATGACAGTTATTTCTCAAAATACTGGACGAAAGCCGAATCTGGTTTAGATGCCGATACTAGCACCCTACCCTCGAAGGCGACCTTTCACATTACAAACGGTTTGCTCTACCGTAGTGGAAAGGTCTGTGTTCCAGATTTACCAAATGTTAAACAGAAAATTTTTCATGAATGTCATGATGCACCATCTGCTGGTCATCCTGGAATACAACGCACACTCGTTCTCATCTCGTGTACTTTTTTCTGGCCTAAGATGCGCTCTGACGTGCATAAATACGTAACTCAATGCTTACAATGTCAGATTAATAAGTCGGAACGACTTAAAGCTGCTGGTCTTTTACATCCCTTAGATATTCCCAACAATAAATGGGAAAGTATCTCGATGGATTTTATTGTTAGTTTACCTCGTACACAGAGGGGTCATGATGCCATATGGGTTGTCGTTGACAGGCTAACAAAATTAGCTAGATTTATTCCTACAAAAACCACGGTAACCGCTCAACAGTTGGCTTATCAATTTGTTGATGAGTTATTTCGTTTTTATGGATTACCGATGGATATTGTTAGTGATCGAGATTCCAAGTTTACTAGTGACTTTTGGACTCAGGTCTTTAAGAAACTAGAAACTACGTTGAGCATGAGTTCCGCAGATCATCCTCAGTCTGATGGACAAACTGAACGAGTTAATCAAATTATTGAGGACATGCTTCGAGCTTATGTAGCAAAAACCCCTTCTAAGTGGGAGCAATACCTTCCTATCTTAGAATTTGCCTATAATAGCTCTAAACATACATCCACTGGATATAGTCCTTTTATGTTGATGTATGGTTTTCAGCCACGTGCCCCAGTTGATGTCACGATTCATCGTGATACATTAGACAGTACACGCAATTTTTTGCAAGACATGAACCAAATGTTGCATATTGCCAAAGAAAATGTCAAGACAGCTCAAGATCGTGCTCGATTTTATGCTGATCAGGATAGACGTCCTCGTGCATTTACTATTAGTCAAAAAGTTTTTTTGCGTGTCCCGACTGATTCTACGTCATTATCTACGGGCAAGTGCGCTAAGTTAGCCCCACGATATTGTGGCCCATTTGAAATCCTTAAGCGAGTTGGGTCATCTGCTTATCACCTTGCCTTACCTCGTAACGTTGGTATTCATCCTGTTTTTCACATCAGTCGTCTAAAACCATTTTTAGGCTCTGGTGATAACACCATCACAATCCAAGATCTTGTAACATTAGAGGATTTTTCTTACAAACCTCATGTTCCTGAACGAATTCTTGATTCTCGTACTAAACGTTTACGTTCTAAAGAGATTCGGCTATTCAAGATCAAATGGATGGATAAACCTATTGATGATGCCACATGGGAACGCGAGCATTCGCTTAAGGCACAATTTCCTCACTTTATATTGCAAGAGTGCAATCTTTTGAAGTAGGGGAGTATGTTATGTACACATAACGTTGGTGAGGGTAGGTCACTAATATTTACATTAGTGAAGGGTATGTTCACTATTATTAAAAAGGGGACTAATGATTGGATAGAATGAATGATATGTGCATGCACTATCATGATTTAGACAACCAATGAATAGAGAGCCTTTTAGAAAGGCACATCTATTCAAGGGGCCTAGGAAAAGGTATAAATATGAGGCTTAGCTACCCTCATAGGGATCATCACGTCGGAAGGCTGCTGTCGTAGACACCAGTGGTGCGGGCTAGGCTTTCGTCTCGACGATCGTGTTTATCTTTCCAAGGTATTAGTCATCCTAATATCCGGCGGTATGGGACGTCGGTGGTAGGTTGGCTATGTCTAGATCATAGCTCGGGGGTGGTCGGGTGGAACGGGTTCTTCTATCCAATCTATTTTCTTCCTTTTTACTTGATTTGGTCTATTGATTAGTAATAGACTCTTAACAGTTTCGTTGGCTCCTTCGACGAAACTCTAGTAGCCATGCCCAAGCAGGTACTAGTGCATCTTATACGACCAAGATGCATAGTTGGATCTGTCGAGTTTCTCCACAGGGAGCGAGCTAGCCATCCCTCTGTCCATCACTTCTCTGTCTGTTGTTCTTATGACCTGTTAGGGTTTGCTTTGAAGCGTTTGTCGGCTGAAGAGGTTCTCAACCCTCGTGCTCTGATACCATGTAAACGATTACTTGAGGAAGCGTTAGGAAACAGAGAAAGTAGAGAATACACAGAGTACACGGGAGAGACAGAGAGAGCAAAACGTAAACGCTATATTAAAAACAATATAATCACTTTGTATATACAACTGTGCTTAGTAGCACTATTTATACAAGTCCTCATGGGACTAACAGAAGTACTGCGCACTTCAATGCTCACACGAGCTTCTGACAGTTACTACGAGACTATAATTGCCTAGTAGTCTAAACTAATACTAGGCTTCCGGTTACCGATTGGATCCGGCTAACCGTCTCCCCAACTCAGCGGCTCTGTTGCTTGCCGGCTTAGGCTTATTCAGCCGATCCGGCTCCAGTTGAGCTGGCCGCTCAACACACCCAAAGGTGGATATGTGGTGTGTGCAAACAATGCCTCTTATGCTATCATTGGAGTAGGAGAAATTGAGCCTTCGGCTACAGATGGAGGTGTTGTCATCTACATTATGCAATGGCTTGTACTGCTTGGATACATACAAGAGGGCCTCTCTAAATGCCTTGGCTGTCCATACTTCTTCCATGGTTGAAATGGAGCTTTGGCATGCTCATTTTGGTCACTTGAACTTCAATAGTTTGCTTCACTTTCAAAAGAAGGATATGGTTATTGGGTTTCCTACACTTGAGTCCATTGAAAAACATGCATGTGAAGGTTGCATTCTTGGAAAAATGCATCGTGCTTCTTTTCCAAAATATAGTCATACACACACTACAAGAAAATTACAACTTGTTCATAGTGATGTGTGTGGTCTTGTAAAGACTCCATCTTTTGGAAAGCATGTATATTTTGTTACCTTCATTGATGATGCTACTCATCATACATGGGTGTATCCTATGAAAGCAAAGAATGAAGTTTTTTCTTGCTTCAAATCATTTTTAGCTACGGATCGTGGTGGCGAATATATGTCACATGAGTTTAATGCTTTTTTTTGTGAAAGAGGTATTTTACATCAATGTATGGTGCCATATACACCTCAACAAAATGGTGTTGCAGAGCGCAAAAATAGAACACTCTTAGAGATGGCACGATGTATGGTTAAAGGAAAGCATCTTCCTAACAAGTTTTGGATGGAAGCGGTTATGTGTGCAAATTATGTGTTGAATCGTTGCCCTACAAAAGCGTTGAGAGTCATTACGCCATATGAGGCTTGGAATGGACATAAACCTATGGTTAGTCATATGCGTGTGTTTGGTTGTTTGGCATATGCTCTTGTGTCATCACAACAACGTCACAAACTTGATGACAAGGCAAAGAAATGCATATTTGTTGGTTATAGTGCTGAAAGTAAGGGATATCATCCATTGATGGACACAATTATTGTGAGTCGAAATGTGGTATTTGCTGAAAATTCAGCTTTCCCTTTTCTTGAATGCAAAAACACCCAATAGTTAACTCACAAGATGTGTTTGATACACACATGCCTTTGTTCCAAAGTGGTGCGCTTGACCATGGACATGTAGACCAGCCAAGTGAGTTTCAAAGGGATGAAAATTTCCAGCAAATAAGTGTTGAAAATGCACGAAATGTCCAACCAAATATGGCTGAACATTTGCAACAAAATGTGGCTGAAAATGAGCCTGAAATTCAGCCCACGCATAATGTACATATTGAAGATGTATTACATAATGAACGTATGGCTATTGAGAGGTCACAAACTATGCCGAGGTGGTTGAAACAAACTTTGTGAGATAGCAAATTGAGTGCACCTTTACTTGGTAAAACAAGCTCAAGCTCTCGCCATGCATCAAGTAATTTTGTGGATTATTCTATTGTTGCAATAGCATGTAATGAGGAGCCACTTACTTTTGAAGATGCATGTGATGATTCTCATTGGATGAGTGCTACGCAATCAGAAATGGATTCCATTCATAAGAATGGTACTAATTGCCCAAAGGAAAGAATGTGATTGGTACTAATTGGGTTTACAAGATTAAACGAAAGTCCGATGGTAGTATTGATCGCTACAAAGCTAGATTGGTTGCCAAAGGATATGCACAACAATATGACATTGATTATGAGGAAACTTTTGCATCTACTTCACGCATGACTACCATTCGTACCGTTGTCGTGAAGATTTTCGACAATGGTGTGAAAATCACATACGACATATGAAATCAAGTGTCAATCATATAAATCAATAATAGTGAATATACTAATTCTAAGTAAGTTTAATATCTTAGTACAAAAGACGAAGATCTTGAAAAGATGCACTTTACTACATAAGAAACGACAATATGGCATTGATTATGAGGAAACTTTTGCACCTACTTCACGCATGACTACCATTCGTACCGTTGTCGTGAAGATTTTCGGCAATGGTGTGAAAATCACATAAGACATATGAAATCAAGTGTCAATCATATAAATCAATAATAGTGAATATACTAATTCTAAGTAAGTTTAATATCTTAGGACAAAAGACAAAGATCTTAAAAAAAGATGCACTTTATTACATAAGAAACGGACATTTAAGTGTCAACTTATGTGGGTAAGAAGTTGTGAAAGAAAAAGAGAAAATTGTGAGATATCCCACATAGACAAGACAAATAAGGCTCTCATCATATATAAGGTAGAGCAAAAGTTATTATCTTTGTGTTTATGACTGGAACATAGAGAGTTCAAGGTAAATTGAACTAAGAGTGGAGATGGCCTAGCCCACTCGTAAGGGTTTTGGCCAACCAAAACAGAATTGGACCGTAATCGGCGATCGGCATCCGACGGAGCCGGTGATCCAGCGGTATTGGCATCCGACGAGGCGGCAACCGATGGAAACCGACGGCATCCGGCATCCGACAACCAAATAAATAAATAAATAAATAAATATATCACATATATATACAAAAGGAGGGAAAGTGAGGATTCGAACCTTGCACCTCCTAATTAAGAGTCAGTAAGGTTACCAATAAGCCATGACATTTAGTTGAATTTATATTTCTATCATGTAAATTCTCATACATGAGAGCTAAAATGAGTGACATGGTTATCATGCACCACATGTAATACATGAGCTCCAAATGGCAAACATGCATTTTATGCATGTCTTGTACCCTCACATGCATCATATGCATGACAACATCTATAAAAGAAGGGATGAAAAAGAATAAGGGTTAGGCTCTTTTGGTGATGAAATTAAGAAGAAGGAAATTCAATCAATCTCTCTCAATCTAAAGTCAAGCGTTTAATCTCAATTTCTCTCTTTCCCAATCTATCTTAAATACTTCCTCACTAAAGCTTGTACCGACTTCGAATCCTTCCGGTCCAGAACCTCGGGGGTTCCGCCTTACGATCCATGCCTAGGGACGGATCTTCACGACATAATAAAGTGGTGAACCCGACGTGAAAGAGTCGGTAGGAAGGATCAAGCTGAGATTAATACTTGGAGATGGCATCCACAAGCAACCAAGCGGGAGAGCTCGAAACGATGATCCTAATCGTTGAACTAATGATGAGATCTCGAGACAACGATGCGAGCGTGGAGAAGGACGTCGACTGTGTCATAGAGCTTGAGGGTCAATTTGTTGGAAGGAATGTTACGAAGTTCCTTGATACATATAGAAGGGAGCCGGTGATCCGGCATCCGACGAGGCGGCAACCGATGGAAACAGATGGAAACCGGCGGCATCCAGCGTCGGGCAACCAAATTAATAAATAAATAAATAAATATATATATCACATATATATATACAAGGAGGGCAAGTAAGGATTCAAACCTTGCACCTCCTAGTTAAGAGTCAGTAAGGTTACCACTAAGCCATGACATTTAGTTGAATTTATATTTCTATCATGTAAATTCTCATACATGAGAGCTAAAATGAGTGGCATGGTTATCATGCACCACATGTAATACATGAGAGCTAAAATGAGTGGCATGGTTATCATGCACCACATGTAATACATGAGCGCCAAATGGCAAACATGAATTTTATGCATGTCTTGTACCCTCACATGCATCATATGCATGAGAGCATCTATAAAAGAAGGGATGAAAAAGAAGAAGGGTTAGGCTCTTTTAGTGATGAAATTAAGAAGAAGAAAATTCAATCAATCTCTCTCAAACTAATGTCAAGCGTTTAATCTCAATTTCTCTCTTTCCTAATCTATCTTAAATACTTCCTCACTAAAGCTTGTACCGACTTCAAATCCTTCCGGTCCAGAACCCCGGTGGTTCCGCCTCACGATCCACGCCTGGTGACGGATCTTCACAACACTGTGGTCGAATTGGCTGCCCAAAGAGGTTGGAAAATGCATCAATTGGATATAAAAACAGCTTTCTTAAATGGTGATTTGCAGAAAGAGGTTTATGTGAAGCAACCTCCTGGATTTTCTACGAAAGAGAAAGAGAATATGGTTTGTCGCTTGCATAAGGCCTTGTATCGTCTCAAGCAAGGTCCACATGCATGGTATGAAAAAATCCATAAGCACTTGATTGGTCTTGGCTTCACATGTAGTCCAATTGAAAGCACACTTTATGTACGCAAAGATGGGGTTGATCTTCTAGTGCTCGTTCTTAATGTTGATGACATACTCTTGACTGGGTCATGTGAAGCAAAACTTGATTTTCTTATGGCGGATTTGCAACATACTTTTGAAGTCACTTATCTTGGTCTTTTGAGCTACTATCTTGGCATCCAGTTTGTATCTGTTGAGGGGGGAATGGTTATGCATCAAGGAAATTATGTTGAAATACTACTTTAGCATTTTGACTTTGAGGATTGCAAGCCAGTTTCTACACCTGTGGAGACAGGATTTAGGTTCTTTGTTGAGGATTCTAGTGATGCATTTGATACTTCTCTTTATCAACAAGCTGTGGGATGTCTTATATATGCATGCAATACAAGGCCGGATATACAATATGCAATCTCCTAGTTGGGTTGATTCATGCATAGCCCTGGCACTAAGCATTGGCAAGCAGTGAAACATGTGCTTAGATATCTTAGAGGCACTTTGAGCTTGGGTCTCTTTTATGGTAGAGATACTCAGCCATGCTTGCATGCTTTTACAGATAGTGATTGGGCTGGTTGTTATGATACTCGCGTGTCCACTAGTGGTAATTGCTTTTTCCTTGGAAACTCATGTATATCTTGGTTGAGTAAAAAGCAACCTACAGTGGCGACATCAAGTTGTGAAGCTGAGTACAGGGCAGTTTTCACAGCTACAGTGGAGTGTATATGGCTAAGACGCCTTTTGATGGATCTTTGCATGGAGATTGATGTTGCTACACGTATTTTCATAGATAGTCAGAGTGCATTGGCTGTTGCACGGAATCCCGTATTTCATGCACGGACCAAACATATTGAGGTGCATTATCACTATGTGAGAGAGCGCCTTCATGCAGGAGATATTGATTTGGAATATGTGCCTACACAAGATAATGTGGCAGACATATTCACCAAAGCTCTTCCATGAGAAAAGTTTGAAGCTTTTCGCAAAGCTTTAGGCTTATTGCCTTGTGGGGGCTGATCTGTCACTCCTTGTACATGTTCACATCATTCGCTCCAGGGGGGTTTGTTACACTTACGTGTTCCTCAAGTAGCTTTGATGTGAACCATTTTTCCCTATACATGGGCACTTTTTACTCTAGTGCTGGCTAGAGGTTTTTTCCCCATGTTACCACATACATGAGTCACTCATATGTGGTGGTACTTAGTAGTTAGGGATATATATTTCAGCTCCTATTAGTTTTTGTATCATTTATTCATCAATAGAGAGACCTATTCCAGCCATTGTCTTCCTTGTGTGAGTGCTTCTTTGTTTGAGCTTCTTGTGTGTGCCTCTTGTGTGTTTCTCACTCTTCCTCACATACCCAACACTATTGCACATTTGTAGGAGTAACTTCCTAAATTGGTCCGGATCTTTTTCTAGAAGAGCGGCTATACATTTGCGTATCCTCTTGCATCCTTGAGATATATGGCATGAAAGATTCTTGTGAATCAAGTTGGAAACTTCTTGTACGAGCATTCATGTCACCAAAGACAATAACTTCCCCTTTGGATTTGAAATAAGAAATATCATCTTCTACATTGGCAAAATGTTGATCTTGATCCAAACAAGCATAAAAGTTAGAATCTTGATGAGGAATGTATCATCCAACTACAAAAGTGGGCAAATCATTAGGTGTTTCTATTTTGAGCCATATGTAGCATTTATGTTCATCATTTTTTATGATTGACACATATTTCTCTATTTCCTTCTTAATCAAACATGCCACCCCTCCCTGTCCTCTTCTTTGTCTTGGATTTTTCTTCCATATCAAAGAGTGTACATTATAGTTTTGTAAACCTTGAATCCTTTGAGTATCATGCTCCCATATTTCAACAAGAAGTGTGATATCTGAGTCATCGGTGAACTCCTATATGCCAAATCCCGCATTCTAAGGCCAAATTTGGCCCATGAGACAATTCATGTACAACAAAACATGGTATTTACCCAATCATCAAAAAATAAATAAATAAAAATAAACAGAACTTAAGCTAAAAGAGTTCTAGTATTGTACAAAACGTGTTATGATGTAACATATTCGATAAAGAAAATGACTTTGTACTAGGCCTAGTTTCATTTCCATCCAAGCCTCTCGAAAAGAAGTAGAAGGTCAAAGGGTTTCAGTGTGGGTGTGATCCATGGTCCCAGTATAGAAGGTACCCCAACCATGGCTTCTAGGCGGTGCAGTTCACGTTCCCTTATTTTCTTAATTGCTTCTACACCATGTCGAGTTGCTTTGAAATCCGGCATCCAAGGGGGTTTGGTTCTTCTTTGGTTTTCTACTGGATCAAGGAAGAGGCCGAATGATGCAGGTGTGTCCACATTTGTTGTCTCCCCATCTCCCTGAAAAACTTCATGTGTTACATGTTGGTGAATTTTAGAGACATTATCGTCAACATCTTGTAGTTTTAGCTCTAAGTATATCTGCCTAATTTCTTTATATCTAGAGTATCTAATAGTTTGGGGAGGGTAGGAGAGGGACCAAATATGTCTCAGTATTTTGCGCTTATCTTGATGTAAGTTGGGCACTTGCATGTAAAGTGGTACTCATCCTCTATCTCTATGTGACATAATCTACATATCCTTTCCTCTCTAGGGACTCCATTAGTACGGTCATTCTCAATCTCAAGTTAGTGAAATGATATTCTAAGTTGTCCAATGGCAACCCTTAGTGCATTTGGTAAGAATGCATCTAGATATTTTGGTCATGTAATAAAACCTAACTTAGAGAAGTGCATGAAGTGTTCCTTATAGTACAACATTTTAGATGGGAGTGGCTCTAGTGGGGTGATCCATTTATACCAAACTCGACTAAATATGCCATATTTGTTTGGATATTACTTTATTACAGTCCTCATGAGATATTAAAGTGTTATCAATCGCGTGGTTGTACCTATGGGGAGGTAGGTTATTAATGTCTAGACCGTTTACAAGAAGCCTACTCACCATCATGCCATACTATGAGCTAGTATAGCTAGATTCATATAATGATCGAGATGCCTCAAAAGCTTGATGAGATATCCTATCATGTGGTTGGCTATGTATCCTATGAATAAAAACTACAAGTTGAAAGAGTGCTTCTACTAACATTGGGGGTAAAGTGAACTCATCTCTAATAATGTCATGTGGTACTGTCGATTTGCTTCGGAGTTGGCATGATAACTTCATCACCAATTGCGTCCACAAGAAAGATGGTAGCCCCGGAGCCCAAACCACTGATGCATACATGAGGGCGGGGGTCACTAATGAGTCGAAGAGCCCAAACAAGATGTTGTACACGGAGGAAGATAGGCCCCGTGGTCGTGGTGGATGAGGTGAGTCAATGCGCAATGGAGGCAACCGACAGGACCAAGATGGAAGGCATGGTCGTAGTTAGTGTCAGACGCTCGTGTGAGCATTGAAGTACACTGTACTTCTGTTAGTGCTCTTAGGACTTGTATAAATAGTGTTGTTGAAGCATGTTGTATACAGTGAGAACTATTATTGTTTTGTAATAGATTTTTAACGTTCTGCTCATTCTCTGTCTCTCCCGCATACACTCTATGTTTGTTTCTCTCTCTCTCTCTCTCTCTCTCTCTCTCTCTCTCTCTCTCTCTCTCTCTGTTGCTATCCGGTGGAGCCGGTTTGTCTGACGCTTCCGGACCTTCGTTTTTACATTTATGTTATCACTTCGCCACGACATCCGGTCATCCTTGGTTTGTCTTGGTTGAAGGCACAAAATCCACTTCTTGATTGGCGCAATCACTCAATTACTTTCTTCCAAACCAACTCGGAGGTGCAAGCAGTATCTCATGTTATAGTAGGTGTTCACCCTCCCATTAAAGTAGGAATTAGCTCAAGGGTGGATGCTCACATCCTAGTCACAACAAAGAAAATTATGCATAGTGCCTCTGAGTCGAGCAATCCAATGAGGACAGCTACTGGCTCATTATCGTCCAAGTATGAACACTTTAGGGACGTGTTTGAGAAAAAGAATGTTGATCACTTGCCTGAGCATCAACACTGCCACTGTTCAATTGATCTGCAAGAAGGTCCCAGTCCTCCCTTTGGCCCAATTTATGGGTTGTCGGAACCAGAATTCCAAGCACTCCGAACTTATCTCGATGAGAACCTTGAAAAGGGTTTTATTCAACCCTGAATATCACTAGCAGGAGCTCCTATTTTGTTCGTGAGAAAGAAAGATGGCTCCTTACGCCTTTGATCGACTATCGGGGTCTAAACAAGATTATTGTTCGCAACCGCTACCCACTGCCTCTCATCCCAAAGTTGTTGGATCGACTCTGAACTAGGCGGATCTTCTCGAAGATTGAGCTACAGTGTCGTGAAAATACGACGAGGATACATGAACTTGAGGCAGGACCCCGGGGCCTCCGACTTGAGGATATCACATTCGTGCTTTTATATTTTTAACAATTAACGGAAATAAGAAATTTAATAATTTTCATTAACAAAGGAAAAGAAATTACAATATGTCCCAAGATTGGGATTCAGAAGTTTTAGGTTTACTGAGATTAATAGAAAAGAAAAATTAGGGATTTTTAGAGATATGGCTTCCGTAGGGAAAATTAGGGATTTTGAGTGTTATGGCTTCGATAAGATAAGGGAGCTAAGAAGGAAAAGAAAATAAAAATGGAGAGAGAAATTGGAATATTATGGAGTTCCCCCTTGATCATAGCCTCCAATGTTACTTTTGCATGCCCACTTTTAGTTGCATCCATTTTTAGTTGCATGGCTTTTTCTTTTAATTGCATGCGACTGTCCACATGGCCTTTACTTTAGTTTTCTTTACTTTACTTTAATTCACCGCATGATCCAATAATGCGTAAATTTTAGTGCATGCTTTGATCCATCCGGTCTGGGTTTGTCTAGTCTGGTTCCGGTTCGATCGCGAGTTCCATCCGGTTCCCAGTTTCGTCCGGTCTCTGGTCGCCGGATCCACCCGGTCTCTGATTGCCGAATCCATCCGGTCATTGGTTGCCGGATCCGTCCGGTCACCGGCTCCGTCCAGTTCGGTTCCGGTCTGTCGTCATCCGATTCCGGTTCGATCGTCGGTTCCATCCAGTTGTTGGCTCCATCCGGTTGTCGGTCGCCGGCTCCGTCCGGTTTTCGGTTGCTGGATCCGCCCGGTCTCCGGTTGTCAAATCCATCTGGTCATCGATTGCTAGATCCGTCCGATCGCCGGCTCTGTCCGGTTTCCAGTTGCCGAATCCGCCTGGTTGCCAGTTGTCGGATTCGTCCGGTTTTCGGTTGCCGGCTCCATTCAGTTTTCAGTACTATCACCGGCCGGTTTGAGTTCCATCACCGACCGGTTCGAGCAACTTAGCCACATATGTCCTTCTAGACAAAAGTGGCCCAAGCCCAACTATTTCTTTTGTGCTCTTAACACATAGATGAAAAATTTTGGTTCTCAATCTGCTGATATAGCTGGCTCCTTTAGTTTTATCTATGTGGGATATTTCAAAATTGTATTTTCCTTATCTTCTCAAACTTCAGGTCCACCTAACTTGATATGTAGTTGTCCATTTTATATGTAGAAAAATGCGTTATGAAGCTCTTGAATATATCTATCTTCCCATATCAATCCATTAAGCTAATCTTAAATACTTATTTTACTAGTTTTAATATCGTGTGTGAAAAACCACACGACAACGGGGAGCATACAATTTGGTACGAATCAAACCTGGAGATGAATGGAAAACTTCCCTCAGAACGCGCTACGGTCATTTCGAGTATAATGGCTTCGATAGCTGTCGCAAGACATCTAGATCAAAGTATTGACTCCAATCCCGATCTACTTTGACAACATGAGTAGCATGCGGTTGGCCATGAACCCCATGTTCCATGCTCACATGAAACACATAAAAGTGCATTATCACTTTGTGCGCAAGTGGGTCATGAGCGGTGAAGTAGACCTCTGATATGTTCGAACATATCGGCAGGTTGCCGACATCTTCACCAAGCCACTCAGATCGGACAAGTTGCAGTAATTTTTAGAGATGCTTGGGTTACACCATCTCAACTTGCCGCACTTGAGGGGGAGAACTAGAACAAAAACCGGGAAAACATATAATGGCACCGGACATCCTACCGAAGAGAAGGAAACAACCGAAATAGGGGGAGACAAGAGGAAAAAGGAAGACGAGTCAACGAAAGAAGTGGGCAAATCCAAAAGAGTCGGAACGAGCGGTGACAGCAGTAGAGTCAAGAAGGACAAGGCCAAGACCCAGACATGGTCTGATGTGGTCAAGGTCCTAAAGGTTGAAGAAGAATTGGAGATAGCCAATTGGGACAAGGGCTGGAATGAATCGGAGGCAGCCGATACGGAAGAGGAGTTCGATTCGGAGGAGCCGTATCAATAGAAGACAAAATGGACGAGGAGGCAGCGGAAGTCGACACTGACACAGAGGAACTGAAGGCTCGAGAAGCACTGAAGTCGCAACAATGAAAGAGATGAGATGGGCTTGTTGAGCAGACAAGCTAACTGAGAAGGTCGAGAGGCGTGGAACTGGACGGGTCGTGGGAAGCGAAACCGGATGAGTCTAGGAGCGCGAGCAAGGTGAGAAGATGCCCACAATCTTAGCCGAGTATGTAAACTGGTAGGCCATTAGACGCCCACGGATCGGATTGTAAACTAGTAGACCATTAGAGGCCCACGATCTTAGCCTAGTATGTAGGCATATTTCTTGGAGTTAGTGTGAGTTGCTCGTATGAGCATTCAAGTACATTTTAGTACTTCTGTTAGTCCTCTTAAGGACTTGTATAAAAGTGCTCACTGAGCATATTGTATGTACAGGGTATAATATAAAATTGAGTTTAAGTTGTTCTTCTCTCTTTGTCTCTCTCCCACATACACTCTCTCTATGTGATTAAGCTTTCCATTAAACCTGTGTATATTCTATGTTGCTATTCGGTGAGGCTGGTTTCATATACAAGCTTCCGCACACAATTCTTTTCAAAGACGGATCAGAGACAGAAGATTCGGTCAGCGGTGGAGAAGGATCGAAGACAGCCTGTTCGGTCTGAGGGAATGATTCAAACAAGCTGAATCATATGAAGGCCAAATGGATAAGGAGGTAGTCAAAGCCGATGCTGATACGGATGAGCTGATAGGTTGAAGGAGGCAAGGAGAAGTTCATCGAGGGCCTTTGAAGGAGACAAGTTGACCAAGCAAGTCGAGGAGCGCGGGACCGAACAGGTCGTGGAGCGCGAGCAAAGAGGTGTGAAGCCAAGAGAAGTTGGAGCAATGGACCAACTGAAGCTGATAGGGAAGCTCAAGTTGAGCTTGAGGGGGAGTGTTGAGTGACAAGATAAACATGGGACGGATCAGTTGAAGAAGCCGAAAGCCGGATCGGACAGAGACCAATCGGCTAGGCCTGGATCGACTGAAGAAACCGAAAGCCAAATAGAACAAAGACCAATCGGCTAGGCCTAGATCATCTGAAGAAGACGAGATCTGGATTGGACATAAGCCAATCGACTAGGAGCCACCATGCCATTAGGATCCTATATTCCTATTTTAGTAAATAGAAGTATTATAGGTTGATAGTGTCAATAGGTCATTCACGAGCATTGAAGTACTTGCCCGTAATTCTGTCAGTCCTTTTGAAGGACTCGTATAAAAGGTGCTCACTGAGCACATTTGTATGTGATAGAGAGTGTTATTTTGAATGTAGTTTTGTTGTCTACTCGACTCTCTCTCTCTCTTTAACATTGCCATGACTATCGCAACGTACTGCTGCCCTCTCTCGTGACTGCCACTACGATCGCCGCCACGGACTGCTGCCCTTTGGCGTGACTACAACCACGACTGCCGTGACATTACTTCCAACGATACCATAGCCGTTGTTGTCCATAGGTTGCCACCTGTGATTGTTGTGTGCATTGGTCAGCTGCATTTCTCTGCATGCGAGCGTGGTTTGTTGTGTGCGTGGTTGCTACTTTCCTCTCTACATTTCTTTCCTCACTAAGGAGCAATTTGTTTCCTCTACTCTTCTTGTTTTTGAAGTTGTCAAGTGCACCCTTGGTGGAGTTTGTTCCTTTGCCGCGTGTGTGTTGTACTTTGCACGCGCACTTTCTTTAGTGGGTTGTGCATCTTTGGAGTGCTCTCTTGCGTGTGTCGCATGGTAGGTGCGACATAATTATGTGCGCCAATCCACCAAAGTGAAGGAGACACCCACACATGCTCGACTAAGTCTTCCATCCACTTCTTTTATTTTATTTTTATATATTACTCAAAAATGGCATCTAAATGAATTAAGGAACATTAAGAGATACAAGATGAGGTTATAAATAAAGAAGACTTTTAGATATGTTTAAATGTTTAGTTAAAATAGAGACTGATATGAGAAAATGGGCGAAAGAAGTCGAAACCCACAAGAAAAATGATAGAGAGGAAAAAGATGCACTTAAGGCCAAAATAGAGAAACTTAAAGTAGAAAACATCAATCTTAAGAAACAACATAATGACCTCGAGGTATCTAGGGAAGATGGTGAAATATCCTCCATAGAAGATATAAAGGAAGAGATTAAAAAAGTTAAAGAGGAATTAAAAAATGACATGGAGTTAGCTAAAATGGGTTCGGTAGACGTGGTAAAACAAAACATTAAAAAGGAAATAAAAGATGAAAATATTGTTAACACTACTACCAGAGAAAATGCGTTAGGCCCGACGCTTAAACGCACATGTCACTAGACTCAAGGAAGGTGCATCCCCCGACAAAGATGCACAAACACTTAGGAAAATGCTAGGGTACACAGAGGCCATACCAATCACCAAAATTTGGAGGGTCGGGCGTGACACAACTAGGAAGAGAGCCTTATTCCTTCATTTTAAAGAATTGGAATCTCGAATCACATTTTTTAAGAAAAGACCAATTGTTCACGTATTAGGTGGGGACCTATCTATCTAGATGAAGAACTCATTAAGATGCAAATTGAGCACCACAAAATTTTTCTGCCACGAGTTATGAAAGCTCATAAAGAACGACATCACGCCTTTTATCGGGACGACCGAGTCATAATAAATTATCGCGCTACTAATTGACGGCGTGCAACCCATGTAATAGAAAATAACTTAGGATGAGGTTATGGAATTGTAACGGTGCACTCTGGACACACCCCGGCTGCCTAGAGGAGATATTAAAGGTATCAGATATGATTTTCTTAGTAGAAACACACCAATGCTCAAATAGAGGACTCTGAGTCGAATGATTTCATTGGCAGTCTGTATTTACAAACCTTACGTCGACGCACTACCAGAGGATCTAGAGGTGTTGCAATATTGTTTGGGAGAGAGCTACATAATAGGATATAAATACTAAGGATAGACCCAGAAGCTCGTTTTATGTGGGTCAAAGTCTTCACTATCAAGGACTAGGCAGTATTTTTCACCATCTGTTACTTTCCCCTGAAAGGATCCCGTTATAATATGGCTAGAGAGGTGAGATTAATTTCATGAAGGAGTGCCACATGGGCCTTCTCCATACCAACCTTTATCGGATGACATAATCCGATATTCTTCCCAAGGAGAAGTCTTCCTTGTAGGAGATTTCAATGTGAGAACCCAATCATGACAATGCACAACATTTCAGATCAATAGAAACCTAGAAATGGTAAATGTCAATCCTTTAGACATAGGCACCACAGGTAGATCAAAAGATCAAGGTGAGGACGCCACAAGCTTTGGCCATCATCTGCTCGAACTTGGCAGTCGGCATCGGATGATCATATATCATGGTTCAACCAAGTGGCCAGGCTCGAAAGAGATCACATGTTTCCCACATGGAGGAGGGGAAAGCATAATTGATTATCTAATAGGATGCCCTGAAGCTATCCACATGATTAACTCCTTCCAGGTGGCCCCATGTCCTATTGGCACAGACTATAGTTTCTTATACTTTGAGCTAAAATGCGATATCTCCAATATCACCAACTCTAGTCAATCAAGCCATCACACCACAATACATTTCACACATGAGCTCTCAGACATATACTCCCGACATGTTCATGCCCATCTCTCCTCTCTTCATTCCTCCTTGCCTTTAGAAAGCCTTCCTATGGAATTCACACACATCCTTCACTCCACAACAATTAGCTACTTCCCATATACAAAACACTCCAATCAAGGTAGATTAGGGTCTATGCCACAGAATAGATGGTATTATGAGGATTGTAGGGACTTACATAGACAACTTAAAGTATCACATCTCAGTGTTACTATCACCTTAGTACAAGCTTGCAAAGAAATGCACAAGATGACACGCCGTAAGGGGCGAGCGTGGGAAGCATCCCAATATTGGGATCTCTACCATATGCTCATGAGTAGCAATTGCGCCACTACGTGGAAGAGACTACGACAACCAAGACCACAAACACCCATCAAGGATCCCAACACTTGGCACACATATACAGAGAGACTTTACCAAGTCCCAAACCAGCCACCGATTCTAATGCCTTCTACACCCTCACCTACCATGGGAACCCCTAAACGACCTCTAGGGTCATGAAGTGTTGAGATACAAGCTCAACATTAGCCGGATCGGTTGTGCAAGCCGAGAACCGGATCGGTTGGGATCGATCGGTTAGGCCACACCGGTGCGCAGACCGGTGCGCAACGAGAAGGCATAGCGGTGCGTAAACTGCGAGGCCGTTGGAAAGATATTCCGCGTAGTTTTAGGAGTTAGTGTAGAGCTCACTTATGAGCATTGAAGTACGTGTTAGTACTTCTGTCAGTCCGTATGGAATTGTATAAAAGTGCTCACTGAGCACATCCTATGTACAGATTGAGTATTATCTTTTGAATTGAGTTTGTGTGCATTCTCTCTCTCACTGTCTGTCTCTCCTGTGTACTGTGTATATTCAAGCTCTCCATTAAACCTGCGATTCTGTGTTCGGTTTTTTATTGCTTCCGCACGCTATTCTTTTTACATGGTATCAGAGCGTGAGGGTTGAGAACCTCTGCAACCGACCTTAGCTCAAAGAAGAAAACCTAACCTTCGTAAAGGACAGGAAAAACAAAATGGATAGAGGCATGGCTAGCTCGCTTCCAACAGAGAAGCTCGACAAAAACAACTACGCGTCTTGGTCTTACAAGATGCACCAATACCTACTCGGGCACGGTTATTGGAGCTACATCGACGAAGCAAATGACACAGCACTCGATTTGACACACAAAGATTTCCTAGCGTGGGAACAGTCGGCGAGTAAAGTCCTCTACTACTTCGCGTCTTGTGTGGGCGAACAACTTCTAAGCTACATTCGGGATGCGAAAATGCCGAAAGATGCTTGGGGAAATCTGAAGAAGATTTTCACCACAAGCACTACAACCAGGAAGCTTCAGCTCTGACAGGAGCTGAGCAACTTATGACAACGCGACTTGTCGGTGGCTGATTACACCTCGAAGATCAAAGAGATATGCGACTCCTTAGACTCTATCGATGTGAATGTCGAGAAAGGCGAGATGGTGCAGATCTATCTCGGGGGATTGGTGTCGAAGTTTGGAGCGTTCCGAATTGCTGTGTGTACACGTAAGAATATGTTGTCGTTTTTCAACCTACAGTCGATGCTCCTTATAAAGGAGAACCAGGCGGGTGCGTTGACGAGCACGCATGCCGACAACAAGATGTTGTACACGGAGGGAGATAGGCTCCGTGGTCGTGGCGTACGAGGTGAGTAGGTGTGCAATGGAAGTGGCTGACGGGACTGAGGAAGGAGCCTGGGGGCTTCACTGTCAAAACTTGTATGATAGCACGTGAGTTCATCAAAAGGGGTTTAAATTAATCAATGAGATAAAGAATATATATATATAAGGGTATTAATAAAGATTTGAAAATATATTTACATAAGGGTATTATCAATTATGCTGGAAAAAAAATTTATATAAGCCCATGAAATATTAGATATTTCAATGAGATAGTAAAGAATATATTATACAAACAATACTCAAATTTGGAGAAGCATATATATATACATACATACATATACATGCATATACCTACATTCAAACATTACATCCATGAATATGTATATACATACATTACACCCATTTATACATGCATATTGACTAAACATAAATATATGTAGAAATATGTATTACCATATGTAAATATGTACTTACACATACATACATGCATTACATACTATATACATATTAGAATCGGCCATATATATTGACATAGGAGTATACATAATACATACATAAAAATTACATATTACATATATACATACACATTCTCACAAACATATTTTATATATTACATATTACACACATATATTATTATATACAAATGCAAATATACAAACCAAACACAAAAAAATAAAGTACATATTATGTATATACACATACATACACATATACACACATTCCATACATACAATACAATACAATATATGCATACATACATACACACACGAACATAACACACATCACACATGCATACCACATACATGCATATATACCTACATTCATATATCACACATCACACATGTGTATATACCTGTACATTCAAACATTACATCCATGAATATGTATAAACATAAATATATGTACAAATATATATTACCATATGTAAATATGTACATACACATACATACATGCATTACATACTGCATACATATTAGAATCAAGTTTCAACCATATATATTGACATACATATATACATGTAACATAATACATACAATAAAATTATATATGACATTCATACATACACAAATGCATATATACATACAAAACACAGAAAAATAAATTACATATTATATATATACACACACATACATACATATTAATACCTAAGACTAGATATTATATGTATACAAATCTTCATACTTAAAAACAAGTTACATATATATACACGTGCACACACACATAAAATAATTAGATATTACATAGCATATAATCCATACCTATTACACAATATACAAATTTACACATACATATATAGATATATTACATATGTAAATACATATTCCACATATCACCATATATATAGATTATACTGGACCATACAAACCACAAAACTTACATACACACACACATTAGGTATATGTATACTTAGACATGCATTGCATATATACATGCATATTACGTACATATTACAAACATACATCCATATACGAACCATATACATACTAAACATGAAAATATCCCAAAAATATACATACATAAATACATTACATATATACGCATACATACATTCATACATTTACATACATATGACCACATACACACATACATATACATACATTGGATATATACATACATCTTATGCACATATTACAAACACATTCATACTCATTGAATCATGTATATTGACAGATACATATATGCATACACATACATACATACACATTCCACATATCACCATATATATACGTACATATGCCTACAATGTTATAAGTTTTACAAGCATACATCCATACACATATATACATACATTACATACTTGCATACACATAAATACGTTACATACACATATATACGTACGTTACATATGTACATACATATCATCACAAACTACAATACATACATATATACATAAATATTACGAACAAACATCCACACACTCATGTATGCATATATACATATGCCATACACTATACACATACAAACATACATACATTACATATTAGATATATACATAATACACATATGTACATTCATGCATGTACATACATACATTGCATATGCATATATTACAATCACACATTCATATACATTGAGTCATGTACATTGACATATGGATATATGCATACACCTAACACACACACACACACATACATTCATTACATATGCATACACATATGTACATTTGTACATAGACATACCTATATTCATTTATACATTGCTACATATACATACATTAGATATATACATAAATAATATGCACATATTACAATCACACATCCATACACATTGAATCATGTACATTGTCATATGGATATATGAATACACATACATACATAGATAAATTACATATGGATATATGCATACACATACATACATTACATATGCATACACATATGTACATTTGTACATAGACATATCTATATTCATTTATACATTGCTGCATATACATACATTAGATATATACATAAATATTATGCACATATTACAATCACACATCCATACACATTGAATCATGTACATTGTCATATGGAGATATGAATACACATACATACATGGATAAATTACATATGGATATATGCATACACATACATACATTACATATGCATATACATATGTACATTTGTACATAGACATACCTATATTCATTTATACATTGCTACATATACATACATTAGATATATACATAAATATTATGCACATATTACAATCACACATCCATACACATCGAATCATGTGCATCGTCATATGGATATATGAATACACGTACATACACAGATAAATTACATATGGATATATGCATACACATACATATATTACATATGCATACACATATGTACATTTATACATTGCTACATACACACACATACATTAGATATATACATAGATATTATGTACATATTACAATCACACATCCATATACATTGAATCATGTACATTTATACATTGCTACACACACACACACACACACACACACACACACACACACACACACACACATTAGATATATACATAGATATTATGTACATATTACAATCACACATCCATATACATTACATATATGCATACACATATGTACATTCGTACATGGACATACATACTCATACATTACCTAAGTGACATATGCATACACATATGCACATTTGTACATGAATGTTTGAATGCTATGTTTAGTATGTATGTATGTATGTATGTATGTATGTGCATGTAATGTATGCATGTATGAATGAATGAATATATATATATGTAATGCATGCATAAAATATGTATGCTTGCATGAATAAACATGAATGAATGGTTGTTTCCCCCCCCCCCCCCAATCACATAGAATTTAAATCTTGTAAAAATGGTTACACTAATGACAGGATATCTTCTTAAATAAAAAAATAAAAAAATAAACATGAATGAATGTACATATGTGTATATATGTAATGTATGTATATTTGTATGTGTATGCATATATGTGTGTGGATGTTTGTTTGTAATATGTATGTAAAATTAATGTATATATATGAGGGGTATGAATGTTTAAGTTAAACTATAAAAGTGATAAGTTATAAAAGTGAAAACATTCTAAAGAAAAAATAAAAATAATGTAGGAGAGGGGTTTGAATGAGAATAGGGAAAAGTGGGTAAGGGGTAGGGCTAGAAATAGGAGAAAGTAGGGGAGGGGTAGGGCTGGAAATAGGAGAAAGTTGGGGAGGGGTAGGGCTTAGAATATAAAGATTTTTACAAGGGGCGAGTACATAAGCCGGTGACAAATATAACACCGTGCTATGCGATAGAGTGCAGGGTTGGAGATACAACATGAATAAAAATGAAATACAAAATCCTGGCTACATGTGTAGTCCCGGACATATGAACTACAAGAGAGATAAAGAGATATAAAAGGGAATGCATCGCTACTAAATGTAGTCTCATGCTTACAAACAATATATATATTATATGTACACATGCATACATATTACAAACAAACATCCACACACACATATATGTATTATGCATACACATACACATACACATACAAATATACATACATTACATATTTTATATTACATATATACACATATGTACATTCATATATTCATTAATTCATGTTTATTCATGCAAACATACATATTTTATGCATACATACATACATACATACATACATACATATTCATTCATACATGCATACATTACATTACGTGCACATACATACACACAAAACATAATATTTGAACATTCATGTTTTTTTAAATTTAGATTTTTGCCGCCTCCTCCTTTGCTCTACCTCCTCGTCTCTCCTCATTGCTGTTGTCGCCTCTTCTCCCCTTGTTGCTTCTGTCCTCGTTTTGCCGCCTCTGTTCTCGTTTTGTTGCCGCCCCGCTTGCCTTGTTGTGCCGTTTTTGCTCACCATTATTCTCTATTGGGGCTGCCACAACTACTCGACAAATATTTTACATGTACACATAAGTACAAACATCATACATAAACCAAAACATAAATTCTTAGACTTACACACACTCACGTACATCATACATACATAAACACACACACACACACACACACACACACACACACACACACACACACAACGTATACAATCATACGCACATGCAATACATACAATATATACAATAAACGAAATTAATACAATACAATACAATATGTACATACATACACACATACCTATATACACTGACATACATACACATTTACACAACACATACATACAAATTACAATACAATATGTACACACACACACACACATGTGTGTGTGTGTGTGTGTGTGTGTGTGTGTAGAATATACATACACATATGGACACATATATGTATATGTTGTATGGAACATACATGCACACACACACACACAAACATAACACACATCACACATGCTATACATACAATAAATGCAATTAAATGCAATACAATACAATATATACATACATATTACACACATACCTATATACACATGCAATACAATCCATACAATACCTATAGACACATACACACACACACAAACACACATGCACACACACACACACACACACACACACACACACAACACATGCATACCACATACAAACATATACAATGTATGGAACATACATACACACTCACAAACATAAAACACAACAAATATGCATACCACATACAAACATATATGATGTATGGAACATACATACACACAAATCACACATGAATACCACATTCACAATGCACACATACACACATATATATGATGTATGGTTATATGAAAAATGATAGGTGGGTCATTCTATTTGTAGATAATGGATGAAGAATCTATTATTGAAGTGTTTGAACATGAGAGGGATGATGAAGATAAACCTTTGGGCATTGTAAGTGTGAGAGGAACTCTTACATATGCAAAGATCTGAGTCGAAATAATTGAGGACGGTATATTTTATGAACCATTTTCCTTTGTGTACACAAATATTTTGAATGGGAAACAAGAAGAGAAAAAATAATGTTACGGCTTCATATGAGTCTATCCATGAAACTAAACATAAGGTTAATTTGTTAGTAATTTCATTATTGATATGCATTTTGGATTGTTCCACGTCTGCTCTTTGAGATATATATATCAAGTTCAAGATTGTTTTATTGTAAATTACATTTTTTTTTATCACGCTATATTCTTCATATGTCTCAATAAACTTAAAAAAAAACTTATATGTGGCTTATATATGTTATACCTCTAGTGTTTTGGGTAATGTTTCCTAATTGTGTGTGCATTACTTTGTACTTTACACATTGTGTTTTCAATCTATGTGGCACTTGATGAAGCATTTCTAGGAATTGCATATGATGTTTAATTTTCATTCATAATTTTGCGAGTCATCAATTGTAAAGGCGGTCATTGATCCCTTCTAGGATTGGAAACTATGTGTGCATGTATATTTTATATGTAAGGGTATTTAAAATGGGTGGTTATGACAAAATATATTGGTAGTAAGGGGTATTTTTATTAATCTTTTATCTACAAAAGGGTCACTAAAATAGTAAAAACCATACGTATAAGGGGTTTATAAATGATGTCATGAACGCACGTGATACAACCGTCTTATATATAGTGGAGTCCCCGGGGGAAGGAGGCACCGAAGTGATGTTGACAGCAATTCCGGACCCTCCAGAAACAGGGGGAGTCAAGGTGACAAGAACCGACAAGGGAAATCCGCCGCAGAATGCTGGTACTGTGGCAAGAAAGGCCACAAGGAGAGCGAGTGCTGGAAGAAGCGCGCCGATCTGGAGAGGACCGGATCCGGATCAGGTTTCGGACAAACCGACAAGGGTAATCGGCAGCGATCGCACTACACCGAAGGATTCAGAAAAGCCGAAAAAGGGTCAGCCCTCGTAATGTCATGATATGGCAAGACTCAAACCCATGACCTTATGCTACATGGGTCAAGCTCTTCACCATTAGACTATACATTGTAATACGTAGAATATTATTTTCATTTATGTTTTATTATAGAAAATTGATGTATATTCCAGATTTCTCTGGAACATTCTAGAAACTTCAAGAGTATTTCTTAGAACACTATAAAAGGAGGCACAAGGCATTATTTCGAACCAAATCGGTTCAACGCCAGTCTTAAGCCTCCTAACTACTGTACATTTTCTTCACATAATATGTATCTTTTCTTATCATCACTCTCTCTCTCTCTCTCGATCTCTCTCTCCCTCCCTCTCACTCACTCTTTCCTTCTCTTGAGAGTTCTTCACCTCTCTTAGTACTAATACTTCTTTTAGTACTAATTCCTTCTCTGTCTTAGTACTATTTCTGACAGTTTGAACCGATTTTCCTACCTTCTGTCTCTCTCATTTCCTACTAATCTCTTATTCCTCTTTTCTTTCATCCCATGGCCACTGTTAGCGCTGAATAATATCAGTCTGTTTTTTCGGAATTTCAATGTTTGAAAGAGAAGTTCCATGCTTTGGAACAAGAAAACCAATGGTTGTTGGGGGATCTTCAGCAAATCTCCTTAGAAAAGCAGCAAATGCAACAACAGCATGGGGAACTTGCGTTACGCGTCCAACAACTCGAAGCCACCATCGTAGCGATGCAACAACAAGGGCCCGGAACACAAGGGATTCATAAAGAACCCAAGATTGGACTTCCCACAAAGTTCGATGGAATGCGATCACAGTTTAGAGGGTTCCTTAACCAGGTATGATTAGTTATTCAAATGCATCCTTCCCGATATCCCACCGATGCATCGCGAGTGGGTTTAGTAGGCACTTTGTTAAGTGGCTCAGCGTTGGCATTGTTCGCTCCACTATTAGAAAAGGAATCTCCGTTACTCAACAATTTTGAAGAGTTTCTAGGTGAGTTTAAAGCATGTTTCGGAGATACTGACAGCATCAGGACCGCAATCAACAAAATTCGGCGATTACGCCAAGGTGACAGTCCAGCCTCTGCATACGCTGTAGATTTTCGCCTACTCGCCGTCGATATCCCTTGGGATGATCAAGCGTTGATGGAGCAATTCCATTATGGTTTACGCAACGACGTCAAGGATTTACTCTTGACCTTCCCCAAAGAGCCAAAGTCCTTAACAGAAGCAATCAGTCGCGCGGTGAGATGTGACAACCGCCTCTTTGAGCGACGTTTGGAACGAAAGCTACAAATGCCGAGGGCAAGATCAGAGCCCACCTACGCCTCAGTGGTATCAAGACCTTTTCCAAGGGAGTCATATAACGCGCCTCTAGTGAATACTTCGACTCCGATGGAGATTGACACTACACGTCGTCGAGGGCCATTATCCGAAGAAGAAAAGCAGCGACGCCGTACAAATCGACTATGTCTTTACTGTGGTGGACCAAGACATATTGCAATAAATTGCCCCCATAAGCCAAGAAGACATGTAAACCAAATAGTCGCTAGTTCTAATTGTACTAAACCCAAGCCTATTTCAGTAGGGATATCTGATAGTCCTAATAGTACTAATAGCCCAGATCTAGCGAACAGATTTGATGTCCTTAGTCAGTTAGAAGAAGAGTTAAACGTCTAAGTCCAGCCAAAATAGGAGCCGTTTGGTTGGACAACCCTAGATCTGTGCAACCCATTAGTGGTTCCATTCCCTCTAAGCAAGTTAGTGATGTGTTCGTAGCCCAAGTAATAGTTAGTACTAAAAGTACCCCTCCAGTACATGTCCTAGCACTCCTAGATTCCGGAGCTAACTCTTGCTTTATGGATAAGAAATTTGCTCAAGCTCATAAGATATCCCTAAGAAAACTCCAGTGTCCAGCCTCTGTAGTAGTCATTGATGGACGTCCCATTGCTTCCGGAAATATCATAGAAGAATCAGAGCCCATTAATATTGTCCTAGATAACTTAGCATGTGTAGTATCATTTAATATTATTAGTATCCCAGAACATCCCATAGTTTTAGGATTACCGTGGTTCGAGTTCCATAACCCAGACATAGATTGGAGAACAAGAAAAATCCGGTGTCGACAAACCTAAGGGTCAACTCAGAAGATGGCAACCATTTCGCTATGTCAGTTGCGTAAAGAAGGGCGCAAGGAAGAAATGTTCCTCTTTGCAATATCAGTAAACCCCTCCAGCACCACTAAAGAAGAATCCACCGTTCAACTTCCCGAGAAGTATTGTCATTACGTCGATGTGTTCGATAAAGTACAAGCCAACACACTTCCTCATCATCGACCGTACGATTGCCCCATCGATTTACAACCGGGAAAAGAGCCGCCATGGGAACCGATCTACAATTTGTCACCAACCGAGCTGGAAGTCCTTCGGGCCTATATAGAGGAGAATTTGGAAAATGGTTTCATTCGGCATTCGAAATCTCCAGCTGGCACGCCCATTTTCTTCGTCAAGAAAAAGGATGGATCGCTTCGTCTCGTTGTAGATTACCGTGGCCTGAATAAGGTTACAATTAGGAATAGGTATGCTCTTCCCCTTATCTCAAGTCTTTTAGAACGGATCAATGGTGCCAGGTTCTTCACGAAGATCGACTTACAGGGAGCATATAACCTCGTACGGATCCGACCAGAAGACGAATGGAAGACCGCGTTTCGCACCAGATATGGGCACTTCGAGTATACGGTCATGCCGTTCGGCCTCACTAATGCGCCGACAGTCTTCCAACACATGGCTAATGATATATTCCGAGATCTATTGGATGATTGTTTGATCATCTATTTGGATGATCTACTGGTTTATTCAAAGACCCAAGAAGAACATGATTCTCATGTACTATTAGTACTAAAACGACTTCGAGAACATGGTCTGTATGCAAAGCTGGAAAAATGTAGTTTCGGGTGCAACCAAGTGGAATTTCTCGGGTACATCATTTAGTCAGAAGGCATCTCCATGGACTCAGCTAAGGTCAAAACGGTGGTAGAATGACAGACTCCGCGTTCGGTGCGGGATGTGCAATGCTTCCTAGGCTTTGCCAATTTTTACCGGAAGTTCATACAAGATTACTCAAAGATCGTTCTACCTCTCACACAACTTACCAGGAAGGGACAACCGTTCATCTGGTCTGAAGAAACGGACATGGCTTTCAGGCATTTACATCGGCTCCAATTCTAGCTCATGTCGATCCGGAAAAACCATTCATTATCGAAGCTGTCGCATCAGATTTTGCATTGGGGAGCATTCTGTCACAACAGGGGAATGATGAGAAGCTACATCCTGTGGCTTTTCACTCACGCAAGTTTGACACCGCCGAAATCAACTACGAAATTCATGATAAGAAGCTATTGGCAATAGTGGATTCTTTTACGCAATGGAGACATTTTCTAGAGGGATCTTGTCATCAAGTCACCGTATTCAGTGACCACAAAAACCTTGCCTACTTTTAGGACGCTCGACGTCAAGCTCGGTGGGCCCACTTCCTCACGCCTTTCGACTTCAAAATTACATATTGTCCGGGGAAGCACCAAGGGAAGGCAAATGCATTATCACGGCGTTCGTATCTAGCACCCCGTCCCGGCGAGCCAACTTTCGATAACCAAAAACAAGTCATCTTGGGACCGGCACGACTACAGGCAACACAGATCTTTGACATGCCCATGGATTCCCGCGTTATCGATACCATACGCGAAGACTTGAAGACAGATGTGTTCGCCAAGCTATACTAGCACAAATTGATCCCTCTCGCGCGTCGTGTTCACAGTCGCAACCGCCAGGTACGGACTATTGGCAATTCAAATACCATGATGGATTACTCTTCTTTAAAGAACTTTTGTATGTTCCTAATGGTTCTTGCCGCCTTCTAGTAGTACAAAACTGTCATGACACATATACAGCTGGGCATTTTGGTAGTACTAAAACATTACATTTAGTACAACGATCATTCTGGTGGCCCTGTATGCAACAATTTGTCGAGGATTTTGTTCAGACTTGTGATACATGATGCAGAGCGAAAATGCCAAGGCATCATCCATATGGTTTATTAGAACCATTACCAATTCCAAGCAAGTCGTGGCAATCCATTGCTCTAGACTTCATCACAGATCTTCCAGTCTCTAAGGGGTTCAATGCGATTCTAACGGTGGTCGATCGATATACGAAGATGGCTCATTTCTTGCCATGTACTAAGGAGATCTCCAGTGAAGACACTGCTGAAATTGTCATGCGTGAAGTATGTCGGCATCATGGACTTCCCGATAGTATCATTAGCGACTGTGGACCCCAGTTCGTGTCAAAATTCTGGAAGCACCTTTTTAACATGCTCAAGGTCACTTGTAACCTCTCCTTCGGTTACCACCCCCAAACCGATGGCCAAGCCGAACGAACCAATCAAACGCTGGAGCAGTATCTGCGGTGCTTTCTCATCTATCATCAGGATGACTGGGCAGATATTCTCCACTTCACCGAATTTGCCTATAACAACTCTATCCACACATCCACTAAAGTTACACCATTTTATGCTTATACGGGATGTCACCCCCGGTGGTGTGTACTTGAAACCCCAGAGGTGTCCACAAATCCTTGCGCAGAAGATCGTTTGGAGAGGTTACGCAAGATACAAGCGGATGTATCTACTCACCTCCAACAAGCTCAACAAACACACAAGGTTTATGCGGATCGTCATCGACTCCCATCTAGTTTTAACATTGGAGATCGGGTATGGCTACTCCGACGACACATCAAGACCACTCGCCCATGCGAGAAGTTGGATTATCGGCGATTAGGTCCTTTCCGTATTATAGGAAAGATTAATGATGTTGCTTTTCGTCTTGATCTACCTCCACAACTTCGGATACATCCGGTGTTTCATAGTTCTCTCCTCGAACCCTATCAAGAGAGCACCATCCCAGGACGTATTACACAGTCTCCACCCCCGATCAAGCTTGAAGATGGACCTGAGTACGAGGTTGCCGCCATCCTTGATTCCAAGCTTGTTTGCAACAAGCTCTACTATCTAGTCGATTAGCTAGGATATAGTCCCAACGAGCGTACTTGGGAACCGATAGAGAATGTCACCAATGCTCGTGCTCTTCTTGAAGACTTCCATCGTCAATATCCAGACAAACTGGGTCCTCAATCCAAAACGACTCATTACACTCATCGTTTTAAAGGGGGGATAGTGTCATGATATGGCAAGACTCGAACCCATGACCTTATTCTACATGGGTCGAGCTCTTGACCATTAGACTATACATTGTAATACATAGAATATTATTTTCATTTATGTTTTATTATAGAAAATTGATGTATATTCCATATTTCTCTAGAACATTCTAGAAACTTCAGGAGTATTCCTTAGAACACTATAAAAGGAGGCACAAGGCATTATTTCGAACCAAATCGGTTCAACGCCAGTCTTAAGCCTCCTAGCTACTGTACATTTTCTTCACATAATATATATCTTTTCTTATCATCACTCTCTCTCTCTCTCTCGATCTCTCTCTCCCTCCCTCTCACTCACTCTTTCCTTCTCTCGAGAGTTCTTCACCTCTCTTAGTACTAATTCCTTCTCTGTCTTAGTATTGTTTCTGACACGTAACGAGACACGAAGCGAACTCAATGAAGAAGTCCACCCTGAATCAAACAAGGTGTGGTACGTCGACTCCGGCGCATCAAACCACATGACGTGCCACAAGGAGTGGTTCTCATACCTTGAGAAACCGATGCAACCGGGAGTAGTTGCAACCGGACACGACACTCCGCATCCAATCGCGAATGTCGGTGAAGTTCCCCATGTCGGGCAGAAAGGGAAACTCATGAACGTGTTACAGGTCCCGACAATCACTAAGAATCTGGTGTCGATCAGGTAGATCGTCAACCAGGGGATGCAAGTCCGGTTCACGCATCTCGGGTGCTTCATCGAGGAAGAAGGCCGAGTTATTGCACAAGGGCGCAGAAACGGGAGGATGTTTATCCTCAACTCTAGTGACCGTGGCACCGCAATGTTCGCGAAAGTACAAAAAGTCGAGTCGGATATTGACTTTATGGCACAAGAGGATAGGCCACGTCAACTATCAACGGCTTGATGACCTGCAATCGAAACAAGTTGTGTTCAGATTGCCCAAATTTAGTGGCAGCAAGGCACAAATTTGTGAAGCCTGCCAGTTAGGGAAGCAACACCGACTTCCTTTCCCTAACGAGCATAACTAGAGCCGGAACAAGCTCGACTTGATACATTCGGATGTATGGGGGCCGACACAGAACGTTAGTCTTGGCGGGAGTCGATATTTCGTCTCCTTCATCGAAGACTATACACGACACACGTGGATCTACCTCATTGAGAAGAAGAGTGAAATCTTCGACTGTTTCCGAGACCTCAAGAATCTCGTCGAAAGGGAAACAGGAGAAGGATCAAGTGCTTGCAGTCAGATGGCGGAAAAGAGTACTTTTCCAGTCAATTCAACGGGTATTTGCAATAGATGGGAATTCAGTGCGAATTCAGTTGCAGATATACGCTGGAACAGAACGACGTGGCCGAAAGGAAGAATCGGTCGATTGTGGAAGTGGCACGGGCAATGCTGGAAGAAAAGAGCTTGCACAAGTTCTATTAGGCCGAGGCGATACGAATTGCGGTGTACATTTAGAATTGGATCGAAGACAAAGTGTCAGCGCATGAGGTGTATTTCGGAAGGAAGCCGAATCTACGACACTTGAGAGTTTACGGCGCAAAAGCTGAGAAGTGTATCTTAGTCGGCTATCCGGACAAGGAGAAGGGTTATAAGTGCTATAACCCCCAAACCAAACAAGCTCGCGTGAGCCGTGACGTTGTGTTTGACGAGTCCGCGTCCTGGTACTTGCCTACGACTCCGTACCTCAACTCCAATCTGAGCTCTAACGATGAGGTCAATGAGGCGGAAGTGCCTCTGGATGAAGGTGAAATCGGGACCCTCGAAGAGGGTCCGATCTCGTTTTGGTTAAGTGCACCGAATGGAAAACTGAGTCGGTTTGACCAGTCCAAAGAAGAGTCGGCGAGTAGTGGAGACTTGATCGTGCATTCCCCGCGCAGGAAATCGAGGAAACGTCTTACGCGCAAGGAAAAAGGGAAGAAGAAGGTGTTGGATTACGGCACGGATAGGAAAGAGTTGAATCGACGCGAGTCCGACTTCGAGGGAAGTGATGACAGGTCTTCGAGAGCGAAGTCCGTGTCGGCCAAAGAAGCCTCAACATCGGCGAATGAGCAATTACGCCGATCTACTCGCCAGAAGAACCCTGTTGTGCGGTTCGGTTACAACGAGTACATGGCGCATCACTATGCGTACATGGCGCGTGTGGCGGAAGTGCGTGAGTTGGAGAGCTACGCAGAAGTGGCGAAGGATGCGAATTGGCGTGCAGCAATGGAGGAAGAGATGCTCGCATTGGCGGAAAATGAAACGTGGGACCTGGTGGATGCACCTAAAGGTGTGAAGCCGATTGATGTAGGTGGGTGTACAAAGTCAAGTACAACACTTATGGCTCGGTCAACCGATACAAGGCCCGGTTAGTAGCGAAAGGCTACGCGTAGCAACACGGCATCAACTACGATGAGACATTTGCACCGGTCGCAAAAATTATGATCGTCCGCGTTTTGCTCGCAGTAGCTACGGCGAAGGGGTGACACTTACACCATATGGATGTAAAGAATGCATTCCTGCAAGGTGAGCTTGAGGAACAGGTGTACATGGTACAACCCCCCAGATTTCAGTTCGGAACAAACACATTGGCGGTGTGCCGATTGAAGAAGTCCCTTTACGGACTAAAGCAAGTCCCGAGTGCCTGGAACTCGAAGATCGCACAACGATTGCATCAGATGGGCTTTGCGACGTCAAAATCGAACTCCTCACTCGTCATCTGGAAAGGTCGACTCGGGCCGTTTAGCATTTTACTTTATGTTGATGACTTGGTCATCACCGACGCCGACCTAGGTGAAATTGACCGCGTCAAGCTCCAGCTTGCGGCATCGTTCGACATGAAGGATCTGGGGGACCTTCATTACTTCCTCTGGATCAAAGTGATTCACACCCCTAAAGGCATACTGATCAGCCAACGACATTACGTGTTGAGTATGTTGTTCAAATTCGGGATGGCCGACTGTAAGTCCGTCTCGACTCCTCTAGATAGAACCGTCAAGCTTCACCCCGATTCCGGAGAGGTATGTGACTCGACGAGGTTTCGACAGATAGTTGGGAGCCTTATATACGTGATCATCACCCGACCAGATCTCAGCTACCCGGTCGGGGTGATTAGTCAATTCATGGCTCGACCTACCGAGGAGCACCTTCAATGTGCGCAACACGTACTGCAGTACGTAAGCGGCACTAAGGACCGGGGGCTACTATATCAGACCAGTACAGCCCCGTCGTTGGTCGGCGACACTAATATCGATTGAACCGGCAACGTCGCCAATCTCCGATCCACGTCTGGTTTCGCATTCTCCCTTGGGAGTGTCGCGATTGCGTGGAGTAGCAAGAAGCAGCCGACAGTTGTGTTGTCAAGCACCGAAGCCGAGTATAGAGGAGCAGTTGTCACGACATGCGAAGCCATATGGTTGAAGCAGCTACTTAAGGATCTGCAGGTGGAGGTATCCGATCCAACGACAATGTACTGCGACAACCTCAGCAACATCCAGCTAGCAAAGAACTCCGTCTTCCACACTCGGACTAAGCACATTGAGGTGCACTACCATTTCGTCCATGAGCGTGTCCTCTCCGGTGAAGTTGAACTTCAGTATGTTCCGACGAATCGGCAGACCGCCGACATCTTCACCAAGTCGTAGTTCCCGCAGTAGGAGAAAATCGACATTGCAGATTCAGAGCTACAACACAGAACCTACTCGATCATCGTCCAGGTATGTTTCAGTTACAAAAACCCCAAACATTTGTTTTTTCTTTTTGACCATTGTTTGAACTTTGGTGCCGATTCATATTTCCCCAAAATGGAATAGGGCAAAGTCCTTGGAGTCCCATACAAGGATGTCTCGCAGATCGGGGAGTAGCAACAGGTGTGTTTATATTACTTTTTTTGTGTTTAAACCTGTCTTTAGTGATGATTGGGGTTTTTGATTGAAATTTTTGATTAGGGTTTTTGTTTATAAATTTCTGATTAGGGTTTGTGATTGAAATTTCTGATTAGGGTTTTTGATTATAAATTTCTGATTAGAATATCTGAATAAGGTTTCTGGTTACAAATTTTGATTACAGATTAGAATTTCTGATTAGGGTTTGTGATTGAAATTTCTAATTAGGGTTTCTGATTGAAATTTCTGATTAGGGTTTTTGATTATAAATTTCTGACTAGAATTTCTGAATAGGGTTTCTGGTTACAAACTTCTGATTATAGATTTTGATTAGGGTTTCTGATTTCAAACTTCTGATTACAGATTTTGATTAGGGTTTCTGATTTCAAATTTCTGAATACAAATTATGATTAGGGTTTCTGATTTGCTAAGTTAATGATTTTGCATTATTTCTGTTGTTGTTGATTAGGGTTTCTGATTTTGACATATTCTGATTTTGCACTATTTCTGATTTCTGAAATGATATTTCAGATGGTTCGTTCCTTCGTATCCGAGAGTGCTAAACTTCGCAAAATTTTGCGAGACAAAGGAGGACTTCCACAACACCTATGGTCTGTCACTCGAGGGTGTTGACCCTACTATCCTAAGTGATGTAGACTGGATGACAGTATATACAGTGCCTTGAGTCAAAGGCAAGGTCAAGCTGAAGCATGTACGAGCCGACTTGTACGATGACTGCATGAGGCTGCACCAAAAAGCTCATCAGGAGATCCCAGTCAACAATGAGTTGTCAATTTCATTTGCTAGAGCATTTGCATATGAGTACTGCAAAACAACGAAGGAATCTAGAGACCCTCAAATGTATAGGGTAGCTTGGGCAGTCTATGGTGAGGCATCGGTAAAAAGATGCCGAAAGATGGGGACCTTGGCACAAAAAATAGACAAATTTTGGAGCATGGCAGTTGTTGATGCAACTACTGACTCCTAGAAAACCGGGGGCATACACCACACCAACACCCAAGGAAAGCCAATGTCGATGATACAGGTGAGACATTGGTTAACTATATGCTAAAAAATGTCCATGAAGCCTATGAGACATTGGCATTTTTTAAGACTGATTTAGAGAAAGCCACAATGGCTTCTGCAATGGAGAGCAAAGTTACTTCCGCTGTTACAACGATTAGAAATAAGATTCAGGTAACTATTGTTTGGCTGGTATGTGATTGTGTTATAAATAACTTTAAGGGTAAAATGTGCTAATCAAGCATTATCTGGAATAGGTTGCGCAACAGGATCTTGAATTAGAGGGGCCACTAGATCCCCAGCGTAAAATACAACTGCAAACAGAGATCCAGGTTCTTTCAATGAACCTGGACCTTCTAGGTGTAAATATTGTTGCAGATTACAATTTGGAAAAGCTTCAAGTATGTTAACAATTCCTGAGCAAAGTTGGTGTATCTTTCTCAGACAGGAATAATTAATCGGTAAATTTCTCTGTTGCGTTGAAGGAACAATACATTCATCAAGAACAGGTAGTTAGCTACCTTAAGAAGCAGCTACATGTTGTGGAGGGAATGGCAAGGAGCAGATAGGATTTGGACCCGAACAGTCTTGCTCCCTTACCAAATGAAGGAGAACCAGAAAATGATTTATTGACAATTCAAGCACGTTGCATCACTTGCGGGTTAGGTGTGGAGGACAAAACTGCGTCTTTATTGGTTCACCTACAACCATGCAACCACACATACCATCTGCTTTGTTTTCAACATGCATGTAGAATTGCTGCATTCTGTTTGGGAGATTGCAATACAGCTCTACCAAATGAGTGGAGAAAACTAACAGGTATACCATATTGTAGCTAATAAGCTTAGTCTTTTCTAATTAGCTAAGCCGTAAAAAGTATGGAAACTATTTTGCTGCTATCGTTGTAGCTAATTAGCTACTACCATAGTTGATTAAAGCAGCTAATAACTATCCTATTAGCTAATTAGCTACTGCCATAGTTTACTACAGTAGTTAATTAGCTAAGTGACAACTAGTTAGCTACTAGCTAATTAGCTACTCATAGCTAGTACCATAGTTGTGTAAAGTAGTTAATTAGCTATCCTAGTAGCTAATTAGCTAGTACCATAGTTGTGTAAAAAAGCTAATTAGCTATCCTACTAGCTAATTAACTACTGGCAATTAATTAGCTATCCTACTAGCTAATTAGCTACTGACAGCTAATTAGCTATCCTAGTAGCTAATAAGCTATCCTAGCTACTACCATAGTTGAGTAAAGTAGCTAATTAGCTATCCTAGCTACTACCATAGTTGAGTAAAGTAGCTAATTAGCTACCATAGTAGCTAATTAGTTATCCTAGCTACTACCATAGTTGAGTAAAGTAGCTAATTAGCTATCCTAGCTACTACCATAGTTGAGTAAAGTAGCTAATTAGCTATCCTAGCTACTACCATAGTTAGTAAAGTAGCTAATTAGCTATCCTAGCTACTACCATAGTTAGTAAAGTAGCTAATTAGCTATCCTAGTTACTACCATAGTTGAGTAAAGTAGTTAATTAGCTACCATAGTAGCTAATTAGCTATCCTAGCTACTACCATAGTTAGTAAAGTAGCTAATTAGCTATCCTAGCTACTACCATAGTTAGTAAAGTAGCTAATTAGCTATCCTAGCTACTACCATAGTTGAGTAAAGTAGCTAATTAGCTATTCTAGCTACTACCATAGTTGAGTAAAGTAGCTAATTAGCTATCCTAGCTACTACCATAGTTGAGTAAAGTAGCTAATTAGCTATCCTAGCTACTGCTATAGTTTAGTAAAGTAGCTAATTAGCTATCCTAAATAGCTACCATGTTATTGTAGAATCTTGTGGATTAAGGACGGCACATGATGTGTCCTGCAACAGATGAGGATACTACTGCCAACGTGGCTGAAAGTAAGAGTCCTGCTATCACATCTCCTTCAGATCAGCTCCACCCTATTCTTTTGGAGTAGTGTACTAAATTAGGAAACGATGTGAAATGGCATGAAATAGTGGAAACAGCATGTAAAACTGAGGTTCACAACAATAGTGTTTATGAAAATTTGATGCAACATTTCTTCGAATCTTAAGACCTTGATTCCACCCCACCGAGCCCAACTACTGAAAATGTCCAAACAAATCCCTCGGTACTTGAAAAGCTAGCGCAAGAAACGACTGATGTGCAATTAGCTGCTGAGGCAATGGGAAGGTTGTAGGAGGAGGACACACTTGCGCATTGGGTGAAAGAAGCAAGGCTAAATGGGCAACCGACCAAAAAAAGGCTGAAGAAGGGGCCACGATCGGGAACAAGACCAGTCACTCGGTCAAGGGGCCTAGACGTAGTGGAGCGAAATACTGTTTAGTTGGATATGATTGTTAGCTTAGGGATTTTGCTAAGGTTTTATGAAGTTTTACTATCATGTTGGACAAATAAAACCTCAGATTGGTTGTTGCTTGATCCACATTATGTAATGGAACTCTATGATGTTTTTCCAAGATAATTTGAAGAGTGTTGTTCTATGACTGAAACTCTTTGATGTTTAGGATGTTGTTTTGTGAGACTGCTAGTTACTTTGTGAGTATGAATATGTTGGTGTTTTCTGATGTTGAAGAGTCTAAAGGGTTTGATTCTATTGCTCGTAAGGCCGATGGCAATGTGGATACTGTCGATGTTGCGGTGTGTTTAAAGGGCCCCATCTTGAAAGTAGATGTAGCAACTGACACAAGTGATCTGGTCACACAAGTTGATCAAGCATGTTGCACGGATGACTTGATGTTGCAGGTAGATGCAACATGTGATACTAGTGGACTGATATCGAGCAGATCAGTAGCTACATGCACCGAGGTAATCCAAGGATTGATAACTAAGTCGACAAAACAAGAGCACTAGAATGTGAAGCTAGGCCCAACACACTCGACTAGGGGTTGTGTCGGCCGAACCTGAGCTGATTGAGATTGATCGTGTCCTACCAGAAAATGGTGTAACAGCGGCTCAGTTTCAGGAATGGAAACCTAAACCACTAGAAGTCGAAAGAAGAGCCTTGATCTTGGAGCTTGATAAAGTCTTGATGAGTGTTAGATATATGCAGCCAAGGAGGGACGCGAATCAGTTTCTAGAGTGGATTGTGCAATACTTTGATTTGTTTATTTGGAGTGAAAAACCAAAATCAGATGTGTGGAAGTGTTTAGTGAGATTCTTCCCAAAATGGCGAAGTCATTTTAAAGGTCAATCAATGGGCACGAGAAAATTGTGAGCAAATGGAAGCTGCAAGATTCAAGAGACTTTCTGATTTTTGGGCTACTTGGCCTGAATATAATGCCGACAACACATTGATTTTGGATACAAAACATTTTCGGCACTACTTCAATATTCGGAGATGCTGTCTCATTCTACCCGAGGAAATGCCTAAACAGTACCTGGTGCAAACAGTGAGCTGCCAACTAGGTGCATGGTTGTGGACTCCATACTGAGCTCGATATGCGGATAATATATGTAGACTCGTTCCACTGACTAGCAAGAGCTTAGCTGTTTATAGGAGATTTGTAGACATTTCCAATGGTAATTTAAAAACATGTAAAGAGATGACATTATTCAATGAAGAATTTAATTACTTGTTCCCACTGTACTTATCTACTGTGTAATTTGAGGAATATGTTGCAGATTGTTGATTTCATGCTAGTGCTTTATTTAACTGTATTTTCGAAATACATGTTTGTTTTACACGAAAAGATGGTAATTGCTACTTGTAGCTACAAGTTTCATGGCATACTGTTGTACATGGTTCTATTGACAGCTAATTAGCTACTGGTTGATTGCAATATTGGAGTAGCTAATTAGCTATCATGGTAGCTAATTAGCTATTCTGGTAAACCTGAGTAAGCCTGAATACAACTAATTAGCTATTGATGACTATTTAGCTATTGACAGCTAATTAGCTACTGATGACTATTTCGCTATAACTTATAACTTAAAACTTAACAAAAAAGACATGATTTTATTGAGAAAGAAGCACAGAAAGCAGACTGTATACAAGAAACTGATTCTCAAACGAACATGTTTAACTGTTTTTGCGAAATACATGTTTGTTTTACAAGAGAACATGGTAATTGCTACTTGTAGCTACAAATTCCATGGCATACTATTGTAAATACATTCATACACATTAGCACCAACAATGTATAAAATTAGCAGCTATAGTATTCTGACATTGGGACGTTGATGCACCTGACCAAATGAGAGTACATGTACGCCGTTGGTTTGTCTTCTAACAGCCTGTACACATATTCGTAGACTCTAGTTTTGCATAAAAAATGCCTTCGATGTAGAATGTCCCGGCAGATACAAAATTTCCCCATGCATCTACAATATTCGGCCTTGCACACTGTTTACTAACCATGCACTTCAATATATAGAAATCAGCACCCTCTGAATTGCCTTCTTCAACATTTACAGCGAAGTTATCCCCAATGTTCAGGACATCACTCAAAGTATCTCCAAGTCCCTCATATGTGAAGTCAGCATTCTGCCCTGTTTCTCCATCAACTGCTTCCTTATTATTCAGAGTGTGATACTCCCAATTCTAAATGTATGCTTTGTTTAGACAATATCTCCAATTTCCCTGCACACAATGGAAGCAAAAACAAGTCAATTCTCTAACCGCAATACAATGACCATCCAACCTGGAAATAACCCCGAACAACATGTAGAGATCGCAATTCGGGAATTCCTTGGCACTCCCAGGTCTTCTCCCTATTTACTTCATCTATCTTCACTTCCCAAAATTCACGTTTGATATCTTGGATTTGCGAGGAATAAACACATGTTGCACTTGTTGACATATTTGTTCTTAAAAATTCAACTACATGTGATGCACAATTAATGTGCACACCATCTGTCTTTAGTTGTTCATGGGTAAGTGCCCGCTTTATAATAGTCCCTGCACCATCATGTTCACCTTTACCATGGTCAGACCCAAAAAAATTCCATCTCATCTCCAAACCTGTTATAGCAGGATAACAGAGACACCAAATCCCTTGGTTTAAGCATCTTCCGAACTAGATCCTTTCTTTTACACACCTTTCCTTCGAAATTGGTGTTCACTGACTCAAATAACTTCACAAAGATCAATATTTCAGTACTCAATTCATTTGGACACCACCTAAATCTAGTAGGGCCACAATCTTGACATAAACCCATGACACATTTATGACTATGGAAGATAGCGTCAGTTTCTCTCGGACACAATATTGAATCAAATAAATAACTCATGGAAGAGATAACGTACTCAGATGATTTACACTACTCTTGCGGGCTTGATCGATAGATTTACACTCCTCTAGTAGCTAATATGCTATCCTAGTAGCTAATTAGCTATCATGGTAGCTAATTAGTTATTCTAGTAGCTAGTTAGCTATTCTAGTAGCTAATTAGCTATCATGGTAGCTAATTAGCTGGTAATAACTAGAGTAACTAACTATCATAGTAGCTAATTAGCTATCATGGTAGCTAATTACCTATTCTAATAGCTAATTAGCTAACTACTTATTCTAATTAGTTATTCTAGTAGCTATTTAGCTATCATGGTAGCTAAAACCCTATTCTAATAGCTAATTAGCTATCCTAAAAGCTAATTAGCTATTCTGGTAGCTAATTATCTGGTAATAACTAAATTAGCTATTGAGAATAGCTAATTAGCTATCATGGTAGCTAGTTAGCTATTTTGGTAGCTAATTATCCGGTAGTAACTAAATTAGCTATTGAGAATAGCTAATTAGCTATCATGGTAGTAGCTATTGAGAGTAGCCAGTTACCTATGTAGTAGCTATTGAGAATAGCTAATTAGCTATCATGGTAGTAGCTATTGAGAGTAGCCAGTTACCTATGTAGTAGCTATTGAGAATAGCTAATTAGCTATCATGGTAGTAGCTATTGAGAGTAGCGAGTTACCTATGTAGTAGCTATCCTAGTAGCTAACTGAGGTAAATGTAACTGATAAGCTAATTAGCTTTTCTGCTAACTGAGCTAATTAACTTTCCGTGTAGAGTCAAAACAAATGTTGAGATAAATGTAAATACCTGAGGTACATCAAGAAGATGAATGGGATGCTCCTCATATTGATTTCTTCCAACACGTTTCCTGCATAAATCCTTTTTATTGGGTGAAACCCTACTCTCATTAGTCCAAAACATTGTGATTACATCCTTGATTTCAAATGTTATGGGTGTCATTGGCTTACATCTTGTAGTTAGCTTTAGTAGACTAGTTCCTTCACCCGAGGAAATTATACGGTTCATTGTATTGTACATTGTTTTTCTACTAACACCAATTACCTTTTTATATCGTCAACATCACTATTAAGTAACATCATTAGACTAGACCTTTTTAAGACAAGATCATCTTCTGACCTGCTCATGGATACAAAACTATTACGAAGATTATTTACTAAAATAGATGATATGTTTGCATTAAGACCATCACAATCAACTAAGTCCTTTATCGATGGATCATTTAATATTCCATAAAGTACTACCTTCTTTTCTTCATTGCTGATGTGCTTGGTTTGAACATTGAAATAGTCTACAACCTTTCTCTCTATGATGGTAGTCGCATTACTTACATTCTCAGCTAAACTATCCTTACCTTTACTGAGTGTAGCTTTCGTATCCTTCAACAATTGACAATGTTTCCTTTTTTTTTCTACCCAATAGTTTCGTATGGCTTGTTGTGTCCTGATAGCATCATCCCTATCCTTATGATCATTGAGGGGTAATTCTAAACACCCTTCTTCCCCTTCCATTTGGCTGGACATATTAAAACCCTAAATTTCCAGAGAAAAAAACAAGTATTTAAGATGGCTATGGGCAACAACAAGACACAAAAATATTCCACAATACACAAGATTAGACACAACAATACACAAGATAAACAATAGACAGAAAAGTTATTGCAATCAAAGACCGAACAGTAGAGGAGTTCACTCCGTTGGATCAAACAGTTCAGGAGGCGATCCAGGACCGACCAATGGTGACAATTGAGTGTAGAATGTTGTCGTTGGATGAGTGAACTCCGTCAAATCGAAATGTGGAAGCAATCCAGGACTGGACAGTAGCGGCAACTGAGTGTAGAATGATGGCAATGGAGGAGAGAACCCCGTCAGATTGAACAGTTACTGATGATGCTTGGAACACACAGAGAAGGCACCTCAGAGTAGAATGGCGGCAGTGGAGTTGTTAACGCCGTCGGGTCGAAAAGTGGCAACAATACACGATCTTCACAGTGGTGGCCCCTGAGTGTAAAGTGGCACAGAGAAGAGAACCCCGTCAGATTGAACAGTTACTGATGATGCTTGGAACGCACAGTAGCGGCCCCTAAGTGTAGAGTGGCGGCAGGTGGACTCAATAGGGTTTAGCAATAGTGGTAGCAACTAACCCACAATACTCAACTAGAGATGGCCTACGTGATGTGGCAAAGGATCATGCATAATGGACCTAGGAATTCAATATATAATTTATGGTGCACATATCAATTTATGTTGCACGTTTATGTTGCACATTTATGGTGCTCATTTACATATGTAATTAAAACACTCTAGTATTTTCAATGGTATTTTTTTGCATAGTTAATTTATTAATGATGGATTTTTGCTAAAATGACTATTTATCAATGGTAGCTTTTTGCATACCTAATTAGCTATGTCAAGGACATAGCTAATTGTTTCCACTCTCATGCTTTCACCCAGAGAGAAGTTCCAGAAGACCGCGACGCCGAGTCGGATGACGAATTCGATTTCGGATTGACTGAAGAAGCCGAGGGCAAATCTGCGGAAGATTCTGAAAGCGGATATAAGGGGAGCAATCGAAAGAAAGAGCCGAAGCCAACCAAACGTGGGGGAGACGAAGCCATCAAGGGCGAGAAGACCGAAGACGAGTTGGAGACAGCCAACTCGGACGAAAGCGAAAACCGATCGGAGGAAGCCGAGTTGCTTCGAACGCTTGATTCGGATACATCGAATCAACTGAGGGCCAAGCGGAAGAGAAGGCAGCAGAAGAAGCGCCAACACCACGACAACAACAGAGCTGAGGAGGGCCGCACGAGCACACAAGCCGACCGGAAGGGTCGAGGCGTGCGGAATCGAATATGTCGAGGAGCGTGAGCAAGGCGTGAAGCTAGAAGGAACTGGAGCATAGATCTGGAAGAGCGGATGGAACCTGAAGTTGAGCTTGAGGGGGAGTGTTGACATACAAGCTCAACATTGGCCGGATCGGCTGTGCAAGTCGAGAATCGGATCGGTTGGGATTGATCGGTTAGACCGGATCGGGTGCTTAAACCAGGTGTGTAAACAGGTGCGCAACGAGAAGGCATAGCGGTGCGTAAACCGCGAGGCCGTTGGAAAGATATTCCGCGTAGGAATATATTTTGGAGTTAGTGTAGAGCTCACTTACGAGCATATGGACTTGTATAAAAGTGCTCACTGAGCACATCCTATGTACAGATTGAGTATAATTTTTTGAATTGAGTTTGTGTGCATTCTCTCTCTCACTGTCTGTCTCTCCCGCGTACCATGTATATTCAAGCTCTCCATTAAACCTGCGTTTCTGTGTTCGGTTTTCTATTGCTTCCGCATGCTATTCTTTTTACATGAAGGTCATAAAGAAATTACAACATAAGAAGTCCATGGACCACACAGGATTGCGATCAGGACACATCATATATGTGCAAGAGTGCCTAGCTCCCTTTCTAATGCTAATCTTCAATCGAGCCCTCGCCGAGGGTTTTCCACCACAGTGGACTATGAACACAGTGACCCCCAGACATAAAGGAGGGGACCCCATGGACCCAAATACATATAGGACCATTATGATAGACCATACACTCGCTAAATTATATGGTGCAGTAATGGAAGCAAAGCTTAGCGATTATATGGAGACCTTAAATCTTCGAGCACCTGAGCAGGCTAGCTTTAGACGTGCCTTCTCTACTATTGATCATATCTTAACACTTAGATGCTGAATTGACCAGATAGGCTCACAAGAAGAAATTATACTATTGTTTTGTGGACTTCCGCAAAGCCTTTCACATAGTCCCTAGAGAGCGGTTGTTTGGTAGGATTAAAATCTTGAACATATTAGATGATATGATTTGGGCCATCCACACACAATATGAGCAAGTCTCCACGTGTGTATGATGCTCAGGTGTCTTATCCAATTGGTTCACTAGCAGTATTGGTGTAAAGCAAGGTTTCCCCCTATCACTGACTCTTTTTGGGATTTACATTGATGAGATCACGGATATTATTGCTCGTAAGGGAGGCAACGGAGTAGTCCTTCGGGGTACGCAGGTTCATATCTTGCTCTCTGCAGATGACATAGTTTTGCTCTTTCAGTCCGAACATGACCTACAAAGGCACCTTGCAAAAGAATACGTGCGGAAGCTTAACAAACACAATCGGGTAACCACACACAAAAGACAAGAGACAAGGAAGGTTTAATGGAAAGCTTAATCAACACAATATACACGGGAGAGACAAAGAGAGCAGAACACAGAAAACTCTATTCCAAAATAATACTCTAAAACTTTGTACATAGGATGTGCTTAGAGAACACTTTTATACAAGTCCATATAGACTGACAGAAGTACTGACACGTACTTCAATTCTCATCAATGAGCCCCTACCTAACTCCCAAAAATATATTCCTCCATGGAATATCTATCCAACGACCTCCCGGTTTACACACCCAATGTTGAGCTTGTATCTCAACACTCCCCCTCGAGCTCAACTTGAGGTTCCGCCTACTCTTCCAGATCTTTGTTCCAGTTTCACCTAGCTTCACGCCTTGCTCGCGCTCCTCAACCCCGATTCCGTGTGCCTCGACCCTTTCGAACGGCTTGTCTGCTCGTGCTGGCTTTCTCAGCTCCCTTGCTGTCACGGTGTTGGCACCTCTTCCACAACCCTTTCCTCCGTTGGCCTTCAATTGATTCGGCGTCTTCGAATTGAACATTTGAACCAAATCGGTTGTCTCCGATTCGTTTCCGCTCTTGCCCGAATTGGCTGTCTCCAATTCGTCTTCTGTCTTCAGGCCCTTAACCACATCAAACCATGTCTTGGTTTTGTCCTTCTTGCCCTTCTTGGTTTCATCTCCCCCTTGTTCAGTTGACTCCGGTCCGGCTCTTCCCTTCGGTTGTTGCCCCTGTTTCCGCCTTCGGCTTCTTCAGCTGACCCGAAATCAAATTCTTCATCCGACTATGCTTTGCGGTCATTTCCGCTCCTTTCCTGGTTTTTTCTCCCCCTCAAGTTTGGCACATCGAGATGTCGCAAACCAAGAACACCCGAGAATTTCCGCAACTTGTTGAGACCAAGGGGCTTGGTGAAGATGTCGGCAGTCTGCCGATCCGTGAGAACATACGCTAGTTCAACTTCACCGGAGAGGAAACACTCACGAACAAAATGGTAGACCCCATCAATGTGCCTTGTTCGGGCATGGAAGATAGAGTTTTTCGCAAGTTGGATGCTGCTGAGGTTGTCGCAGTAGATCGTCGTCGGAGTGGACACCTCCACCTGCAGATCCTTGAGTAGTCTCTTGAGCCAAATGGCTTCACATGTCGCGAAAGCCACTCCTTGATACTTAACCTCCATGCTCAACAATGCAACTATCGGGTGCTTCTTGCTACTGTAGGCGATCGCAACGCTCCCAAGCAAGAAAGCGAACACAAATTTGGATCTACGATCGCTGGCATTTTCGGCCCAATCAGAATCCGAGTAGACGACGAGTTGTGCGGCAATACCGGTCCAATATATCAGTGCCCTATCCTTAGTGTCGCGGACATAGTGCAATATCCTTTACGCACATTGAAGGTGTTCGGCCTTGGGCTGCAACATAAATTGACTGATCAGGCTGACCAGGTAACCGAGATCTGGCGGAGTGATCATCAAATAAATTAGGCTTCCAACAATATGTCAGAACCGTGTCAGGTCGTAGGCCTTCCCCAAATCTCGGTGAAGCTTGACGTTCCTCTCCAGAGGAAGTGAGAAGGACTTACAGTCTACCATCCCAAATTTTAAGAGGATACTCAGCACATAATATCATTGGCTGATCAATATGCCTTCGGGGGTGCAGATCACTTCGATCCCTAGGAAGTAATGAAGGTCCCTAGGTCCTTCATGTCGAATGATGCCGCAAGCTGGGACTTTACGCGACCGATTTCATCTAGGTCCGCACCGACGATGACTAAATCATCAACATAAAGTAAAATACTAACCGGTCCATGTCAGCCTTGACGGACGAACAATGAAGAGTCCGATTTGGACGTCGCAAACCCTAGCCGACGCAGGCGTTGCATGATCTTCGTGTTCCACATGCACGGGGCTTGTTTTAGTTCGTAGAGGGACTCTTGCAGATGGCATACCACCGAGTTCTTTACATCCATCTGATGTAAATGCCACCCATTTACCGCGGCTACCGCAAGCAGAACATGGACGGTTGTCATATTTGCGACAGACGCAAAGGTATCATCGTAGTTGATGTCGTCTTGTTGTGTATATCCCTTCGCCACTAACTGGGCCTTGTAGCAGTTGACTCGAGTTCTCGGTGTTGTACTTGACCTTGTACACCCACCTGCATCCAATCGGCTTTACACCCTTCGAGGCGTCAACCAGGTGATAGGTTTCATTTTCCGCTAATGTGTGCATCTCTTCCTCCATTGTGGCACGCCAATTTGCGTCCTTCGCCACTTCTGCGTAGCTCTCCGTCTCACGCACTTCCGCCACTCGTGTCATGTACGCATAATGATGTGCCATGTACTCGTTGGATCCGAACTGCACCACCGGTTTCTTCTAGCTGGTAGATCGGCGTAATTGCTCATTAGCCGATTTTGAGGCCCTCTTGGTCGACATGGACTTCGTTTTCGCTCTTCTCGGAGTTGGATTTGCTTCGATCCGATTCGTGTTTATCAATGTCGTACTCCGGAATCTTCTTCTTTCCCTTCTCTTTCCACATAAACCATCTCCTCGGCTTCTTACGCGGGGAATGCACGACCGAGTCTCCACTACTCGTTGGCTCTGTGTTTGACTGGTCCTGCCGACTCAATCGCTCATTCGTCCCATTTAGCATGAATGAGATCAAACTCTCATCAAGAGCTCCAATGTCTCCTTTGTCCTGAGGCATGTTAGCCTCTTTGACCTCTTCGTTAGAGATCGGAATGGATTCCTCAAGGGTTGGAGGCAAAGGCAAGTACCACGATGCAGACTCATCGAACACAACATCACAACTTAGGCGAGATTGTTTGGTTCGGGGATTATAACACTTATAACCTTTCTGTTCGTCTAAGTAACCAACCAAGATACATTTCTCGGCTTTGGCATCCAGCTTCCTCTATTTCTCCTTCGGCACATGCACATACATGATGCCACCAAAAACCCTCAAGTGTGCCAAGTTCGGCTTCTTCTTGAAGTACAACTCATGTGGCGACACCCCTCCATTGGCAGATGCCCGATTCTGGAGGTAGACGGCTATTCTGATTGCTTCAGCCCAATAGAACTTCGGCAGATATTTATCTTCAAGCATTGCCCTTGCCGACTCCTCTATCATCCAAGTCTTCCTCTTGGCCACGCCGTTTTGTTGCGGTGTGTATCTACACGGGAATTCGCATTGAATTCCCTCCTTCTGTAGATAACTCAGGAACTGGTCGGAGAAGTACTCCTTCCTACCATCGAACCTTAGGCACTTGATCTTTAGCCCAGTTTCCCTTTCCGCAACGCTCTTCACCTTCAGGAAACACGCAAAGACTTCGCGATCAAGCACGCCCAAGTGTGACGAGTGATGCCATCGATGAAGGTTACGTAGTAACGGCTTCCTCCGATGCTCACGTTCTGTGTTGGTCCCCATACATCCGAATGGATCAGATCGAGCGGACTTCAACTCCAATTATGCTCATTGGGGAATGGAAGTCGGTGCTGCTTGCCGAGCAGGCTTTGCAGACTTCGTCGTTCCCGTCACTAAATTTCGGCAATCTGAAAACGATGTTCTTCATCTAAATTTCACAAAGCTGTGGGAAGTTAACATGGACGAACTTCTTGTGGCATAGGTCGATGTCTAACTCGACCTTGTATCCTTGTATCCTTCCGACTTCATTGGTGTTCTCGATGACTTTCCCCTCTTCTTCGATGTAGCAACCGAGTGTCATGAAGACATACATTTTGGCCTTACAAAGGTTCGAGCCCAAGACATCTTGGTCTATATGTTAGACCTTTAACCATTATAATAACATATATGATGTATAATTATAATAAATGTATTATTAGTTATTACAAGATATTTAGAGTATTCTAGAATATTCTAGGATATTCCATGATTATAGTAAATATCATAAATATCTAAAATATTCTAGAACATTCTAGAATACTCCATAAGGACCTATAAATAGGTGTCTATTCATTCATCACAACTCATTCAGTTCAACACCAGTTTGTAGCTCTTTAGCCTACTCTTTGTAATCCTTGCTCTCTCTTATAATATAAACTCTCTTTCCATTTCTAGTGTTGTCTCTCTCTCTCTCTCTCTATGTATACCTTCTATCGTAATCTTATCTTTCTCTCTCCTACTCTCAAGTCTCGACAGTTTGAACCGAATATCTCTCTTTTCTTCTTCCCCAACTTCTTCTTATCTTAACCTTATTCAAGCAAATCTAGCAGTTTTCTCTCGTAACTATGGAGTTCAACAGCAAGCAAGAATATATGCGTGTTCTCTCCAAGCTCGACATGCTAACAACCAAATTCATGGCACTGGAGCATGAAAATAAAAAATTGTTGGGAGACCTACAACAAGTAAGTGTTGAGAAAGTACAACAATATGAAGAATTATCTCAACGGGTGCATCAATTGGAGAGTACTCTATTGCAACGATAAGTGTCAGAAGTTCAAACCTCGCCGAAGGAACCCAAGATTAGTCTGCCGGCCAAGTTTGATTGCACAATGTCTCAATTTCGTGAATTTTAAAATCAAGTACGGCTTGTGATTAAATTGCATCCTAGACGTTACCCAACTCATGTTGCTCGTGTGGGACTAGTTGGTACCTTGTTAACGGGTACCACATTAGCGTGGTTTGCACCACTCCTAGAGAAGCACTCACAATTATTAGAAGATTTTGAAAGGTTTATTAATGAGTTCTAAGACAACATTGGAGACACCGATAGTATGAGGACCGCAATAAACAAAATTCGACAATTACGACAAGGAGATCGTCCTGCTTCCGCTTATGCTGCAGATTTTCGCCTTCTAGCATGTGATATTCCATGGGACGAGGCGGCATTACTGGACCAATTTAGTGAAGTTCTACGCAATGATGTGAAGGATTTACTTCTTACCTTTCTTGATGATCCATAATCTCTTACTGAAGCAGTAAACCGGGCCGTGTGATGTGAGAATCACTTATTTGAGCGGCATTCTGAGCGCCAACAAATGTTATAGTTCCGACCAACAAAAAACATATGCTTCGGTGGTCGCAACTCCACCCCAAGTATCAAAGTCAAGTGTGGTTGAAGGCCCTACTCCAATGGACACCGAGACAACACGACGTCGAGGACCATTACCAGATGTTGAAAAGCAACGACGGCGAACGAATTGTCTATGCCTCTATTGTGGTGGTCTAGGGCATATTGTTGTGAATTGTCCACATAAACCACGACGACAAGTTAACCAAGTAAGTGCTCATGACAATCCCATCTCAATTTCTGCCCCGCCTTCTCGTAACCCAAGTAGGCCTAGTAGTCCCTGTTATAAAAATACATTTGATGTCTTGAGCCAATTAGATGATGTGTTAAATGAGTAAGTTTGGCAAAAATCGGAGCCATTTGGTTGGACAGCCCTAGGCATGTAACGTTCATCCCTAGTTGTGGTTCCATTTCATCCGGTCAAGTTAGTCGAGTTTTCTCTGCACAAGTTGAGCTTAACACATTTAGGTGCCATCAAGTCCCAGCTTCAACCCTCTTAGACTCTGGAGCCAACTCTTGTTTCATGGATCGTGAGTTTGCTGTAATGCATAATATTCAGTTGCATAAGCTCCCAAGCCCAGTTTCTGTCGAAGTCATTGATGGACACCCCATAGCATCAGGTGATATAGTTGAAGAGTCTAAACCAATTCGTGTAGTCCTATGCAATTTGGCTAGTGTCATCTCATTCAACATCATTAGTAGTCCAGAGCACTCCCTAGTTCTTGATCTTCCATGGTTTGAGCTACATAACCCAACTATTGATTGGAGAAAAAGAACCATTGAAGAGCTCACAATATAGTCTGAGTCTCTTAAAACTCCAAGAAAGGATATGATATTCCAAAAGATTTCGACAATCTCTATATATTAGTTACGTGAGGAAGGACGGAAGGAAGACATGTTGGTGTTTGCAGTTTTAGCAACTCCCACATCGAGCTCACAAGAATCGGGGGTCCAACTACCGAAGAAATATATAGAATTCTCCGATGTGTTTGATAAGGTGAAGGCCAATAGACTACCAGAGCATCGACCATTTGATTGCCTGATTGATTTGCATCCCGGAAAAGAGCCTCCATGGGGGCCAATTTATAACCTTTCGCCCACGGAGCTAGAGGTTCTTCGAGAATATATCGATGAGAACTTGGCAAATGGGTTTATCCAACATTCAAGATCTCCTGCCGGTGCACCCATATTTTTCGTTATAAAGAAAGATGGTTCGTTGCGCTTGTTCGTGGATTATCGAGGATTGAATAAAGTAACTATTCAAAACCGATATGCTCTACCATTGATTTTGAGCCTTTTGGAACACCTCAGTGGAGCTAAGTATTTCATAAAGTTAGATCTTCGAGGTGCTTACAATCTTGTTCAAATTCATCCTGGGGATGAATGGAAAACTGCTTTCCGTACTCGCGATTTGAGTATACAATGATGCCATTTGGTCTCACTAATGCACCAACAGTTTTCCAACATATGGCGAATGACATTTTTCGAGATTTCCTTGATATTTTCGTCATAGTTTACCTAGATGATATCTTGATCTACTCAAAAACTCAAGAGGATCATGATATACACGTTCGACAAGCTTTGCAACGGTTGCGTGAATATGGTCTCTATGCAAAATTGGAGAACTGCAATTTTGACCAACGTCAAGTGGAATTTTTGAGGTACATAGTCTCTTCACATGGCATCTCTATGGATCTAGCAAAGGTTCAAACAGTTTTGGATTGGCAAACACCACAGTCTGTGCAAGATGTACAATGTTTTTTGGGGTTCGCAAACTTTTATCGCAAATTCATCAAAGATTATTCAAAGATCGTATTGCCCCTCACTCAACTGACACAAAAGAATCGACCATTTGTGTGGAGTATAAATGCAAACTCTGCATTTGAAGGATTAAAGCAAGCATTTACATCTGCACCAATTTTGATGCATGTTGATCCATTGAAGCGCTTTATACTCGAAGCTGATGCATCCGACTTCACACTAGGAAGCGTATTATCCCAGATTAGCAATGATGGCCAACTACACCCTGTGGCTTTTCATTCACGGAAATTCGAAGCTGCAGAAATCAACTATGAGATTCACGACAAAGAACTTTTTGCCATTGTGGATTCTTTTCAACAATGGCATCATTTTTTGGAGGGTTCGTCTCAACAAATCATTGTCTATAATTATCACAAAAATCTAACGTACTTCCAAAGTGCTCGAGTCTTGAGTCATCAACAAGCTCGTTGGGCGCAGTTCTTAACTCGTTTTGATTTCGTAATTCTATATCGCCCTAGGACGCAACAAGGAAAAGCAGATGCTTTATCTCGGCGTTCATATATGTAACTTTAACCAGGAGAGGTCGCACTTGAAAATCAAAAGCAAATCCTCTTCGGTCCTAACCGTCTACGACTAATGGCATTTCACGCTATAAACACATCCGGGGATTCAAATCTTCTGGACTCCATTCGGAGCATATTGAGACTGATGAATTCACCCAAGACATTCTGAACCATATTATCCCAGATCTTGTTTCTTGTTCACAATCTCAAAATCCTCGTCAAGACTACAACCAGTTCAATTGGCATGATGATTTACTTTTTCAACAAAATCTCTTATATGTGCCTAATGGTCCTTCTCAATGCCAAATCTTGCAACAATGTCATGACACACCAATGGCTGGACATTTCGGCATCCACAAGACTTTGGCATTAATTTCTCAAAGGTATTGGTAGCCACGACTTCGCCATTTTGTTACGGATTATGTTCGTAGTTGTGATACATGTTGCCAATCCAAAAAACCTCGACATCATCGATATGGGTTATTACATCCAATGCCTATTCCTAAGAGTCCATGGAAATCTATTTCATTGAACTTCATTATGAATCTACCAGCTTCCAAGGGTTTTGATTCTATTCTCACAGTAGTAGATCGTTTTACCAAGATGGCACATTTTCATCCTTGCACAAAGGCCATTACGAGCCAAGAGACAGCCAAGTTACTCATGCGAGAGGTGTTTCGGCTTCATGGTCTTCCTGATGATATTATCAATGATCGAGGTCCCCAGTTCATCTCAAAATTTTGGCGGCACATGGTCCAACTCTTACATACTTCTTGCAAACTCTCTTCCGGCTACCATCCAGAAACTAACGGACAGAGTGAGCGCACCAACCAAACAATAGAACAATATCTTCATTGTTTTGTCAACTATCAACAAGATGATTGGGTTGATCTATTACATTTGGCGGAATTTGTTTACAACAACTCAGAACATTCTTCTACTAGATATTCCCCATTTTTTGCAAACATTGGGTACCATCCTCGTTGGACTATGCTTGAACATCTCAAACTCCTGACAAACCCGGCAGCTAAAGATCGGCTCCCCTGACTCCAAGAAGTTCAAGATATCCTTTTGGACCATTTATGTGATGCTCAAAACACTCAAAAGAAGGTTTCCGACCGTCATTGACGTGATTCATCAACTACGTTTCAAGTGGGAGATCAAGTATGGCTTTTACAAGGTCGCATTAAAACAACCCATTGACCTTGCTAAAAATCGGATTATCAACGTTTTGGCCCATATGTGATATCTGGTAAGATCAATGATGTGGCATTTCGCCTTGATCTTCACCAGGTCTTCCATGTTTCACTTTTGGAGCCGTACACAACCAGCTCTATTCCAGGCCGTCTTACATCTCCCCCACCTCCAATCGAAGTTTCGTATGGCTCCGAATATGAAGTTGCTGCCATTCTCGACTCCAAGATCGTTCGCAACAAACTGTATTATTTGGTTGACTGGTTAGGATATACACCTAATGATCGAACATGGGAACCTCTCGAGAATCTTGCTAATGCCTCCGAAATAGTTGCTGCTTTTCACAACAAATATCCCCATATGCCAAGTCCGAAATCTTTTCTTCCGACTCGTGGAACTCGTCGTCGAAAAGGGGGGAATAATGTCATGAAGACATACATTCTAGCCTTATAAGGATTCGAGCCCAAGACGTCTTGGTCTATATGTTACACCTTTAACCATTATAATAACATATATGATGTATAGTTATAATAAATGTATTATTAGTTATTACAAGATATTTAGAGTATTCTAGAACATTCTAGGATATTCCATGATTATAGTCAACATCATAAATATCTAAAACATTCTAGAACATTCTAGAATACTCCATAAGGACCTATAAATAGGTATCTATTCATTCATCACAACTCATTCGGTTCAACACCAGTTTGTAGCCCTTTAGCCTACTCTTTGTAATCCTTGCTCTCTCTTATAATATAAACTCTCTTTCCATTTCTAGTGTTGTCTCTCTCTCTCTCTCTCTCTCTCTCTCTCTCTCTCTCTGTGTGTGTGTGTGTATACCTTCTATCGTCATCTTATCTTTCTCTCCCTTATTCTCAATTCTCGACACCGAGATGCGTGAATCAAACTTGCATCCCCTAGTCGACGATCTGTCCGACCGACACTAGGTTCTTTGTTATTGTCGGGACGTGTAGCACGTCCATGAGTTTCCCTTTCTGCCTAACGTGGCTGAGGGGAACTTCATCGACATGTTCAATGGTATGCAGAGTGTCGTCTCAAGTTTCAATCACTCCTTGCTTTTCCGGTTTCTCCAAGTACGAGAACCATTCCTCGTGACTCGTCATATGATTTGACACTCCGCAGTTAACATACCACACCTCGTTTGGTTTCGAGGTATTCAGTATCATCGAATTGGCCTTGTGCTTCATTACGAAGGTTGGGCCCGATCCATTTTCGGCTTGTTCGGAGCCCTCGGCATAGTGCAATCATTGCCGATTTCCTTGTTTGGTCTGTCCGGAGCCGGATGTGATTTTCTCTGAATCGGTGCGTTTCTTCCAACACTCGCTCTCCCTGTGGCCTTTCTCGCCATAGTACCAGCATTCCACGGTAGGCTTTCCTTGCTACTTTTCGGCGCCGCATTGACTCCCCCTGCTTCCGGAGGGTCCAATTTTACCAACGGAATTTCGAAATTCCAGCATTCAATTCTTTCCGCAATCTGAGCCGCATTAAAGTTTGTGCCACTTTACCACCTTTCAACTCAATTTGATTCAAAAAGTCAGGTCACGTACTCTTATCTAAGCAGGCTCGGCCCTTGCTTTTCGGGTCTTTCTCCACCCATACCTCGTTACATCCCTAGCCCTTACGGACGCACAGATGAATATGGGCTTACCATGTTCCATCAATGACATCTATAACCTATGTTGATTCATTAATTACCTAGAAGTCTAGGCTACTACTACTCTTCCGGTTACTGCTGGATCCGGCTAGCAGGTTCCCCGGTTCACCGGCTCACCGATCCGGCTCAGGCTTATTTTGCCGATCCAGATCCGGTTGAGCTTGCCGCTCAACACTCCCCCTCAAGATCAAGTTGAGGTCGGATCGTAGTGTCAGTCTCCATGGTAGTCGGTTCTTCCACCCGGCTCCTTCTGGCATCACTCAGCCTCACTCGCGCTCCTCGTCCAGTTCGGTCCTGTTTGCCGCGCCCCTTCTGATTCTACGCACCTCGACCTCCGCTGTCGGATTGTCTGCTCAACAGGCCCAATTCAGCTCCCTCGTTCTTGTGACTTCGGCGCTTGCCGATTCGCCGAGTCCTTTGTGTTGTCGTCGACTTTCTCTACCTTCTCATCCTCTTGGCCTTGAATTGATCCGGTTCTTCTGAATCCGTCTGTTGAACCGAATCAGTTGTCTCTTATTCGTTCCAGCTCTTTTCTGAATCAATCAATCCCGATTCGTCTTCCGGTTCTAGGCCCTTCACCACAATCGACCATGTCCGGGTCTTGGCCTTCTTCTTCTTGTCTCTCCCTTTGTCGATTCTTCCCTCACCGACGCAATCGACAATTTCTTTGCCTTTGCCCATTCCGGTGTCTTTGCCCATTCTCCCCCTCAAGAGTGGCACGTCGAGATGCTGAACACCAAGCATTTCGGTGAAGTGCTGCACGTTGTCGTGATGATTTTCGGCTACGGTGTGAAACCGAGTGAGACGAATAAACCAAGGATGTGCAACATTGCACATACACTTAGCAAATAAGCCTCCTAAGGCCTAGTGGCACTTGAGTTCATACAGAGGGGTGCGAGCAAGGATTGAACCTTGCACCTCTAAGATACAAGATAATTGCCTTACCACTAGGACAACTATCATATAGTGTAGATTTTATGTATTTCCTTTTCATATACAAATTATAGACGAAACAACCATAGAAAACCATGTGCACAAAATCATGGTTTTAAACCCATGGTTTGTGCATGACATAAGCAAAACCGTGTGCACAAAACCATGGTTTTAGCTCATGGTTTTGTGCATGTCACAAGCATGGAAAGACCTATAAAAGCCTCTAGTTGGGCTTGTGTAAGGGGGGCTCAATATGTGATATCACCAACACCATTATCATCAATATAATTATATTTGTCTTTATCTTCTTCATTATTTTCTACTTCTCAAGTGTACAAGCTTTCTTCTTCTCAAGTGAACAAATTCCGTCTAATCTTACATTGATCGTCATCTCTTCGATAATTCCGCGAACATCCTCCCCAGTCCAAGACCCCGGTGGTCGCTCGAGTAGCACACGCACGCGCGAATCTTCGCAACATCATTTGGTGAACCGAGCGGTTTGGTGAAGATGTCGGAAACTTGCCGATCCGTATGAACATACCGAAGTTCGACTTCCCGCTCATGACACGCTCACGCACGAAGTGGTAGTGCACTTCTATGTGCTTCGTGCAAGCATGGAATACGGGGTTCTTGGTGAGCTACATGCTCCTTATGTTATCGCAGTAGATCAAGATCGGGGTTGGCACCTCGATCCACACGCAGGTCTTGCAGCAGTCACTGAAGCCAAATGGCTTCATAGGTGGCAACGATAGCGTTGCGGTATTCAGCCTAAGTGCTCGAAAGGGCCACTGTTGGCTGCTTTTTGCTGCTCTACGCAACAACTGTGTTACCATGGGAAAACATATAGCCGGAGGTGGATCTGCGATCCGATGCATCGCCGGCCCAATCGGCATCGGTGTAGCCGACTAGCTCTTCGGTTATAGGGTAAAAGCATGCGAGTGGAAACACTATTATAGCTAATTAGCTACTAAAATGGCCATAGCTAATTAGCTATTTGTTTAGCTAGTCTTTCTTGTGGGAAAATCAAATATTTGAAAAACTAATTTATGAAAAAACTCAAATATTTGAACTTCTGTTTCAGACGTAGTGGAACTTGGGGAATATCACCATCATCTAAGGTCGACTTCAATGTCATCAATTTCCTGTTTAGCCTAAGTCTGATTTTGAACGCAGATGGAGTACTCAGAGCACGAACGCAGACGTAGCTCCCGCAACAGCAAAAAATCGACATTGCAGATTGAGAGCTACAACACAGAACCCGCTCGATCATCGTCCAGGTATGTTTCAGTTACAGAAACCCCAAACATTTGTTTTTTCTTTTTGACTACTGTCTGAACTTTGGTGCCGATTCATATTTCCCCAAAATCGAATAGGGCGAAGTCCTTGGAGTCCCATACAAGGATGTCTCGCAAATCGGGGAGTAGCAACAGGTGTGTTTATATTACTTTTTTTGTGTTTAATCCTGTCTTTAGTGATTAGGGTTTGTGATTGAAATTTCTGATTAGGGTTTGTGATTGAAATTTCTGATTAGGGTTTTTGATTATAAATTTCTGATTAGAATTTTTGAATAGGGTTTCTGGTTACAAATTTTGATTACAAATTAGAATTTCTGAATAGGGTTTTTGTTTATAAATTTCTGCTTAGGATTTCTGATTAGGGTTTGTGATTGAAATTTTTTATTAGGGTTTCTGATTGAAATTTCTGATTAGGGTTTTTGATTATAAATTTCTGATTAGAATTTCTGAATAAGGTTTCTGGTTACAAACTTCTGATTACAGATTTTGATTAGGGTTTCTGATTTCAAACTTCTGATTACAGATTTTGATTAGGTTAAGTTAAAGATTTTGCACCATTTTTGTTGTTGTTGATTGGGGTTTTTGATTCTCACATATTCTGATTTTGCACTATTTCTGATTTCTGAAATGATATTTCAGATGGCTCGTTCCTCCGTATACGAGAGTGCTAAACTTCGCAAAATTTTGCGAGACAAAGGAGGACTTCCACAACACCTATGGTCTGTCACTCGAGGGTGTTGACCCTGCTGTCCTAAGTGATAAATTGATCAGTGATATAGACTGGATGACAGTATATACAGTGCCTAGAGTCAAAGGCAAGGTCAAGCTGAAGCATGTACGAGCCGACTTGTACGATGACTGCATGAGACTGCACCAGAAAGTTCATCAGGAGATCCCAGTCAACAATGAGTTGTCAGTTTCATTTGCTAGAGCATTTGCATATGAGTACTGCAAAACAGCGAAGGAATCTAGAGACCCTGAAATGTATAGGGTAGCTTGGGCAGTCTATGGTGAGGCATCGGTAAAAAGATGCCGAAAGATGGGGACCTTGGCACAAAAAATAGACAGATTTTGGAGCATGGCAGCTGTTGATGCAACTGCCGACTCCCAGCAAGACCGGGGGCATACACCACACCGACACCCAAGGAAAGCCAATGTCGATGATACAGGTGAGACATTTGTTAGCTATATGCTAAAAAATGTCCATGAAGCCTGTGAGACATTGGCATTTTTTAAGACTGATTTAGAGAAAGCCACAATGGCTTCTGCAATGGAGAGCAAAATTACTTCTGCTGTTACAACAATTAGAAATAAGATTCAGGTAACTATTGTTTTGCTGGTATGTGATTGTGTTATAAATAACGGGTAAAATGTGCTAATCAAGCATTATCTGGAATAGGTTACGCAACAGGAGCTTGAATTAGAGGGGCCACTGGATCCCCAGCGTAAAATAGAACTGCAAATAGAGATCCAGGTTCTTTCAATGAACCTGGACCTTCTAGGTGTAAATACTGTTGCAGATTACAATTTGGATAAGCTTCAAGTAAGTTAACGATTCCTGAGCAAAGTTGGTGTATCTTTCAACAACAAGAATAATTAATCGGTAAATTTCTCTGTTGCGTTGAAGGAACAATACATTCATCAAGAACAGGTAGTTAGCTGCCTTAAGAAGAAGCTACATTTTGTGGAGGGAATGGTAAGGACCAGACAGGATTTGGACCTGAACATTCTTGCTCCCTTACCAAATGAAGTAGAACCAGAAAATGATTTATTGACAGTTCAAGCACGTTGCATCGCTTGCGGGTTAGGTGTGGAGGACAAAACTGCGTCTTTGTTGGTTCACCTACAACCATGCAACCACACATACCATCTGCTTTGTTTTCAACATGCCTGTCGAATTGCTGCATTCTGTTTGGGAGATTGCAGTACAACTCTACCAAATGAGTGGAGAAAACAAACAGGTATACCATACTGTAGCTAATAAGCTTAGTCTTTTCTAATTAGCTATCCTACTAGCTAATTAGCTACTGGCAGCTAATGAGCTACTAGCTAATTAGCTATCCTAGTAGCTAATTAGCTATGGTACTAGCTAATTAGCTAGTACCATAGTTGTGTAAAAAAGCTAAATAGCTATCCTACTAGCTAATTAGCCACTGGCAACTAATTAGCTATCCTAGTAACTAATTAGCTACTGCCATAGTTGTGTAAAGTAGCTAATAAGCTATCCTAGTAGCTAGTTAGCTATGGTACTAGCTAATTAGCTAGTACCATAGTTGTGTAAAAAAGCTAATTAGCTATCCTACTAGCTAATTAGCTACTGGCAACTAATTAGCTATCCTACTAGCTAATTAGCTATCCTACTAGCTAATTAGCTACCATAGTAGCTAATTAGCTACTGACATAGTTGTGTAAAGTAGCTAATAAGCTATCCTAGTAGCTAGTTAGCTATGGTACTAGCTAATTAGCTAGTACCATAGTTGTGTAAAAAAGCTAATTAGCTATCCTACTAGCTAATTAGCTATCCTACTAGCTAATTAGCTACTGGCAACTAATTAGCTATCCTACTAGCTAATTAGCTATCCTACTAGCTAATTAGCTACCATAGTAGCTAATTAGCTACTGACATAGTTGTGTAAAGTAGCTAATAAGCTATCCTAGTAGCTAGTTAGCTATGGTACTAGCTAATTAGCTAGTACCATAGTTGTGTAAAAAAGCTAATTAGCTATCCTACTAGCTAATTAGCTACTGGCAACTAATTAGCTATCCTACTAGCTAATTAGCTATCCTACTAGCTAATTAGCTATCATAGTAGCTAATTAGCTACTGACATAGTTGTGTAAAGTAGCTAATAAGCTATCCTAGTAGCTAGTTAGCTATGGTACTAGCTAATTAGCTAGTACCATAGTTGTGTAAAAAAGCTAATTAGCTATCCTACTAGCTAATTAGCTACTGGCAACTAATTAGCTATCCTACTAGCTAATTAGCTATCCTACTAGCTAATTAGCTATCATAGTAGCTAATTAGCTACTGACATAGTTGTGTAAAGTAGCTAATTAGCTATCCTAGTAGCTAATTAGCTATCCTACTAGCTAATTAGCTGTCCTAGTAGCTAATAAGCTATCCTAGCTACTACATAGTTGAGAAAGTAGCTAATTAGCTTTCATTGTAGCTAATTAGCTATCCTAGCTACCACCATAGTTAATAAAGTAGCTAATTAGCTATCCTAGCTACTACCATAGTTGAGTAAAGTAGCTAATTAGCTACCATAGTAGCTAATTAGCTATCCTAGCTACTACTATAGTTGTGTAAAGTAGCTAATAAGCTATCCTACTAGCTAATTAGCTATCCTAGTAGGTAATTAGCTATGGTACTAGCTAATTAGCTAGTACTATAGTTGTGTAAAAAAGCTAATTAGGTATCCTACTAGCTAATTAGCCACTGGCAACTAATTAGCTATCCTAGTAACTAATTAGCTACTGCCATAGTTGTGTAAAGTAGCTAATAAGCTATCCTAGTAGCTAATTAGCTACTAGCAGCTAATTAGCTATCCTAGTAGCTAATTAGCTATCCTACTAGCTAATTAGCTACTACCATAGTTGAGTAAAGTAGCTAATTAGCTATCCTACTAGCTAATTAGCTACTACCATAGTTGAGTAACGTACCTAATTAGCTATCCTACTAGCTAATTAGCTACTGGCAACTAATTAGCTATCCTAGTAGCTAATTAGCTATCCTAGTAGCTAATTAGCTGCTGGCAACTAATTAGCTATCCTTCTAGCGAATTAGCTATCCTAGTAGCTACTGCCATAGTTGTGTAAAGTAGCTAATAAGCTATCCTAGTAGCTAATTAGCTACTGGCAGCTAATTAGCTATCCTAGTAGCTAATTAGCTACTGGCAGCTAATTAGCTGTCCTAGTAGCTAATAAGCTATCCTAACTACTACCATAGTTGAGTAAAGTACCTAATTAGCTATCCTAACTACTACCATAGTTGAGTAAAGTACCTAATTAGCTATCATACTAGCTAATTAGCTATCGTACTAGCTAATTAGCTATCCTAGCTTCTACCATAGTTTAGTAAAGTAGCTAATTAGCTATCCTAAATAACTGTCATGTTATTGTAGAATCTTGTGGATTAAGGACGGCACATGATGTGTCTGGTGCTGATGATGCTGCAACAGATGAGGATACTACTGCCAATGTGGCTGAAAGTAAGAGTCCTGCTATCACATCTCCTTCAGATCAGCTGCACCCTATTCTTTTGGAACAGTGTACTGAATTAGGCAACGATGTGAAATGCCATGAAATAGTGGAAACAACATGTAAAACTGAGGTTCACAACAACAGTGTTTATGAACACTTGATGCAACATTTCTTCGAGTCTCAAGACCTTGATTCCACCCCACCGAGCCCAACTACTGAAAATGTCCAAACAGATCCCTCTGTACTTGAAAAGCTAGTTCAAGAAACGGCTGATGTGCAATTAGCTGCTGAGGCGATGGGAAGGTTGTCGGAGGAGGACACACTTGCGCATTGGGTCCTAGAAGCAAGGCTAAATGGGGAACCAACCAGAAAAAGGCTGAAGAAGGGGCCACGATCGGGAACAAGACCAGTTACTCGGTCAAGGGGCCCAGACGTAGTGGAGCGAAATACTGTTTAGTTGGATATGATTGTTAGCTTAGGGATTTTGCTAGGGTTTTATGAAGTTTTACTATCCTGTTGGACAAGTAAAACCTCAGATTGGTTGTTGCTTGATCCACATTATGTAATGGAACTCTATGATGTTTTTCCAAGATAATTTGAAGAGTGTTGTTCTATGACTGAAACTCTTTGATGTTCAGGATATTGTTTTGTGAGACTAGTAGTTACTTTGTGAGTGTGAATATGTTGGTGTTTTCTGATGTTGCAGAGTCTAAAGGGTTTGATTCTATTGCTCGTAAGGCCAATGGCAGTGTGGATACTGTTGATGTTGCGGCATGTTTAAAGGGCCCCATCTTGAAAGTAGATGTAGCAACTGACACAAGTGATCTGGTCACACAAGTTTATCAAGCATGTAGCACGGATGACTTGGTGTTGCAGGTAGATGCAGCATGTAGCACGGATGACTTGGTGTTGCAGGTAGATGCAGCATGTAGCACGGATGACTTGGTGTTGCAGGTAGATGCAGCATGTGATACCAGTGGATTGATATCGAGCAGAACAGTAGCTACATGCACTGAGGTAATCCAAGGATTGATAACTAAGTCGACAAAACAAGAGCACCAGAATGTGAAGCTAGGCCCAACACAGTCGACTAGGGGTTTAAAGAGGAAAAGGACACCAGTTGTGTCAGCCGAACCTGAGCTGATTGAGATTGATCGTATCCTACCAGAAAATGGTGTAACAGCGGCTCAGTTTCAGGAATGGAAACCTAAACCACTAGAAGTCGAGCGAAGAGCCTTGATCTTGGAGCTGGATAAAGTCTTGATGAGTGTGAGATATATGCAGCCAAGGAGGGACGCAAATCAGTTTCTAGAGTGGGCTGCGGAGTACTTCGATTTGTTTATTTGGAGTGAGAAACCAAAATCAGATGTGTGGAAGTGTTTGGCAAGATTCTTCCCAAAATGGCGAAGTCGTTTTAAAGGTCAATGGGCACGAGAAAATTGTGAGCAGATGGAAGCTGCAAGATTCAAGAGGCTTTCTGATTTTTGGGCTACTTGGCCTGAATATAATGCTGACAATACATTGATTTTGGATACAGAACATTTCCGACACTACTTCAATATTCGGAGATGCTGTCTCATTCTACCCGAGGAAATGCCTGAACAGTACCTGGTGCAAACAGTGAGCTGCCAACTAGGTGCATGGTTGTGGACTCCATACCGAGCTCAATATGCGGATAATATATGTAGACTCGTTCCACTGACTAGCAAGAGCTTAGCTGTTTATAGGAGATTTGTAGACATTTCCAATGGTAATTTATAAATATGTAAAGAGATGACATTATTCAATGAAGAATTTAATTACTTGTTCCCACTGTACTTATCTACTATGTAATTTGAGGAATATGTTGCAGATTGTTGATTTCATTCTATTGATGACTATTTAGCTATTGACAGCTAATTAGCTACATTTGTACAGCTAATTAGCTGCATTTGTACAGCTAATTAGCTGCATTTGTACAGCTAATTAGCTACTGATGACTATTTCGCTATAACTTATAACTTAAAACTTAACAAAAAAGACATGATTTTATTGAGAAAGAAGCACAGAAAGCAGACTGTATACAAGAAATTGATTCCAAACGAATTTATTGATCTGTTTTCGCGAAATACATGTTTGTTTTACAAGAGAACATGGTAAGTGCTACTTGTAGCTACAAATTCCATGGCATACTATTGTAAATACATTTGTACAGCTAATTAGCTGCATTTGTACAGCTAATTAGCTACTGATGACTATTTCGCTATAACTTATAACTTAAAACTTAACAAAAAATACATGATTTTATTGAGAAAGAAGCACAGAAAGCAGACTGTATACAAGAAATTGATTCCAAACGAATTTATTGATCTGTTTTCGCGAAATACATGTTTGTTTTACAAGAGAACATGGTAAGTGCTACTTGTAGCTACAAATTCCATGGCATACTATTGTAAATACATTCATACACATTAGCACCAACAGTGTATAAACCGGAGCAGCTATTGTATTCTGACATTGGGACGTTGATGCATCTGACCAAATGAGAGTACATATACGCTGCTGGTTTGTCTTCTAACAGCCTGTACACATATTCGTAGTCATCTAGTTTTGCATAAAAAATGCCTTCGATGTAGAATGTCCCGGCAGATACAAAATTTCCCCATGCATCTACAATATTCTGCCTTGCACACTGTTTACTAACCGTGCACTTTAATATATAGAAATCAGCACCCTCTGAATTGCCTTCTTCAGCATTTACAGCGAAGTTATCCCCAACGTTCAGGACATCACTCAAAGTATCTCCAAGTCCCTCATATGTGAAGTCAGCATTCTGCCCTGTTTCTCCATCAACTGCTTCCTTATCATTCAGAGTGTGATACTCCCAATTCTGAATGTATGCTTTGTTTAGACAATATCTCCAATTTCCCTGCACACAATGGAAGCAAAAACAAGTCAATTCTCTAACCGCAATACAATGACCATCCAACCTGGAATAACCGCGAACAGCATGCAGAGATCGCAATTCGGGAATTCCTTGGCACTCCCAGGTCTTCTCCCTATTTACTTCATCTATCTTCACTTCCCAAAATTCACGTTTGATATCTCGAACTTGCGAGGAATAAACACCTGTGGCACTCGTCGACATATTTGTTCTTAAAAATTCAACTACATGTGATGCACAATTCATGTGCACACCATCTGTCTTTAGTTGTTCATGGGTAAGTGCCCGCTTTATAACAGCCCCTGCACCATCATGTTCACCTTTACCATGGCCAGACCCAAAAAAATTCCATCTCATCTCCAAACCTGTTATAGCAGGATACCTCCCCACAAAATAAAATGGACGTCGAGCCTTGAATTGTGGCGCAGCTCCATCAGACCAGACCCAATGTTGAGTAAGCTCCAAACGTTGAGCTAATAACCACTGCCAATGTAACTTAAAACAGTGTTGGACGAACAAGGTATCATGCTTCTTATCATCGGAAATAAAGAAATGAATTACTTTTTTAACATCACCTGAAACTCGAAAATATGTTATGTGCACAAAAATGGTTACCTGAACTGAACACCAATGCATAGATTGAATTTCATTCTGCTGCTTGAAAGTATAATTCTCTGCGAAATCTACTACTGAGACTACTACATCATTTGGGAAATCAGATATGCAAGTCTTAAACTGATGGGCCTGCCATGAATAAATGAAGTTGTGTTTAATGAACTTTCCTAGAGATACTACAAACAGAGACACCAAATCCCTTGGTTTAAGCATCTTCCGAACTAGATCCTTTCTTTTACACACCTTTCCTTCGAAATTGGTGTTCACTGACTCAAATAACTTCACAGAGATCAATATTTCACTACTCAATTCATTTGGACACCACCTAAATCTAGTAGGGCCACAATCTTGACATAAACCCATGACACATTTATGAATATGGAAGATAGCGTCAGATTCTCTCGGACACAATATTGAATCTAATAAATAACTCATGGAAGAGATAACGTGCTCAGATGATTTACACTCCTCTTGCGGGCTTGATCGACAGATTTGGCACCCACATGTGCAAACTGTATTAGTTAGGGATGCGCTATGGTGACGTAGTAGATTAACAGAGTCCTTCAGAAAACCCATCTGTACATGGTAAATGCAACAACATGTGTATCGATCCTTTAAGCGTCTCACAAAGTGTGGCTTAAGAGACTCGAATGTTCGTAGTTGAACTTTGATAGTTGGATGCATTCGTTTGAACCTAATAAATAAATCGACCTGCGTAATAAAGGGGAATTAGTTATTCTCGTAACTAGCTAACTATCCTAGTAGCTAATTAGCTATTCTAGTAGCTAGTTAGCTATTCTAGTAGCTAGTTAGCTATTCTAGTAGCTAATTAGCTATCATGGTAGCTAATTAGTTGTCCTAGTAGCTAATTAGCTATCATGGTAGTTAATTAGCTGTCGTAGTAGCTAATTAGCTATCATGGTAGCTATTTAGCTATTCTAGTAGCTAATTAGCTATCATGGTAGCTAATTAGCTGTCGTAGTAGCTAATTAGCTATCATGGTAGCTAATTAGCTGTCCTAGTAGCTAATTGGTTGTCCTAGTAGCTAATTAGCTATCATGGTAGCTAATTAGCTGTCGTAGTAGCTAATTAGCTATCATGGTAGCTAATTAGCTGTCGTAGTAGCTAATTAGCTATCATGGTAGCTAATTAGCTATTCTAGTAGCTAATTAGCTATTCTAGTAGCTAATTAGCTATCATGGTAGCTAATTAGCTGTCGTAGTAGCTAATTAGCTATCATGGTAGCTAATTAGCTATTCTAGTAGCTAATTAGCTATCATGGTAGCTAATTAGCTGTCGTAGTAGCTAATTAGCTGTCGTAGTAGCTAATTAGCTGTCCTAGTAGCTAATTAGTTGTCCTAGTAGCTAATTAGTTGTCCTAGTAGCTAATTAGCTATCATGGTGGCTAATTAGCTTGTCTACTAGCTAATTAGCTATCATGGTGGCTAATTAGCTTTCCTAGTAACTAATTAGCTATCATGGTAGCTAATTAGCTGGTCTAGTAGCTAATTAGCTATCGTGGTAGCTAATTAGCTAGTCTAGTAGCTAATTAGCTATAATGGTGGCTGATTAGCTTTCCTAGTAACTAATTAGCTATCATGGTAGCTAATTAGCTGGTATAGTAGCTAATTAGCTATCATGGTAGCTAATTAGCTATCACGGTGGCTAATTAGCTGTCCTAGTAACTAATTAGCTATCATGGTAGCTAATTAGCTGGTCTAGTAGCTAATTAGCTATAATGGTGGCTAATTAGCTATCCTAACTAATTAGCTATCATGGTAGTAGCTATTGAGAGTAGCCAGTTACCTATGTAGTAGCTATCATAGTAGCTAATTAGCTATCATGGTAGCTAATTAGCTTTCCTAGTAGCTAATTAGCTGGTAATAACGAAATAGCTAACTAGCTACCATGATAGCTAACTAGCTAGCAGTACAGCTAATTATCTGGTAGTACCTAAATTAGCTATTGAGAATAGCTAATTAGCTATCATGGTAGTAACTATTGAGAGTAGCTAGTTACCTATGTAGTAGCGATCCTAGTAGCTAACTGAGGTAAATGTAACTGATAAGCTAATTAGCTTTTCTGCTAACTGAGCTAATTAACTTTCCGAGTAGAGTCAAAACAAATGTTGAGATAAATGTAAATACCTGAGGTACATCAAGAAGATGAATGGGATGCTCCTCGTATTGATTTCTTCCAACACGTTTCCTGCATAAATCCTTTTTATTGGGTGAAACCCTACTCTCATTAGTCCAAAACATTGTGATTACATCCTTGATTTCAAATGTTATGGGTGTCATTGGCTTACATCTTGTAGTTAGCTTTAGTAGACTAGTTCCTTCACCCGAGGAAATTATACGGTTCATTGTATTGTACACTGTTTTTCTACTAACACCAATTACCTTAGATAGCTCACTGATGTTTATATCGTCAACATCACTATTAAGTAACATCATTAGACTAGACCTTTTTAAGACAAGATCATCTTCTGACCTGCTCATGGATACGAAACTATTACGAAGATTATTTACTAAAATAGATGATATGTTTGCATTAAGACCATCACAATCAACTAAGTCCTTTATCGATGGATCATTTAATATTCCATAAAGTACTACCTTCTTTTCTTCATTGCTGATGTGCTTGGTTTGAACATTGAAATAGTCTACAACCTTTCTCTCTATGATGGTAGTCGCATTACTTACATTCTCATCTAAACTATCCTTACCTTTACTGAGTGTGGCTTTCGTATCCTTCAACAATTGACGATGTTTCCTTTTTTTTTCTGCCCAATAGTTTCGTATGGCTTGTTGTGTCCTGATAACATCATCCCTATCCTTATGATCATTGAGGGGTAATTCTAAACACCCTTCTTCCCCTTCCATTTGGCTAGACATGTTAAAACCCTAAATTTCCAGAAAAAAAAACAAGTATTAAAGATGGCTATGGGCAACAACAATACACAAAAATATTCCACACAATACACAAGATTAGACACAACAATACACAAGATAATCAATAGACAGAAAAGTTATTGCAATCCAAGACCGAACAGTAGAGGATTTCACTCTGTTGGATCCAACAGTTGAGGAGGCGATCCAAGACCGACCAATGGCAACAACTGAGTGTAGAATGTTGCCGTTGGATGAGTGAACTCCGTCAAATCGAAATGTGGAAGCAATCCGGGACTGGACAGTAGTGGCAACTGAGTATAGAATGATGGCAATGGAGGAGAGAACCCCGTCAGATTGAACAGTTACCGATGATGCTTGAAACGCACATAGAAGGCACTTGAGAATAGAGTGGCATAGAGAAGAGAACCCCGTCAGATTGAACAGTTACCAATGATGCTTGAAACGCACAGTAGCGGCCCCTGAGTGAGAGTGGAAAAGAGAAGAGAACCCCGTCAGATTGAATAGCTCTTCGATTATGCTTGGAACGCACAGTAGCAACCCCTGAGTGTAGAGTGGCAAAGAGAAGAGAACCCCGTCAGATTGAACAACTCTTTGATGATGCTTGGAACGCACAGCAGCGGCCCCTGAGTGTAGAGTGGCACAGAGAAGAGAACCCCGTCAGATTGAACAGCTCTTTGATGATGCTTGGAACGCACAGTAATGGCCCCTGAGTGTAGAGTGGCACAGAGAAGAGAACCCCCTCAGATTGAACAGCTCTTTGATGATGCTTGGAACGCACAGTAATGGCCCCTGAGTGTAGAGTGGCACAGAGAAGAGAACCCCGTCAGATTGAACAGCTCTTTGATGATGCTTGGAATGCACAATAGTGGCCCCTGAGTGTAGAGTGTCACAGAGAAGAGAACCCCGTCAGATTGAGCAGCTCTTTGATGATGCTTGGAACGCACAGTAGCAGCCCCTCAGTGTAGAGTGGCGGCAGGTGGACTCGATAGGGTTTAGCAACAGTGGTAGCAACTAACCCACAATACTCAACTAGAGATGACCTACGTGATGTGGCAAAGGATCATGCATAATGGACCTAGGAATTCGATATATAATTTATGGTACACATTTATGGTGCACACATCAATTTATGTTGCACATTTATGGCACTCATTTACATATGTAATTAAAACACTCTAGTATTTTCAATGGTAGTTTTTTTCATACTTAATTTATTAATGATGGATTTTTACTAAAATGACTATTTATCAATGGTAGCTTTTTGCATAGCTAATTAGCTATGTCAAGGACATAGCTAATTGTTTCCACTCGCATGCTTTCACCCTATATCATGCCAGTATAATAGTCCCTGGTCCTTCGTGCCGCTCACATAACGCAAAATTCGATGTGCACATAGAAGGTGCTCCACGGTCGGCTTCTGCATATATATTGGCTGATCACGCTGACCAGATCACTGATGTCGGGACGGATGATTGTTAAATATATAAGGCTTTCGATGATTTATCAGAATCACTTCTCATCGCAGGCCAGTCTGGAGTCGGGACAGAGCGTTTAGTTCCGGTCTAGGAGTGTGGAGATTGGTTAGCATTCCGTCATGCTGAACTTGTACAACATATTCAACACATAGTGTCTTTGTGAGAGCAATATGCTGTCATGGGTTCGGATCACCTCGATCCCAACTAAATAGTGAAGGTCCCCCAGGTCCTTCATCTCAAATGCTTCCGACAGCTAGGACTTGACTCCGCTAATTTCATCAAGTCCGGGTCCGGTGATGACTAGATCATCAACATACAGGAACATGCAAACCGAACCGTCCGAACCTTGCCGGATGAACAACAAAAAATTGGATTTGGAGGCCGCAAACCCCATCTTACACAACCGGTGCGTGATCTTCACATTCCAAGCTCGAGGGGCTTGCTTTAGACCATAAAGTGACTTCTTCAGCCGGCATACTGCCGACTTGTTCATCTCCGACTGGAAACCGGGGGGTTGGGTCATAAAGACCGCTTCTTCAAGATCGCCTTGAAGAAATGCATTCTTCACGTCCATCTAGTGAAGAGGCCAACCCCTTGCTGCAGCAACCGCCAACACCACACGAACCGTTGTCATCTTCGCTACCGGAGCGAAGGTCTCGTCGTAGTCGATTCCGTGGGTCTGCGCGTATCCATTGGCCACTAACCAGGATTTGTACCGGTTAACCGAACCGTAAGCATTGTACTTTACCTTGTACACCCACTTACATCCGATTAGTTTAAAGTGTCGGGGAGGCTCAACTAGGTCCCATGTGTCATTGGCATCAAGTGCCCGCATTTCTTCCTCCTTAGCGGCACACCAACTTGCGTCCATTTCCGCTTCTTGTTACCGGCTGGCAAGAAGGCTTAAGGAGGTCCAAACCAAAGTGTGAAAGGAATAGTTTATTCGGGAATTGTTGTAATTAGTAGTCTTAAAATATATAGTAATATATGAGAAGATGTGGACGGACGGACCGGAATTGGTATGCCAACCCGGATCCAGACCGATCCCGAAAAGGTGCCGGTTGGCACCGTTTTGTATTTCGCACCGGAGACCTATATAAAGGCCCGATTACAATGTAATCAAGAACGGATAATTAATAGAGCTTATTGTCTTAATCTTCCAGTGTTGATTACCGTTCTGTATTCATTGTTATATCTTACGCGTGTTAATTACGGATTGCTAAGTAACCAATTAAGGTCTAATTAAGCGTTGTGTCGTAAGTCATTCTGTCGTACCACCCTTTGGTGAAGTGTCTTAAGTGGACACCCTGTGTTAGGCTGTTGTCCGGCCCTGGGATTAACACAGTTTTTGGCGACCACGATTCCTGCACAATCGCAGTGAACAGTGGCAGGAATGGATGACTAGGCCAACAGACAACCCGGTTACAGAGAGAGCACAAAGACTTGCTGAACGGAGAAGGCGGCGAGAGGCTTTCCAGCAAGCAGCGGAAGAAATCCGAATGGATCGATCATTTTCCAAAGTGATCCGGAAAGTGGCGGAGGAGTCGCTCTGTCTGCAATAAAACGCCTACCCGGACGAAGGAAGCAGCTTAAGCAGCCTCCGAGAAGCGGAAAAACCCTTCTCCAGGCCTTGGCCAGAAGAGACGGCAAATCCGAAGCATTTTCAGTGCTGGAATCGGATTCGGAAGGGGGTTACAACGTACACACGAACTATCACAGCAGTAACGACACCCCAGGAGGACCGGAGGACGAGGAGTCGGATACATTACTGACATCAGAACCAGAGTTGGCAGACTGGGAACCTCCGGCACTAGACATGGAGCAACCTCTGGAGACGGAAAAAGACCGGCAAAAACATCCAACACCGGAAGTCGAGCCGGCAACACCAAAGGAAGACCGGCAAAGACCTCTAACGCCCACGGAACAACAGGAAAGACCACCAGCCCGCGTACCGACACCGGACAACGACATGCCGTTCCAGTACTCCAAGTATAGGGATGATCCGGACGCGGAGGCTCATGTTCACGCATTTCAACAAACATGGGAGGCGAACCATGTGTCACAACGGTTAACCGCGGCAGAAGAGGAACAATCTAAGATAGCCAAATTCGGCGTGACATTGGAAGGACCGGCCGCCAGATGGCACCGGACGCAGGATCGCAGCACCATCACCACCTTTGCGGACCTGAAAGATAAATTCTTGCACTTCTTTCAGAAGGAGGTGGACCAGAGAGAAATGGTGGGCCTACTTAATACCATCCGGCAAGACCCCGGGGAGAGCATTCCGCAGTTTGTCATCCAATTTCAACGGATGCACAGTCAGCTTACCCGCGCACCTCCGGAGGAAGAAACACGGATTATATTCTTAGACGCGCTCCGATAACCTCTACGAACAGTATGCACGGTCATCGACTTTCGCACAAGCACCGTCGACGAGGTCATCGACCGGGTTAGAGAAATGGAGAAAACAAGCTCTTGGCTAACAATGGGAGCCCTCCAACGAGCGTTACCAACTGATGAGGATCTCCGGTTCCGGCAAGCAATCCAATGCACGACCTGCTTGAATTCCGAACACTCGTCACTGGAGTGCACCATGCGGACCCACTGCTTACTCTACCAATCTACAAGCCACACGGTGGACCGGTGCGAATATAACTTATTGAATCGGCAAGCACCACCAGTCCGGAAAATGGAGCCACGTAGCAGCCGAGACGAAGAAGATGAATGCTAGCGGCGAGAGGAGTGATATCGACCGGCACAGGATGTCCGGTACGACAATCAGCGAGACAACTATGATCGGTACAAGAGATATGACAAGTACCGAGATTACAATGGACGGTACGAGCATCACAACTGGGATCACTCCCCCGGGTATCACCAACGACGGGAAGATTACGGGAGATATGACGACCAACCCCGTCAAGGGTACCGCAACAAAAAGAACTTTAATAGAAAACGGCATTTCAAAAAAGGGAGCCACCCACGTGAACCCGAAAAAGACGCCTCAAGCAGCCAACCGGACAAGAGCCCTACGGTTACCACAGGCTCTCCACCGGGTACAGGAAACAATGCCGAATCCAGCAATACCCGGAAAGCATATTACTATTATTTCCGGCAAGAAGGACATTACAGTAACCAATGCTCGGCAAAGAGCTATGATAAGCGACCGGCACTAAACATGGTAGTCGCTGAAGTCGTAGACCTACAGCAGGTCACCACAAGGTCGAAGGGCAAGACGACGGAATGGGAGACACAAGAGGCCATCCGGAAACAGGCAACGGAATGGGTGAAAAAGGCAAATGAGTGAAACGTAGAAGAACTTGCACAGCAAAAGGAGAACACCGAAGAGCTCGCTGCCGTTAGGACGACTCTTGCAACTAGTACCAAGTTTCACAGAAGGACTCAAGCCCGGCATGACGACAGGCGGCACACCACCGGCGCCGGCATTCTTCTCAAATCCGGAGGAGGGACCAGCGGTGGTAGACACCAACAGTCCGGCAATTACTGCCATTGTGAAAGGGAAAGAACTCCCCGGCACGATAATAGACGGAGGCTCCGGCGTTAATGTAATAAGCCTCCAGACGTGCGATGTCCGTTCTGGCTCCAAATGGCGGACACAAGCTCGGTGCAACCGACAGGATTAATACGGGACTTAGAAGTAACCATCCGGGGCCACACATTCCGAATCTCAGCCGTAGTTCTCCAGTTGCAGGCTCAAGGAGCGTACCCATTATTGTTGGGACGTCCTTGGTTAAAAACGACTCACATCAAGCAGAACTGGAGGAGGAATATGATTACGTTCCGGCGGGGAATAGCGAAGGTATGGGTACCAACACAACCAAGGAAGGGCACCGGCAAGGATCTGACACCGTTATATGCAGAGTGCGTCAATATGCTGGAAGGATTAGCAGACGAAGAAGAAGATCAGTACTTGCAGGAGAAGCCGGAGATTGTACCCCTATTCGAAATTGACGTTGCCGAACCGGTATCACCCTACTTACTGCAACCGGACGGATCCGAAGCGGAACCGGATAAAGAAGCAATCCGGGAGTTATGACAAGCGCAAGAGGCATTGGAAAGAGAAATGGCCGTATCACAACGCTGTCGTGAAGAATTTCGGCCAGAGGTGGAAACCGGGAAACATTGTCTACATCGGCGAGGTGCAGCGTGTGTACGCACCCATGTACAATTGGTGTGAATATCGAGGGTGCCTTTATGGCGCCGAAGAGTAGTCGAGTCGGGACTGACGATCCCATGAAAGTCGGGATTTGTCCCACATTGTAACGCGTCCCTCTCCTTGTTCTATAAAAGGGAGGGAACGCCCTTTGTAAAAGGGTTGCCCATTTTGGATTAGAGGGTATACCGGTAGGTTCAGGGTTAGGGTTCTTCTGCTTCTTCTTCTTCCCTTTCATCTTCGTTTAGGGTTGGCTGCAGCTTGTCTCCTGTGTAAGACCCCGCTCGGCGCGACGAGCCCGAGAGCTCCCCGACGGCGGCTTGACAGCAGACGACTGTTGTAAACTATCTTGGTCCGGCTTGAAGCCGGGAGTGTATTCTCTCTCTATATATATATACGTTTGCGTCTGTCTGTGTATATTGGCGTCTTGTTGGTGTCGGGTGCTCCACTCCTTCCCTGCGTTTTCTGTACATAAGGGCGTGAGTCGGGTCGGGCTGTGTGTGCGTGTGTGTGCGTGAGTCGGTGTTAAGCACGCTCTCTCTCTCTCTCGCTCTCTCTCCCCCTTCGGTTGCTTCCGGTGCGTTTTTGAGATGCCCTAGAAGCCGTGAAGCACGGCTTCCTACGCTCCGTCGCTCCCTAGTCCAAGACCCCCGTGGTCCCGCCTTTCTCCACGCACGTGTGTAACAACGCAACAACGCGTAAAAGCGTCTCAATTAGAAGAGGTAAATCTAGGAAGGGCAGAGGAGGCAAAACCAGTGCACATCGCCAAAGAAATGAATGCAGAGAACAAAACGGCGATAATTACACTCCTCAACGTATTTGCCTGGTCTTACGAGGATATGAGAGGGTTGGATCCTCAATTGTATCAGCACCAGATACATCTGAGCAAAGACGCCAAGCCGGTAGCACAGCGTCGGTACCGGATGAACCCAAACTACGCTGCCAAAGTCAAGGAGGAAATCGACAAATTGCTCAGGGTTGGCTTCATCCGTCCCGTAAAGAAATCTACCTGGCTCAGCCCGATCGTAGTCGTACCGAAGAAGAACAGCAAAATTAGAGTTTGTGTCGACTACCGGAAGCTCAATGCCGCAACGGTAACGGATGCATTTCCACTTCCGTTTACGGATGGAATTTTGGATGCCGTCGCCGGTCATGAAGTCTACAGTTTCTTAGACGGATTCAGCGGGTATAATCAGATCCGGATGCACGCTAAAGATCAAGAGAAAACGGCTTTTGTCACCGAATGGGGAGTGTTTGTTGCCGTGGTGATGATGTTCGGACTGAAAACGGCACCGACAACATTCCAACGGATCATCATGGAGATCTTTGGTGAATACATACCGGCTTTTATGCAGGTATTCCTTGACGACTTCGCCGTCTATAGCCGAGAAGAAGATCATTTGCAACACCTCAGACTATGTCTAGAGAAGTGTAGGGCGTACCGACTAAGCCTGAATCTGGCGAAGTGTGTATTTGGAGTGTCCAGCGGAACGCTACTAGGGCATATTGTGAGCAAGGAAGGCATTGCCGTAGATCCGGACAAAGTGAAAGCAATCCTGGAAGCACTGGCACTGGCAACGGGAAAGGCATTGAGCCGTTTCTTAGGACAATTCCGCTGGCATAGCCGTATGCTCCGATATTTGGCGAACCTGGCTACACCTCTGCATGCGGCAGTACATCGAACACCGTTCCAATGGACCGACATCGAAGACAAGGCATACCGGGCACTAAAGGTGTTATTGTCACAAGCACCGGTAGTGCAGGCTCCGGATTGGAGTAAAGAGTTTCATGTGTTCGTGGACGCCTCCGACATCGCAATCGGCAGCGTGCTCATGCAGCTTACGGAGCCAAGGTGGTACCGGCCAGTGTACTATGCCAGCCGGAAGCTATCCCAAGCGGAACGAAATTATTCTACCATGGAGAGGGAAGCTTTAGGAATGATCTATAGTGTAACGAAATTCAGGCATTATTTATTGGGAAGAAAGTTCTCCTTCCATGTAGATCATTCGACACTCCTCTACCTAGTATCCAAAGCGTCACTTACCAGTAAGTTGGCCCGGTGGACTTTGTTGTTGCAAGAGTTCAAATTCGAGATATTCCACCAACCCGGCATACAACATGCGGTAGCAGATTATCTAAGCCGGTTAGATTCTAGGGAGACGGATGACGGAGTACCGGACGAGTTTCCGAATGCATAGCTTTTTCGAGTCAACACGGAAACGGCAACAGATGAAACGGTGGCACAAGAAGATAAGTGACTAACTAATATGCACCAGTTTCTGAGTACCGGATTGACTCCGGAGGAGATGAACCGGGACGAGAGGAAGCGCCTGGCGGTACAAAGCCGGCGCTTTTGTTTATTACAAGACACGCTATACCACAAAGGTGTGGATGGTATCTGGAGACGAGCGGTGCGCAGTGACGAGAAGGAGGTAATACTACGGGAGGCACACTGCGGAGTCACCGGAGGTCATTATGCCGAGGATGCGACGGCAAGGAAGATATGGCAAAGTGGCCTATGGTGGCCGACTACATTGAAAGACGCAATCCGGTACGCGAAAGAGTGTGATCTATGCCAGCGAATGGGCCAACCAACGGAACAAGCTAGGATGCCGCATCAGCCAGTCCTACCACTAGAACCATTCCAGAAATGGGGGCTAGATTTTGTCGGGTCATTTAAACCACCGGCAATGAGAACCGGTAACCGGCACGTGATCGTCGCGACGGATTACTGCACTAAATGGGTGGAAGCCAAAGCCTTACGAGATAACACCGCGGCGTCAACGGCAAAATTCTTATACGAATGCATTTGGTGCCGGTACGGATGCCCCATAGAGCTTACAAGTGACCAAGGAGGGCACTTTCTTGGACAGGTGGTAGAAAGTTTGACAACGTTCTATGCAGTAGTACATAAACGGAGTACACCGTACTATCCGCAAGCAAACGGGTTAGCTAAATCGATGAACAAAACACTCCAGAATATCCTTCGGAAAATCGTCAACGAAAACCGGACAGATTGGGATACGAAGCTGCATAGTGCGCTCTGGGCCTATCGGACAACGTACAAAACAAGCATCCGAACAACACCATTCCAAATAGCATTCGGATTAGAGGCAGTCATGCCGGTCGAGTTCCAGATACCGAGCTTACGGATTCAGATTTGGGAACGACTCAATGAAAAGGAATCGGATGCAATTCGGTTAAAGGCTCTGTGTGAACTAGAAGAACACCGACTGGCGAGCATCATGCACCTGGAATTGGAACAGCGGCGACGGAAAGCGTTTGTAGATCGTCACCACAAGGGAAATGAAAAGATGTTCGAAATCGGCAAGCCGGTACTAGTGTTCCAGACCCGGATGGGTAAAATGCTAGGCAAACTACGGTTTAGATGGACCGGAACGTACTGGATCACACGCGAGTTCAATGGATCCTACTAGTTAAGGACACTTGTTGGCGAAGTGCAGGGTAAATGGGTCAACGGATTTAGACTAAAACCATACAAAGGACCTATGCCCAAGAACCCATTTGAACGAAGGGCCGCCACCGAATCAGACGCCGGTAGGCCAACCATGACGGAAACCCGTGAGGAAAACGGCTACCACCAAGCCGGTAAGGGGGAGCACGAGCCAGAAACAAGGGAAAGCATAACGACGGCAAACCGTCAAGAGGCCGGCAAGGTGCGCGTTTCGGGTAAGGGTCTGACAGGACCGGAGAAAAATTAACCACACAGTTGTCTTAATTAAAAATAATAATAATAATAAATAAATAAATAAAGGAGCGAATCAAATAAATCATGGAAAGGAGTGGTGGAAACGGCCATGCAAACAAGAAGTAAAGAGGCACGTCAAAAAGGTACGAGGGGCTATGAATAGGACATTAAACCACCGCCACATGGCACGCAATGCTATTATAGTACATGACCTGCACATGCGAAGGCTCAAAAAAGGCGCCAAGATGCAGAGAGAAAAACCCCCACGCATCGAGACCTTCTCCTATCGCGAACCAAGGAGAACAGACGCAGACAGACACGTGAAGATCAATTGCAGAGAGCTCGCACACAGAGAACCCCGTCCCTCAGAACTTTCTCTCTCACACTCTCCCCACCACCAAACCTCGCCAAGGCTCTCTGACCTCGACGTAGAGATGGACTGCCAAACGCTGTCTAAAGCCGCCAGGAAATGGCTACGACAGCACGGACCGGAGGGTTTTTTAACGATCATGGAGGCGGCGCCACACGAGGCCGAAAAGATTATAAAAGAAATCAACACAGAGGTGATCACGGAGGAGGCGATCCGTGCGTTAATAGGCCTTCCGGAGGGAGGCATCTACACGATCGACAATCCTACCTCCGAGCAACTCATCAAATATTTCGGTGAGTACTCTCTCGCCAGCAAGGGCTACAGGACACAGGGCGGTGAAGATATGCTATTCCGCGAAATTGCCCGTGTGCTCCATGAGTTCGGCTACGTGTACCCTCGACCCCCCGTCATGCCTTAGAACCGAGCAGGCTTGATTATCGCGACATACGAAGGGGTCAAGGTGGATTGGCCGGTGTTGATTGCCGACGGGTTGTGCACGGCGATTGATATCGTAAGAGGAAAGGACAGCAAGGAAGGCCGGAAAATATGGCATGCGGTGACACAATGGCTCACCCTATTGGCGCCACCAGTCAAGCTCGTCCAGACCAAGAAGCGGGGAAGAGCAACGAACGACACCCCGAAACCTGCTTCGAAACGGCAACAATTGTTGGCCTCCAAGGCCACTAAGGGGAAGATGGCTGACGCTGAGAAGATGGCAAAGGAGCGCGCCAACCGGAAGCGGCCGACGGACACACACGAGGAGACACCGGCATGGCCTCTGAAGAGCCCACTCCACCGACCGGTGCAACAGGAAACGGACACCCTGGCGGCAAGAATGAATGTCGGGACTCAAGCGGAGGAAATGGAGGAAGAACCCACGGAGCACCTCCAACGGAGGCCGGTGAAGAGCACCGCTGAATCAATCGGGAAGCGTTCGGACCCACAGAAGAATGGAATGCCCGCAACTCACGATGAGCATCCCATGCCAAGGGAGGCACCGGAACCGGTTCGGAGGGAACCGGTCACAGAAGTCCCGGCACAACAGGCAGCACCGGCAAGCCCCGTAACTCAAGAGCCGGATATACAAAGACCAACCGTCCCAGCCAGCCAAGAACAAGCAGACAAGGGGCAGCAAGCCGAAACACAGTCAGAGCTGGAACGGCAAAGTGGTCAGCTGGCAGAACCAGAAGTGCAGCTCGACGCAGTAAGGCGGGACCAGCCACCGGTGAGTGAACCCATCAACCAACCCTCCGTGCAAGCGCAACAACAGTGCACCGGCAACCAATGGCTCCGGTCGTTAGGAGAATAAATTTCCGAAGTAGTCGGATGCATAGAGGCGGAGGAAAGAGCGCAAACGGAACGGCTACTCGTCACAACCGATGAACTGGAGACGGCCCGGTCAAGGATCCGGTGCCTCGAACAAGACTTGGAACGCAACGCAGATCCAAGCACCGGTGACTCCGGTTGATGTACAGAGGAATAAGACCCCGGAGACACAAACTGTCCCGGAGACACAAACTGTCCCATCGAAAGATGCGGCGCAAGCCCAATAGCTTGCGGAATTACGAGATGAACTTGCCGCGAACACGACTTGAAGAAGGCAGCTGAAGAAGAATTAAAAAGGACTGTTGAGAACCTCCGCCTGGAAGAGGAAAACCTGCGTAAAGGACATCATGCTTACGACTGGCTAAAGGAGGAAAAAGAGAAATTGCTACAGGAAAAAGACAAGTTGCGACGGATGGTGGAGACAAAAATTGAGAGGCTGAAGGAAGAACTCCGTCAACAGAAGGACCGGGAGGACCGCGCACGCCGACAGATCAACCAGAGGCTGAAGCAGAAGACCAATGATTTTGATCATCTGCATCGGGACTACAAGTAGCTGGAGACAGAGTATAAGCAACAACAGGAACGGATGGCCGAGCTCTGGCAAGAAGTTGATAGGGGCCACAACGGCACTCGTCGAAGAACGAGTTGAGAGTTCCAAGCTATTGGAGGAAGTGGCGAATGACCGGATGGAGCTCCACAAACAGAACCATGAAGACAAGGAAAGAGCGACAATGGTATTACAGAGTTTGCAAACAACCTATCAAAATCAATTGTCGCATTATAGGGAGCAGGACGCGAACACGGTTCGAATCATCAAGCAATTGAAAGAGGAGCGACAAGCCGTACAAAATAAATCACATATGGGAGCCGAACGGATCCAGTGCATCCTCCGGTCATGGCTCACTAAGACCAAAAGCTTGATTGACGACAGCTCTGTGGGTTGGTGGGCGAAATGGGCGCAGAATACGGCGGAACTCCAATTGCTCAGGGCGAACGTGGAAAACCGGCGGAAGGAGGGTGATGATTGTTATACGTTGACATCGGAGGACTTCACCGCCATAAGGGATGAGTTGGCTGAAGATTTCACAACCCTGGCGGATGAACAATTGGTGCAGGTCCAGCAGCTCGTAGCTCAACTGGACGACGATCGGCAGGAGGCTCAAATCCAGTTCGAAAGCTATGAGCGATCCCGACTTCGGGAAGAAAAAGCGAGGAAGGAGGCAACGGTCAACCTTAGTGATGAGGAACCGTCGCCGGTGCAAGGACCAGACGGGGACTAGGCTAGGGTTAGTCAGCTAGAGACAACTCGGACGGAGGAACCAACGAAGGAAACATCGGTGCCAGAGCAACAAATGCAGCTGCAGCCCCAAACGGAGCAGCCACAGCCACAAACGGAATAGCAGCCACAACAGCACCAACAGATTCCCGACGAACCATTGGAAATTTTGGAGCAAAGTATTCTGGACATTTTGGACAAAGCGTAAAAGGGCCGGATAATGGGTTCGACGTACAAGGTACTGTCCCACGGGCGTGCCATGTGTTACCGGCTGGCAAGAAGGCTTAAGGAGGTCCAAACCAGAGTATGAAAGGAATAGTTTATTTGGGAACTGTTGTAATTAGTAGTCTTAAAATATATAGTAATATATGAGAAGATGGACGGACGGACCGGAATCGGTATGCTGACCTGGATCCGGACCGATCCCGAAAAGGTGCCGGTTGGCACCGTTTTGTATTTCACACCGGAGACCTATATAAAGGCCCGGTTACAATGTAATCGACAACGGATAATTAATAGAGCTTATTGTCTTAATCTTCCAGTGTTGATTACCGTTCTATATTCATTGTTATATCTTACGCATGTTAATTACGGATTGCTAGGTAACCAATTAAGGTCTAATTAAGCGTTGTGTCGTAAGTCATTCTGCTGTACCACCCTTTGGTGAAGGGTCTTAAGTGGACACCCTATGTTAGGCTGTTGTCCGGCCCTATGATTAACACTTCTGCGTAGCTCTCCGGCTCACGCACTTCTTCCACCTTAGTCATGTATGCATAGTGATGTGCTATGTATTCATTGTACCCGTACCGCGTAACTGGGTTCTTCAGGCGGGAAGACCGGCGTAACTGGGTATTACCCGGATTGGGACCCTTCTTGGCCAGGTCGGACTTCATTCCTGAAGATCCGCCTTCATCCTTTCCGGAGTTGGATTTGCTCCGATCTGACTCATCATTGCCGGCTTCGTATTCTGACATCTTCTTGTTCCCCTTTTCTTTGCGCGTGAACCGTCTCCTTGGTTCCTTGCGCGGGGAGAGCATGGCAGAGTCTCCACTACTCGTCGGTTCCTCATCTGTCTGGTCATCCCGACTCAGCCGCTCATTCGGTCCACTTAGCTGGAATGAGATCGGACTCTCTTTTAGAGTGCCACAGTCTTCCTGTTCTAATTGGAGCCGTTCAGGCTCACTAGCCTCATCCTCCGATATCGGGTCGGGGTCGGAAGTCGTAGCCGGTAAGGCATACCATGACACCGTCTCATCAAACTCAAGATCCCGGCTAACTCAAACCTACTTCGTCCAGGGGTTCTAACACTTATACCCCTTTCGCTCATGTGAGTAACTGACCAAGATGCATTTCTCCGACTTTGCATCCAACTTCCTTCGCTTCTCATCCCACACATGCACATATGCAATGCTACCGAATATCCAAAGGTGTCTCAAATTCGGCTTGCGTCCGAAATACAGCTCATGTGCGGACACCTTGTCACCGATCCAGTTTTGGATGTAGACGGCCGTCCTGACTGCCTCGGCCCAGTAGAAATGGGGCATGCTCTTCTCCTCCAGCATTGCCCTTGCGTCGTCAACAATCGACCGGTTCTTCCTCTCGGCCACACCGTTTTGCTCCGGTGTGTATGTGCATCTGAACTCTCTTTGAATTCCTTTCTGTTGCAGATAACTGTTGAATTGGCCGGAAAAATATTATTTTCTGCCATCCGACCGTAGGCACTTGATATTGCTCTCCGTCTCCCGTTCAACCAGGCTTTGCAGGTTCCGGAAACACTCGAAGACTTCGCTCTTCCGCTCAATGAGGTAGATCCACGTGTGCCGGCTGTAGTCGTCAATGAAGGAGACGAAATACCGATTCCCGCCAAGACTAACATTTTGTGTTGGTCCCCATACATCCGAATGAATAAGGTCGAGCTTGTTACGGCTACGGTTTCGTCTGGTGGGGAATGGAAGCCGGTGTTGCTTCCCGAGTTGACAGGTTTCACAAATTTCGACGTTCCGGCCATTAAATTTCGGCAAACCGAAAACGACTTGTTGCGATTGCAGGTCTTGAAGCCTCAGGTAATTGAGGTCGAGCTTGTTACGGCTATGGTTTCGTTCGGTGGGGAATGGAAGCCGGTGTTGCTTCCCGAGTTGGCAAGCTTCACAAATTTCGACCTTCCGGCCATTAAATTTCAACAAACCGAAAACGACTTATTTCGATTGCAGGTCTTGAAGCCTCAGGTAATTGACGTGGCCGATCCGCTTGTGCCAGAGATCAATATCCAATTCAATCTTTTGTCCTTTGGCGAACAAAGGGGTGTCAACGTCATTGGTGTGTAGGATAAACATCCTCCCGTCTCTATGCCCTTGCGCAATGATTTGACCCTCTTCCTCGATGAAGCACCCAAGGTGCGTAAACTGGACCTGCATCCCCTGGTCAATGATCTGACCGACTGACATCAGGTTCTTCAAGATAGTCAGAACATGTATTACGTTCATCAGCTTCCCCCTCTATCCGATGTGGCTCAAATGGACTTCTCTGACATGCATGATTGGGTGAGGGGTGTCGTCTCCGGTTTCGACGACTCCCGGTTGTTCCGGTTTCTCCAAGAAGAAGAACCACTCTTTGTGGCTCGTCATGTGATTCGACACACCGGAATCAACGTACCACACTTCCTCCGATTTGGAAGTGGTCTTCTTCATCAAGTTAGCCTCGTGTTTCATCACTAAGGCCTCCAAGTCTGACTCTTCGTTGTTCATCCGACAAGGTCAGGACTGTCCGGTTTGCATCTTGTTGTATGTTGATGATCTGGTCATCACCGGACCCGGACTCGATGAAATCAGTTGAGTCAAGTCCCAGTTGTCGGATGCGTGTGACATGAAGGACCTGGGGGACCTTCATTATTTTCTTGGGATCGAGGTGATCTGAACCCTCGATGGCATATTGCTCTCACAAAGTCACTATGTGTTGAATATGTTGTACAAGTTCGGCATGACGGAATGCCGACCTATCTCTACTCCCCTGGACCGGAACCAGAAGCTCTGTCCGGACTCCGGACCGGCCTGCGATGAGAAACAGTGCACTATCACTTCGTGCGTGAGCGTGTCCTGAGCGGTGAGGTCGAACTTCGGTATTTTCACACGGATCGGCAAGTTGCCGACATCTTCACCCAACCACTCGGATCAGACAAGTTGCAACACTTCACCAAAATACTTGGTGTTCAGCATCTCGACATGCCACACTTGAGGGGGAGAACGGGCAAAAACACTGGAACGGGAAAGGCAAAGAGACTGCCGCATGAGCGGTGAGGGAAGAACCGATAGAGGGAGAGTCAAGAAGAAGAAAGGAGCTAAGTCGACAAAGGAAGTCGATACATCCGAACAAGTCGAAACAAGCGGCGGCGGCGGCAGAGTCAAGAAGGACAGAGCCAACTGGAAGAAGAAGGCCAAGACCCGAACATGGGCCAATGTGGTGAAGGGCCTAGAACCAGACGACGAATCGGGAGCAACCGATTCGGACAAGAGTTGGAACGAATCAGAGACAGTCGATTCGGTTCAACAGACAGATTCGGAAGAACCGGATCAATTCAAGGCCAAGAGGACGAGAAGGGGGTGAAAGTCAACGCCAACATGAAAGAATCGGCGAACCGGCACGCACCGAAGTCACAGCAACGAGGGAGCTGAATTAGGCATGTTGAGCAGACAAGCCGACCGAGGAGGTCGAGGTGCGCAGAACAAGAGGGGTCGCGGCAAACATAACCGGACCGGACGAGGAGTGCGAGCAAGGCGGAGTGACCCCAGAGGGAGCCGGGCAGAAGGACCAGTTGCCACAGACGTTGACACTACGACCGGACATCAAGTTGAGCTTGAGGGGGAGTGTTGAGCGGCAAGCTCAATTGGAGCCGGATCGGCTGAATAAGCCTGAGCCAGTGAGCGAGATGGATCGGTGAGCCAGTGAGCACCCAGTGAGCAAAGAGCCGGTGAGTTGGGGAGCCGGTTAGCCGAATCCATTAGTAACCGGAAGCCTAGTAGCAACTAGACTACTAGGGAGTTATTACTCTCGTAGTTAGTGTCAGACGCTTGAGTGCACATTGAAGTACACCGTACTTCTATCAGTCTGTATGGACTTGTATAAAAGTGTTCGCTGAACACATACTATGTACAGAGTGTTGATATAATATTTGGAATAGTGATTCTCTTTCTACTCTCTTTGTCTCTCCCGCGTACTGTTAAGCTGTCCATTAAACCTATTCTCTGTTTTATGTTTTCTATTGCTTCTGCACGCTATTTGTTTATACAATTCTCAACCCTCGCGCTCTGATACCATGTAAAAATGAAGGTGCGGAAGCATCAGACAAACCGGCTCCGCCGGATAGCAATAGAGAGAGAGAGAGAGAGAGAGAGAGAGAGAGAGAGAGATAAACAAACACAGAGTGTACGCGGGAGAGACAGAGAATGAACAAAACGTTAAAAATCTATTACAAAACAATAATAGTTCTCATTGTATACAACAGGCTTCAACAACACTATTTATACAAGTCCTAAGAGGACTGACAGAAGTATGGTGTACTTCAATGCTCACACGAGCGTCTGACACTAACTACGAGTCATTAACTACCTAGCAGTCTAGGTTGCTACTAGGCTTCCAGTTACTGCTGGATCTGGCTAACCGGCTCCCCAACTCACCGGCTCACTTGCTCACTAGCTCACCGATCCGGCTCATCCTTCCGGATGCCGATCCAGATCCGGTTGAGCTTGCCGCTCAACAATAAAACGTTAAGGCCTCCTGGTGGTCCTCGAGCTGCAAGATAAGTGCGTCCATCAATAGCTTCCACTGGGATTGGCTTGGACAATCGGACAATCGGACAATCGGAAATTTGTGTTTACGAATGAACCTTTTGTCCATAAAACACATTGTTACCCCGGAATCGAGAAGTGTTAAGGACCTAATTGAAATCGACTTGAAATGGATGCTTACCGAAAAGGATAAATCTTCTATCAAGGTAGCTGAATTATGGGAGTGATACGAATGCAGATTGTCCAACCACATTGTTCTTACTGTAGTTGGACACCATCATTTTCCGGTTGTTGGGGCCATCTTGTCGTATTGTTTGTAGATATTTGTCGTTATTTATTCTTGATTGGGCAAAAACGAATTAGATGGGTAGATGCACCACAATATAAACATAGTTTGTTGTTTCGGCGATAACTCTGTTCGGCCTTGGTGAGTGGCGGTGTCATGACGTGGCTCGCCTAGAAGCGTAGCGTTGCGCACACAAAAGATAACATGAAAGTGAGGAAGGAATCACTGGGATTATGGAGGGAAGAGACGAAAGAGTAGAGATGGAGGGAATAGAGATCAATAAGATATGACAAACTAGGATTTTTAAGGAATATAAGATAAGACAAGATAAGATATAAAAGAATATATGAGAAAGTGTATGAAATTTATAATTATTTTCATGAAAGAGTTATAAAATGATTGTACACATCGTTGAACCTCCGAACTTTGTCTTGCAAGGTAATCGCTCTTCTCTTTCTTGATCGTAGACCACTACAATCTTCACTTCAATATTTTGATGAAGATAAGGCTCGAACCACCTCCCTCTTCTTGAAAGTTGACCACCACGACCGCCAAGCTAGAGCTCCATGTTTATGTTCAACTTCTTCCCTTCTTTCTCTATTTTAATGGTATCTCTTATGTAATACATAATTTGATTGATGTCTCATACCTCTTCCCTTTTGATCTTCTCTTTCACCCTTTAAATAGGTGCCCCCATGCATATGATGCATTGGAGGGTACAAGACATGCATGTGATGCATGATCGCCATTTGGCGTTCATGCATTACATGTGATGCATGATAAACATCTCGCTCATTTGAGCTTTTATGTATGAAACAATATATGCAATAACAATAAACATGAAAATATAATCTTAAAGAGAAAGGACCTAGCCTAATGGTAGTTGTGTTGACTTTGGTGTATGAGGTTGTGGGTTTGAGTCTCAAAATACTATTGAATACAACATACAACTTTATTTTTATATCATGAAGCAAATCCTTTATGTAATATTACTAGTATAGAGTAAATGTTAAGATTTGAGAGTCATAGGGTGGGGTTATTGGTTCAAGTCCTCTCTTGTTCGTGTAATATAATATATTTATCTATATATATATATTATTTTTCTTTACATATATATCTAATATTATCATGTGTTGTTAATATTATCTTTATATATAAAACATTATCAAATGTTATTTTAGTTACGTATTTATCTTATTGTAGACTTTTAATGTGAAGCTTTCGTACTTCACGACAGCGGGGTGCGAGGTCGATCAATTTTTATTGGCACGGGGTCATCGTACGATGACAATGGAGAATATCTCGAAGAGGGTTGCCAACTTGAAGTTTCTCGTTCCTCTTGATGAAGCTCAAACAATTGATTGTCACAACTAACTGCTTGCGTGATGGCGTTTAGTAAATTTTTTATCTCACTTCGAAGGCCCCGACGAAAATGGTCGCAGAGCGCTTGGCCATCCCATTGAACATCACATGCTAATTGTCTAAATTCTGAGGCATAAACGGATAGCGGAAACATACCTTGATATAATGAATAGAGTTTGGTAATGGCAATTAGGCGTCGATCCGTATACCCAAATGATGCCTCAAACTCTACCAGAAAGGTAGGAAACTTTTGTAGAAGTGGTGATGAAGTTTCAACCAATGGTGCAAACTAGGCTTGTGCAGCTCTTGACAGAAGGGTCCCGATGAAACCAACTCGACGAAAATCATTCACATATCGTTGAGGCTGTAGTTGGATAATAATCTTGATCTGATTTATGAACCCTCGGAAATGCTTCCTTGTGCCATCGAACTTTTCAGGTAAACTAATCTTGGGCTCCATACTTGTAGTGGGATGGGGAGGAGTTGGAGAAAGCCTAGACGAGGAACCAGACTCTATAGGTAGAACATTTGTTGATGCAGGAGGAGAGTTGTTTTTTTCTTCAAGTTCCATCGGTGTAGCAACATGAAGCTTCTGTAACGATTCCCAAAGGTTGTCGTTCTCAAGTTGAAGTTGATGCATGGCTTCCATGAGCTGATTTATTCTCTCGGCAAGATCCGACATGCTGGGGCTTAGAAAATGGGAAGTTGAAGGTATGCACAAAAGCTAGAAGACTTCTAGAGAGTGCATGGAAACTTCTATAGAGTGCATGAAGATGCATTCTCCAGAAGGTTCTTGAAATTTCTAGTGATCAATGAAATAAGTTGAATCTTATACAATACAATAATGTATAGATGGATGTAGCTCACCTGGTAAGGTTTCCCAATAAGACCAGAAGGTCATGGGTTCCCCACCATTCCATGTGGCATCCTATCTATGACACTTTGTGGTACACATTAACACCTTCATGGGGTTGGTGAATCAACTTGCGGTAGCAAAGTTTCCATTAGATGATGCTATGCATGCCTTGTTACTACTATGTACCCTACTGGATAGTTGGGAGAACCTGGTCGTGTCTCTCAGTACCTCGTTTCAAGAAGTAAACCTATCTCTACAAGTGGTAAAGACAAGTATCTTGAACGAGGAAACAAGAAGGAAGAGTATCCTGTCTCAGACGGAGGCGAATGTTGCACAACATTCCGATAGAGGAAGAACCAAGCAAAGGAGCCAACAGAATAGAAACAAGTCTCATGCCAGGTCCAAGTTCAAAGGAAAGCTCACATGTTTCTATTGTGGAAAACCTAGACACTTCTAGAAGGACTGTTGACACCTTAAGAAAGACAAAGGTGCTTCAAACAATCTCAAACCCAAAAAGATTTCTGAAGAGAAGGGCACTTCAGTCGTGGTTACAAGTGAAGAAAAGCTTATGTTCATTTGTGAGCAAGCAAGTGCAAATCTTGCAAATGAAGAGTGCACTTCAGTGATTGACGTAGGTGTATCATTCTATATAACTCCCTCGAGAGAGTCTGTCTCGTCTTTCATAGTTGGTGACTATGGCTATGTAAGGATGGGAGATCATGGAGAATGCAAGATAGATGGCATCAAAAGTGTATGCCTGACAACATCGATCAATTGTAGGTTGACCCTAATGGATGTTCGACATGTGTCTGATATCAGGATGAATCTGATATCGACTGGAAGAATGGATGATGACGGCTACAGTGGTAGTTTTCGAAATGGCAAATGGAAGTTCTGTCGTGCAAATCTCATAGTGGCCCAAGCACAAAAACAGGGCACTTTGTACATGATGCATGCCAAGTTTTGCAAGGATGAAGCGAACGTGGCAGTCAACTCGAGTGGAGAGATATGGCACAAGAGGATTGGCCACATGAGTGAGAAAGGCATGCATATCCTAGCCGACTAGAAACTTCTTCCAGAAGTAAAAGGAGTGCACTTGGAGAGATGTATCGACTGCCTAGTTGGAAAGCATAACAGAGCTGCATTTCACTTGAGACCACAAAAGAGAAGAGAAGTTGTATTGGAACTGGTACACAAAGACGTGTGCTACGTGGATGCTCCATCACATCGTGGCGGATAGTACGTCGTAACGTTCATTGACGACTATAGTCGAAAGTTGTTGGCTTTCGTACTAAACTTGAAGGATCAAGTACTATTGTTCTTCAAAGAGTTTCAGGCCAGAGCTGAAAGGGAGTTGGGTCGGATGTTGAAGACTGTCTGAACCAACAATGGTGGCAAGTACAGAGGATAGTTCGAAGAGTATTGCAAGGACCAAAGCATAAGATTTGAATATACAATGCCAAAGACCCATGACTTGAATGGGCTTGCAGAGAGGATGAATCAACAATAATGGAAAGAGTGAGGACCATGTTGTCATATGCAAAGCTGCCGAAATCGTATTGGGCTGAGGCAATGTACACGGTTGTTTATCTAATCAACAAGTCTCCCTCAATGCCCCTAAAAGGTGATGTCCCACAAAGGGTGTGGACAGGAAAAGATGTCTCCTATCAACACTTGAAGGTGTTCGGATGTCTGGCATATATACATGTAGCTAAGGATTAGAGGTTGAAGCTTTACATCAAGTTGAAACCATGCATATTCCTGCAGTACTCGGACGATGAATTCGGATACAGGCTATGGGACTTACTCGATAAGAAGGTGGTGAGGAGTCGGGACAACATGTTCTTGGAAGACAAAACAATCGAGTATTGGAAACAACAAAAGTCTGAACCTGCTTCCTAGTCAACTCCCACTATTGTCAACTCAAAACTAGTCGACCCTACAGAATCGGTTGTTAGGAGACAACCAGTCGGCACAACCGAATCGGAATTAGTTGACTCAGAGCAACTAACTAATACATATGACTCGGATTCGACAAACCTACAGAAGTTGATTAAGGCATACAAGTCGGAGTCAGTTAACCTTCAACAACCGAACGACATGGTTGAACACGATCTGGATGAAGAGTTGGCAGAGACATCCGAACCTGAGCTGACAATGGGAGGAAGGAGATACCGACATAGAGAAAGGAGAGCACCCATCCGATATGCCAATCAATACGTCCTCTTGACTGATGAAGGTGAGCTAGAATGCTATGATGAAGCCATGGCAGATGTGCACAATGAGATAGTGTCATGCAAGATGAGATGAATTGCTTGCATGAGAGCCAGACCTATGAGTTGATGGAGTTGCCTAAGAGAAAGAAGACACTTAGAAATAAATGGCTCTACAAGATGAAAACTAGAGAAGACAACAACACAACAACACACCCAGATACAAGGCCTGCATTGTGGTGAAGGGTTTTCAACAGAAAAAGGATGTCAATTTTGATGAGATATTCACTACAGTAGTGAAGATGACATCCATCTGAATGGTTTTAACCATAGTTGCCAGAATGGATTGTTAAGCCCTTGGATAGCACCACGACCAGTCACGAAGAAGAGCGCATCAACAAGGACATAGTATGGCTAAAGGACCTACACAGAGGGAATGAGAAGAGGAAAGAGGGCTAAAGGACATCAAAATGTGAAAGGTCCATACTCTAAATGTAAATGCTATATAAACCACATGGTAGTGGCTTTGTAAGGGTTCTCCCATTTGTAAAGATCTCTTATTGATTAGAGCTAGAGCTTCCTCTCCTCCTTCTTGTAACGCTTGAGCTTAAGAGAGATTAGTGAGGTGTTTAGTTAGAGAACACTAATCTCTCTCCTTGTTGGTGCTAGACCTCTTAGCAAATAGGGTTAATAAACATACTCTTCCTTCTTATTGTCTATATCTATTAACCTATTGTTTATGAGAGAGAGCTAGAGAGAGTGAGAGAGATATCGTGCTTAATCATTTACCAATCGTTAAGTGAGTGTGAAGCTCGGAGGTACCCTACAACTACCTCCGCCCGATTCGCCATCAAAAGGGTATACGCCGGTCCGAACTTCACAAACGACATCGAGCGTTTAACTCCATCGATACATAGATAGTACACATCTATTTGGCGCCGCTGCCGGGGATACGACCGACGCTTGAAGCCTATTTTCGAGTAGTCAAAAGCTCGGAGGTAACCCACTTAACGAAGGAAGAAATCGCAAGAGAACCACTATTTTCTGTTTTTCTCACTATTTCATAGTTCAATTAAGTTGATTTTCCATTTTTCTCTCACTATTTCATAGTTTAATTAAGTTGATTTTCTGTTTTTCCTCACTATTTCATAGTTTAATTAAGTTGATTTTCTGTTTTTTCTCACAATTTTATAGTTTAATTAAGTTGATTTTCTGTTTTTTCTCACTATTTCATAGTTCAATTAAGTTGATTTTTTGTTTTTCTCTCACTATTTCATAGTTTAATTAAGTTGATTTTCTATTTTTCTCTCACTATTTCATAGTTTAATTAAGTAGAGTTTTGTTTATTCGTTCGATTAACACTAAACATTGTGGAGATTGAGCCGTTACAGGGCAAGCGTAACCACCGCGAGTCTTGCGGCTTACGATCATCCCACGGGACACGAAACGACCGTTGGCGCCAAAAATAAAAAATAAAAAATAAAATCAAATTTCCCACGCAAAGTTCGTCAAAAGAACATCCTTCGATAAGGGAAGCAACCTTCGACGAAGGTTCACATCATTCCACGAAGGTTCACCATTCCACGAAGGTTCACATCATTTGACAAAGGTTCACAATTCGACGAAGGTTCATCATTCCACAAAGGTTCACCATTCGACGAAGGTTCAAATCATTCGATGAAGGTTCATCATTCGACAAAGGTTCACTTCATTCTACGAAGGTTCATCATTCGACGAAAGATTCAAAGTTCGACGAACCTACAAAAGCTTGACAAGAAAACATGGCCGGATCCTCATGGACAGATATGTTCAAAAACCGACTTACACGCCAGGAAGAGTCCACCCAAACCAACCAAACACACGGTGATGACCCATCTAACCCGACTCGATACCACGGAGGGTGGTTAACTCCGGGGACGCTACCAAACATGAACCTCCCATTGAGCCCAGCAACTAAAGCACCTCTCACCACACCCCCACTACAAGAGAGCCCAATGGCAGATCCACTCAACGTAGAGCGACACATATGGGATGCCGCACAAGAGTTACGGGTGATAGAACAGGAAATCAATATATGGACAGTACAACTCGCAAAAGGAGGACAACCGGAAAGCATCACCCGAGATATCGAAGCCGCTTTGGCAGAAAGGAAAGACAGATTCGCATGAGTGCAACAGAAACTTCACCTCCTAGAAGCATCGTCGCATACACACCGTCGAGGCCGTGAGCGCAGCCTCGCGCTGCATTCGAGCACAACGGGCGACAATCCAAATGAAGCCCACACGCAACGACACCCGACACCACCACGTATGGCCACGACCCCTACACCCGACCAAACTGCCTCGCCATCCCCAAACGCCAAACTCGCACTAGCATTACAATCCATCCAAACTCTCGTGGCATTGATGGAAAAAGAGCGAGCACCCACAGACCATTCAAGAAACCCTACAAACGACAACGGGAAGAGTGCTTCCATTTCTAAACTAGTACCCCGTTTTCTTGGTTTCGGTGACGCTTATGATCACGTCGAGAGGTTCAAACAGATCTGTCGCGCTTATGGACCCCTCATAGAGATCACCAAGGTAGCCGCATTTGGGCTTACACTTGATGACCAAGCTGGAATTTGGTTTCGAACCTTGAATGAAGACATCGTCGTGGATTTCGAGTATGTCGTCGAAGATTTCTTGATAAACTTCGCTCGTCGAGGGAATAAATGGAACCCTATTGACCAACTTTTCTCCCTCAAGCAAGAAGCGAACGAAACGGTTAGGGACTACATACGTCGCACGAAAATCCTACACCATCGTTGTAGTCTGAGCGACAAGATGTCGGAAGACAAATTGATGAGCTGCTTCATCAATGGGTTGTTCGATCCTATGCTCCAAAACTTCCTGATTGCCAAGATGTGTCGGTCATTCGTTGAAGCTTGCACGGTAGTGATGACCTTTGAGGATTCAATGAGCGGGTTACGGATACCCACTCAAGCGCCTACGAACAACTGTGAGAAGCCCTCATACGCCACTCTAACCATGCCACCGAGACCACCCCGTATAGAAAGACCCCAAGCATACGCCCAAAGAGAAAATGTAAGGCGTACAGTATGCCATGGCCTCCACCAACAATGGCCGCAATATTGTAGGTGGTGCAAAGCTTTCGTGATGCATTCTCAAGAGAACTGTTGGCAAGCCACAAACAGAAGGTATAGCCAAACACCAATGGTAGAGCGTCCACGCTCACCTCCACCGTTTAGCCGCCCACAACTACCAACAATATTGCCCCAACAACCCCCACTACCGCGTATCGGTACTCACCTCGCCGAATTAGAATATACCACTGATAACCAAACTCAGGTTGGGAGGAGCACCCCCGAATATGAAGCATACCATGGGTATGGTGTTGAAGAAGAGGTACTTTCCCACTTTGTTGACTTCGAAGGAGACCAAATACCAGTCTACATCTTGAGAGGAGAACAACAGGGGCCATTGACGGGATATCGCAACAATAGTGGTCTAAGGAGACCAGAATTGAAATGTTTCAATAGCCAAGGCCCACACATGGTTAGCGAGTGCCCAACCAAACATGAATACTACAACCGGATGGCACAACGACCATGATACCCCTCACTCGAAACACCCCCCACAACCACCGGTGCCAAGTCTCACCCAACAGTCACATGACCTTATCGAGTGGTTCCAAAGAGAAGCATCGTGCCCAAGGTGTGGTAAAGATCACTTAGTACCCGATTGCCCAGAAAAAAAGAAAAGGATTGGTGCAAATCTATTATCTATCATACCATCAACGGTTGGCGCCAACGTCATCACACGAGCTCAAAGAGTAGCTCATAACTTAAAGTGTCACGGCCAAGGCCTCCCCACGACTATGCGTAAGAGACGAAAATCCCAAAAAAATGCATCCACGCAAACCTCAAAGCAAGAACAAGAACCGGAGGGAGACGTAGAAACAATACCTGTCAACCCTAACCAAGAGTGGCCGGCACACCTAACAACATACCCAAACCCAGCGGTTGAAAAACAAAAGGTCGAAGAGTACATCAAACTCATCCAACACGAACAAGGTGAAAGATCGCTTAGTCTCCCGAGCCTAAACTTCAACCAAATCGAAGAATGGGTAAATCCTCCACCCCAACACACAAGTACACCCTCCCTCGTCATAACACCAACCGACACTCCCATCTCCCAATCTACCCTAATCAAAGAAGTCAACACAGTCTTGCTCGAACAAATATTAAATTTAAAATTACGACTCACATTACGCGAAGTACAAAGCTACACTGGCACCTTCGTGATTGACAACCCCCAACTACAACCTATACTCGCCAAGGAAATAGAGTTCACACTTGAAGTGCTGCTCAAACTCGACATCCAACCATGCCATGACGTCCTTCGGCGCCTCAATGGAGGCCTGTCAGCGGGTTATGGAGAAAAGATACACACACTCATCCCTCATATGACCACAGTCTCCAAACAACCCGAAGGAATGCCGGTCGATATATGTGAAGCTCACTTCGAGAGCGACGACACTAGTTTCACTCTCCCCGTCTGCGTCAACGGCATGACGTGTGACGCGATCATCGACACTGGAGCGGGGGTAAGCATAGTCAGCTACGAATGCTGGTGTAAGTGGGGGAGCCCAAAAATGTTTCCTTTGGACGTCAAACTCCGAATGGCAGATGGGTCTATCCAACGGTCAGAAGGCATGATCCCTGCACACCACTTCACTATCCACGGGGTCGAGTTCAATCTCAACTTCGTCGTCGCAAGATCATCCAGTCATGTGGCTTACGAGTGTTTATTAGGGAGACCATTCCTATGTATAAGCCGCCTTGTCATGGATTTTGGGAATGATACAATCTATATGCGCAAAAACAACAAAACCTTCCGCATCAAAGCATACACACAAAAGGTGCACGAACAAGAAGGCAGCCCTCTCGTCGACGATTGGTCAGAAACCACCTAGTTCGAGACCAACCTCCTAGCATGTAACCCTACAAAGACAATCCCAATCTTGGCTAGCGGTCAGCCGTTTCCTCAAAAATCCACTAATCCTAAGGCGGAGAACGTAGGAGAAAGAGAAGACCAATCTGTAGCCTCCGATGCATCAGAGATGAATTGGGTGCACGCCCTCGCCATGACCGATGCAAAGTACCCTATTGGTACAATGTGTCGCGATGAGGATGGAGACACGATCTCGTGTTTTAATGACACCACTCTCGTACCCTGACGAAAACAGGCAGACGTAAGAGACGCGGGCCTAACGCAATGAATATTGCGCCAAGAAGAGGATGCGACCACTTGGCAGAACCTCGACAAAGGTGGACTTCCCGGAACAATTCAGACTCTATGAACAAGGGAGTAGGGCGGTGGCTTGTAAGAGACCACAACACACCTCTAATGACGTAACGACGCATCTACCATGCTTAGCTGACAATGTACCTCTAACAACGGTGGTCGACACTAGAGCATCACTAACCCTTTTCTCCTTCGAAACGTGGGAACATCTAGGTTCCCCAAACCTCGAAGTATGCAATGACAAATTCCTTGGCTTCGATGGTTCTACATCGCTCTGCCTCGAAACCTTCATGTGTAACCTCAAGACAAAATACAGTGACCACTCAATTAGAGTTTGGGTCCTCCCACTGAAAGTGTTGTACACCCCGTGCCTCCACGGTTTGGATTGGTGTCACATAAGCGAATGTCTCCTGTCGCCAAGCAAGAACATTGTTTCCTTCCAAACTGCAAATGGTGTGAGGGCCAAGAAACTCATTACAACAACTCTCGAATCACGCCCCACCAATGTCGACGAACTCCAGAGCGTGAAACCACCCAACCAGTCACGAAGAAGAGCGCATCAACAAGGACATAGTATGGCTAAAGGACCTACACAGAGGGAATGAGAAGAGGAAAGAGGGCTAAAGGACATCAAAATGTGAAAGGTCCATACTCTAAATGTAAATGCTATATAAACCACATGGTAGTGGCTTTGTAAGGGTTCTCCCATTTGTAAAGATCTCTTATTGATTAGAGCTAGAGCTTCCTCTCCTCCTTCTTGTAACGCTTGAGCTTAAGAGAGATTAGTGAGGTGTTTAGTTAGAGAACACTAATCTCTCTCCTTGTTGGTACTAGACCTCTTAGCAAAGAGGGTTAATAAACATACTCTTCCTTCTTATTGTCTATATCTATTAACCTATTGTTTATGAGAGAGAGCTAGAGAGAGTGAGAGAGATATCGTGCTTAATCATTTACCAATCATTAAGTGAGTGTGAGGTTGGCTCGGAGGTACCTGACAACTACCTCCGCCCGATTCACCATCAAAAGGGTATACACCGGTCCGAACTTCGCAAACGACATCGAGGGTTTAACTCCGTCAATACATAGATAGTACACATGGATCTGAAGATTAAACAGTTGGATATCAATACAATATTCTTGCATGGGGAATTAGACGAAGCAATCGATATGCATCAACCCAAAGGCTTTGTGGAGAAAGGAAAAGAGAATCTGGTGTGTTGACTAAGGAAAAGCTTGTATGGTCTAAAACAAGTTCCACGTCAATGGTACAAGAAGTTTGAATCCTTCATGCTAGAACATGGGTTCCATAAAACACAAATTGATCACTCTGTGTTTGTAAAAAGGTAAGATGAACGCGACTTCTTGATTCTCTTGCTATATGTTGACGACATGTTAGTGGTTGGACAAGACACCAAGAAGATAGCGAGCTTGAAGAAAGCACTAGGCAAGTCATTTTCCATGAAAGATCTTGGACCGGCAACGCAAATATTGGGGATGCACATAGTTAGAGACACAACTAAGAATGTGCTTTGGTTGTGACCATAAGAGAAGTATGCGACAAAGGTTTTGGAAAGATTTAACATGTGGGAAGCAAAACCAGTTAGGTTTGCACTACCGACTAGTTGCAAGTTGAATGCTAGACAATGTCCAAAAGGGGAGAAGGACAACGCCGAGATGAGGAAAGTACCATATGTCTCGGCTGTCAGCAGTTTGATGTATGTTATGGTCTATACGAGACCAGACATAGCATTTGCGGTCGGAAGAATAAGCCGATACATGAGTAATCTGGGCAGCTCAGGTACTTGAAACGCACCTCAAGAGTGTGTCGTAGGTATGGTTTCAGAAAACCTACGCTCAAAGGTTTTATCAATTCAGACATGCCAGGGGACGTAGACTCAAGCCGTTCCACATTAGGATATGTGATGACCTATGCAGGGGGAGTAGTGTCGTCGTAGTCAAGACTGCAAAAGGTTGTGGCTTTGTCGACCATAGAGGAAAAAGGCATGGCTATGGTGGAAGCCGGAAAGGAGATGATATGGATGAAGATATTTATTAGTGAACTAGGAATGAAGCAAGGAGAATTCTTGCTCCACTGCGATAGGTAGAGCACCATGTTAGGAAAGAGGTCCCTCCAGATGGGAAGTGAGAAGAACAGTACTGATGAGTAAACTCGGCCGAGGCCGAAACCGAATGTGGACTGCCCGGCTACGGAAGACCCGGTGAGAACCGGATGACAAGTACCCGGCAACGGAAGACCCGGTGAGAACCGGATGACAAGTAATCGGCAAGAGCCGGATGGTGAAGACCTGGTGAGAACCGGATGTGGTGTACCCGGCAAGCGCCGGATGAGGATTACCCGACTACGGAGGACCCGGTGAGAACCGGATGAGGAGTACCCGGCAAGAGCCGGATGATGAAGGCCCGGTGAGAAGTGCTCACCGAATGAAGGGATATATTCGTAAATAGGTTTTCTGAGAGTCCATTGGGGCTATATTTGTAAATAGCCGAAAATTCATATTAGTATAAATATGACTTAGGGCAAACTTAGATGATGTTGTTGTTATTCTTGTTGGTGCAAGATTAGTGCGCGCAACTGTGTACAGAGAGAGAGAGAGAGAGGTTGTTGCCTCGGTGCTTTACTGTTGTACATTGTAACATAGTGATAGTTTGCAGCCTATGGGCTATCGTGGTTTTTCCCTAGTTTGGGTTTTCCATGTAAACATCATGTGTACTCTTCTCTCTATCGTGTTGTGTTTCATTCCCTGTTTTTGTGTTTTATTCTAGGCTCGGTTGTGGCCGTGCGTTGTTCATCGGGAGCGTGTACTTCCTGTCACACCATGCATCTAGCCAAGAACGTTGTGTATCACTCTTGGACAGTTGACAAAGGAGTCGGCTAGTCGAATCGATTAGACTATCGACTTGTGGGTCGGACTGTCAAATCGATCATTTCACTAATTAACGACTATTATTATTATATAATAATAATAATAATAATAACAATAACTTATTCCCTCCTATAAATATGAATAGCTAGGGCAAACTTACAATGTGTGTGTGTAACATGTGAATAGAGCTTCTATAGTGGTGAAAGAAAGAAAGAAAGATATATTAACATCTTCTAAGGCCAAAATTGGCCCACGAGAGAGGGACGTGAGAGAGAGTGTGTGGCGGCACAATTCAGTGGAACTTGCCAAGAACCCTAAGTGGGTATCCTCTGAATTACAAAGAGAGTTGTAATTTGTTCGTTCTTCCTGTACCCCTGTTTATAGTGAAGATCTAATGCGCCATGGTTTTCCCTGTTTTAGGGTTTCCATGTAAAGTATTTTGTTGTTTTCTGTTTTGTATCCTATTTCAAGATATCTTTGTCGTCCATCTATAGTCCATTTTGCAACACATTTGAATATTATCTTATGAGGGTCACTATAAAGCATAAAAAGATGTTATCTAATTGGAAAACGTTGTTCACTTTCAAATCAAATTGCATCCTTTCTAATAAGACTTTGAGGGTATATCTCTGTGCATTATTAACAATACATAGCCAATGAAATTATGGAATTGAACAAAAGTGTTGACCATCGCCGTTATATACTTTATGAATGATTATTATATATGGAAGTATATTCGGCACTTTTGTTACACTTATCTCTTATGGGAACAATAGCCAATTAACCTTAAAAAGACACTTGGAAGAGTTTACAAATTTCTTAAAATAATTAGCAATAAGAAGTAAGATATTTAAAACGGTCATGATAAATGTGAAACCTTAGATGGTGAGGTTATGTTGACAAAAATAAGAATCCCATGCTAAGTTCTAAATTCTAATACTCTAAATAAATTAAATGAAGGAATGTAAAATTGAGGTAGCATTATTTCAATAAAACAATTCTTGTATAGCAATTTACTTTTGCACGCTGCATGAATAGTATGATTGTTGCAAATCGAAACCTAATACGCAACATTTTGACAATTCTACCAAATATTATATCAAGATATATATGTGTCGTTTTGTAACTAGTCCATGTATTAAATTTCTGATTTGGGGTATAGAGATCGCGCTTTCACATTGCTAGTGCTATTTTCAAGAAATCTTTATGATTACTTCTATCAAGACATTAATGCAGTTTTATTTTTTATTTTTTTCCCAAAAAGATTAATGTAGTATTATTACATCGTCAATCCACATTCATGGACGTAGAAGTGGATCTAATGTTTCCTACAAACCACATAATGTTATTTATTATGGGCTTACAACTTGCAATGAAGAATTGTAACCTATTTTATCGTTTTGAGATCTTGTCTTTTAATTTATTTGAAAACTTCATATTCTTGTTTTCCAATATTGTTTTGTAAAAAGCAAATTACTACAACGCCATTATAAAACTTTTGGTTGACAAAAGGACATTAATATAGCTGAATTACATTGGCAATAGATGTTCATATATGTAGATGGTGATTTCCATGTGTTTCCTATCATGGATAAGACTCTATTTACCATGGCATTATGATTGTAATGTAGAATTGTTAGCTTACCTTATCCTTTTGTTATATATTCTTTACAAATTTCATCTTGTTATCTTATTTCGATAAAACTTCAAATTGTTGTTCACCAACCACATTCACTCACAAGTAACACATTCTTCGACTTCACCTATCAAAAACCTATTTGTTTTTGCAATTAGTCTGCCATACATTTGTCAAGCATATGACTCCATAACAACTTCTTTTCGATGTTTGAAATAAAATTTTGTAAAATCACCCATCAAGACAATTAATAATGCTGAAATAGTGCAAATAATTTCCATACAATTTGGAACGCTCCTTCACCACAACAAAGATAAGGTTCTTCTCATTAGTAGTGGTTTGTTCATTAAGTTGAAAGTTTCTTATCTCATGGGGACTAATACAAATTGGGTTGGCACTTGTGGGGTTTAAACATTAGGATTGATACACTTTTCAATACACGAACATGGCATATTATGATCTCGAGATTTGAAAATGTATGGAAAAGGGGTTCATTATGGGAACAAAAGATGGTTCAAATATTTTTTCTCTACAGGGAAGATCATAAAGGATTTAGCTTTTCCTTCCATACCTTGAAAGAGAATAGTTATTGATAACAAACATTCTCAATTAAGAGTACATAGCCATGTCGTCATCGTGAACATGTGAACGTTTGTAGTGCAATGTGTTGAGCAATTCCAAATGTGTTGCTACCAATGGAATCATATATGGTTTAATTAGGAACTCTTTATGCACAAACACTATGGAATAAGAGGTCTTTTAAGGTATTGGTTTTCTGGACTCGTTCGCGCCCAGTCTCGCTCAACAAATCCGCAAGTCTACGTTTCTCCTCTTCTGTATCAGGGTGCATCGTGCCCAAACACTCCTCTTTAATCATTACTATACTCTCTAGTAGACCAATGGCTTCTTCTAACCTATACATCCAAGAAGCAACATTAATACAATGACACATACAACATAATGTTGTTATATACGAACCCTAACATACTAGAACCACACCATTGTTACATAATGTACCTATGAACCTTACTGCAATATGTAAATATGAATAAACATGAACATGGCTAAACCACAATATCATTACACAAACAAATATGGACAAGCACTAACACATATATACCCTAACATGCACAACGATGATGTTACATAATGTATATTCTGAACCCTTACATGGTATAAGAGCACATTATTGCAATGTATATATGAAACTATGGAAATGATTTTACCTGCCTAATGCATCGTAAGCACCGGCTAAATTGCTCAACACGGCAAGTGTGTAAGCATGCTCAATCCCCCACATCTCCTCAAAGATGGCCTTAGCTTCTAGGAAAAGATCTATCGACTGGTAAATGTCGTTTGAACTGAGACATGCCAAGCCCATTTGGTTAAGTAAGCTTCCCACAAGTGCCGACTTATGCTCACCTCCTGCTCTAAGCTTCGACACAGCGTTATTAAAAGCCACGAAAGCTTCCTCATACCGTCCTAAGGCGTAATACAAAACACCCATTTGGCCTTCAATACCAAGTACATCACTTTGATGGCCGGGAACACCTTTGAGAATATCGAGACCTCGTTGGAGAAGTGTTAATGCTTGCTCCCGCTCATTCATTCTCTCATAAACTAATGCAAGCTCGGTCAAGCCTGTGGCATGCTCCCCTCGTGAATGGTGCACGTGTTGCCTCCCATATATCCCTAAGGCACTTTCACAATATGACTTGGCATCACTTCCTTTACCTGTCTTTGCATAGTGCTCGGCTAGCCTAACATAGACATGGGCCACACTTACATGGTCTTCTCCATACCTCGACTTGAAGAAACTCAATGCCCTTTGATACGAGAATAGGGCCTCGTCATAACGTCCTAGGGCCATATACATCTCCCCGATGCTTAAGTCGACTAGAGCCACATCGATGATACCGGCTCGACAATTCTCCGTGAGCACGACATTCGCTTGGATAAGTTGTTCCAATGCTTGCTTGTATTGTCCACTCTCCCTTAGGATGAGTGCCATGAGTTGCCTATCTATTGCCTCCTCGACCGAACCAGCCTTTCCATTCACGATGTGGATGGAGAGTGCTTGCTTACAAAATTGGGATGCTTCTTCTAATTGTAGTGCCTACAAGAAAAGGGTATATAGAAAAAAGTATAATATTAGCATTTAATACTTCTGATGCAATAGTAAGTATGAAAAGAATTCTTCAGACATTCCAATTTCCCTCCCCTACATGAATGTGTATTTTGCCTTGAAAAATTTGTAAGCTTATATAGGTGAGGGCTGAAACATAAGGGAAAATGTGTGCTTTCACACACCTCACCTACATAAGAAGCTCATACATAATCTTGACCAATGTAGAAGAATCTTAAGGGAAAGTGGGTAATTAGCTCTTCACATATGCCAAAGGAGCAACATGGCTAGAAACCTCTTATGTGCCATGTTTAACATTTAGAATGATATCACTACGAGCATACAAAAGACACCCCCATAAACCATCCCCTAGTACATACATATATTTGTGAGAAAGAGACCTGCAAGTATGCTTCGGCTAAGTATCGACAAGTCCGTCCCACTCGAGGGTCATTCACTCCGAGAGCCCTAGTTTGAGCACCATATGCTTTGTTATAAGATGCTAATGCTTCGGTTTGGTGCCCGACCATCATTAACACATCCCCAAGTTGCATATTGATCAAGAAAGAAGAGTGCAAATAGTGGACATCACTTTCATCGGCACTTTCGATAATGGAGTGGTGACGTTGGTTGGCCGAGAAACGCATTATTATTTGAGTTGCTCGGCCTAGAGCTTCGGCCGCCTCTTCGTATTGACCCAACCTACAATGAATAGATGCAAGAATGTGAAAGCTCTTTGCTATGTTGGCATGATCCTTTGGTTGGCCCGACATGGCTATCAATTTTGCGGCCCGAGCAGCACATTCTAATGACTTGGTAGAATCGTCGCCAGCCAAATACATGGCGGTTGCGAGCTTGAGAAACAAAGGCCCAAGATTAGCATTGTTATCACTTGATAAATTGGGCAAATTAGCACAAGATTCCTGTTCTTTGGTAGGGTGTAAGCTCCATGACGATAACTCGCAGCCCTCATGGCTATGACTCTTCCGATGCCGAACCTTATCTTTCTTGCTTTGATTGAAGCCTTTGGAAGAACTTGTCATTGTCGTGGATGCGATGCGCTCGTGACTAGCTTCGATGGTCATGTTAATATAGTCATTCTCATGATGATGATGATGATTATCGATCGAGCCTAGCCTGTTTCCGAATTTTGTTTGATCCGAGACCTCGATCTCTTCAATGTAGTGCACAGTTTTACTTCGCAAGTTTAATTGCGGGGCCGTGGAAAATTGCTCTTCGCGAGGACTTGATGGTGCAGTTCTGTGAAAGAATGTAGTCCAATGTCCATGCTGATTTTGTTGTTGTGTTTGCTGCTGCTGCTGCTTTTTACCAATGTTAGAGGATCCTTTCCCAAGTAGATTAGAGATGGATTTCCATCTAAAAGGGCTTCCAATGGGGCTATGAGGTGCCGTAAGAACACCTCGGCGAGAGCTCGATCGATCCATTCTTATTATATGTCTTTCTTTGTATGCACATATGCTTAGGATTCACTTGCAAGCAGTTATCCTACTATATGCATAAATTTAACCTACAATGCAAGGATTAAACCCAAAAAGACAAGGACCCACATTCAAGTTTTACCATGATGCAAGCAAGCAAACACCACAAAAGGATTAACAGAATGAAAACCAATTGAAAGTAGTTATGGTGTACATACACAATGTATATATAGAACACTTATAAGCAATCTCAACAAGGATCATCAAAAAGAAAAACCAGTTCAATGTAGTTTATGCTACATACACTAGGCATATCAACATTAATATATATGTATATATATAAATATATGTATATGTATAGATATATATATAGAAAGAGAGAGAGAGAGAGAGATAATTTGTATAATCAACACAGTAGTTAATGCAGTAATCTACAGCATTAACACTGTAGTAAACGCATTAATGTGCCTAAAACTGTGTGGAGAAGATAATGGTGAGGGTGGATACATACATACATGCATATAAATATCTGTATGTACGTACGTATGTATAAAAGCATGATGAACTTACACACAAATCAAAGATTTCGGAGACAAAAGAAAGGAAGAAAATAAAAATACTCATGATTGACAATACCTTTCTCTCTCCCCCCCCCCTCGCCCCTGTCTCTATCTTAGCCCTGACACACACACAATCACACAAAACAGAGAGTAGAATCAAGAATGAATGAATAAGAAACAGAGGAGCCAAGACAGTGCACCCATTAGAGGTAATAATTTGCTACTTCACAAGGTGTGTGTGAGGGTGTTTCCAAAAAACAGTACATTCTCTCTCTCTCTCTCTCTCTCTCTCTCTCTCTCTCTCTGAGAGTACATTTTTTGTCCTGTCTAGAAGCACACTTCTGTGCCTCTGTTTCTGTGTCATTCCCTCTTAGTACAGTAAAGCATGTATGTATGTATGTATGTATGCATAATGTATGTACATCATCCATCAATCACTTCTCCACCTTGAGCCCTGCTCTTTTTGATATTGATCATTTTCCCCCAATTGGGTGGGCTCAGATCTTTTCAAAACAATCACCCCGGAACAACAATCTCGCCCACGATCCGCCATATTTCAAGTGTTCTCCGAAAACCGGCGTTCGTAGTATTGGTTTCCACGGATGCCTTTTGAAACATTTCGGGTTTCTATTTTATCAACCCAATCTTGGAGGAGAATTTTTCAGACCTTAGTAGCATTGATTTCCACGAACACCTTTGGAAACATTTCGGGTTTTCTTTTATCAACCCCCATCTTGGAGGAGAATTTTTTCCGACCTTAGTAGTCTTGGTTTCCATGGAAGCCTTCGGAAACATTTCGGGTTTTCTTATCAATCCCATCTTGGAGGAGAGTTTTTTCCGACCTTCGTAGTATTGGTTTCCACAAACACCTTTGGAAACATTTCGGGTTTTCTTTTATCGACCCCATCTTGGAGGAGATTTTTTTTTCCGACCTTCGTAGTATTGGTTTCCACGGATGCCTTTGGAAACATTTCGGGTTTTCTTTTATCAACCTTATCTTGGAGGAGATTTGTTTTTCCGACCTTCGTAGTATTGGTTTCCACGGACGCCTTTGGAAACGTTTCGGGTTTTCTTATCAATCCCATCTTGGAGGAGATTTTTTTTTCCCGACCTTCGAGGTATTGGTTTCCATGGATACCTTTGGAAACATTTCGGGTTTTCTTATCAATCCCATCTTGGAGGATTTTTTTTTCCGACCTTAGTAGTGTTGGTTTCCATGGACACCTTTGGAAACATTTTGGGTTTTCTTATCAATCCCATCTTGGAGGAGATTTTTTTTCTGACCTTCGTAGTATTGGTTTCCACGGATGCGTTTGGAAACATTTCGGGTTTTCTTTTATAAACCCCATCTTGGAGGTGAAACAAATCTTGTTGTTTTAACACCTCCGTGATATTTTCCAAGGTGATGGGCACGACATCATGATATCTTGGAATAAACCTTTTTTTGTGCGCAGTCAATGGACCATCAACTAGTTTTGATCTCAACAATATATATAGTTAGTCTCAGAAAAATCCTAACATTAGTCAACACACCTAATTCCTTTATGTAACACTTTTCCTTTATCCAATATTCTATGCCCGTAAGTATTATATTCTTGAAAGTGTTATCCCATTTGTCCCTCTATTTTTAAAATAGTGAATGTACCCCAGAGGATGATCGTAGTAGAAAGTCATGTCGAATGGGACGAAGTTGAAAACTTTTATGTAGCATGTGTGAAGTTGACAAGTACTCTAGATGCTCAAAAAATGTTACCATTGACCATTGTTGTTGGTGGGGCACAATGTGATTGAGATAGAAATGCGCGTATTATAGCATGATGGCATTCTACGATGAGATTCAAATGAGAAAAAGGCTTTCTACAAATACCTAGGCACCTAGAGACGGGAAAGAGCATGGTTACAGAGTGTTGTATTGGTAATGAAAGAGCATGACATTTCAAACCATTCAAAAGCAGGTTTCAAGTACCCTTACAACAAGGACTATAACATACAAATATTAATGGGTTCTCCCATCACTACATTTGACGGAGTGGAGCTATGGAGAAATTTATTATTGGATCATATAATGCCTACTTGTCACGTGTAAACTAGATTATTTGTGCAGAAATTCTCTCTAGTTCATAAGGTATTGATTGTATGGCACATTTCTACATCCTATCAACAATTGTAAAGACTTCTTGATTTTGGTTTTCATTTCCATTTGCCACTTCTGAGGAATACACATTTTTGGAGGATTGTGTACTAGTTTCTTTAAGATATTGGCTAGTTCATTGAATTGGAGAAATGTTTTTTAGTAACACTCTTAATGGCCGGAAACCTAACTAACAGTGATGTAAAACTCTAGAAACATACTCATTTACAACATTGTGCTCAAAAGCATTCAAAGAATATCATAAATAAATGTGAATGGAAATATAATGGACTTACAAACAACTATGCATTGATAGCCTTGGAGATCATTTGAAGAGGTTGATTGTAGGTCATGCGGTTGTGCTATATCCATATGTTTATAATCCCCAAATCTTAACTAATTGAAAATTTCGATGAACTATGAAGTTGTCATGGATGACCAATTGGGAGATAGGGAGAGTGGGAAAGTTGATGACAATGAGTGAGACTAGAGTTTTATCAAACAATGTTAACAATACTTACTCCATGACAGGTGTTGATCTCCTTGATGTTAACAAGGGACATCGACCCTTTTTATACATGACGTGATGCATGTTAATACTTGCATGCCAAGTCATACTCAACCTTATATACTATAATACCAAACACATGCTAAGTCATGCTCATACTACTCTTCTCCCTCGAAGGACACTTGTGCACATCTTCTTGCTCTGAGTTATGGAGGTCATCACCCTTTCTTGGTGGGGGTCTTCATATTTTCATTGTTGGGGGATCCTTATTCTTTCGTGGGTGTCTTCTTTGTCATTTTTCTAGTTTTTGCTCTTCTTGTAAAAAGACTTCCACACAACATAAAAAACAAATAATACCACAACATCCATTGCCTCCCAATACCATATTTATATACTTAAACACACTCATAAATATACATAACATGATGCCATTACTAAATCAGGCATGATTACCACAATACATACATGTACAAGAACATAACATATCCATAATATCATAGAATCATACCAATACTAAACCAAACACAACATTACCACAATATAGATGTTGAGAATCAAGCTCAACTTGGTCTAGTGTGTGAACTCACCTTCAGAGGGAATAGACACTCCAACGGTCAAGAGTCACCATTAAGTCAACACTTTGTATTCTAGCATTTAGTATGAGTCATAGAATCATATTCTATGACACATAAATTATGAGCTTTCACATTCCCCATGCTCCATGAGTCGTGTAGTTAATGAAGAGAGAGGGTGACTATATAAAGCACCCTCCTCCCTCTTTGTATAATGTTGAGTCTTTCTCCTTTGTTAATACAATCTACCTTGCGTATTCTCTGTGTATTATTCCTTGTCTCTCTCACTCTCTCTCTAGTTGTGAACTTGACGTTCCTTATGTTCGACGCTCGGCCACAACCGAGATTCTTTACATACACAGAAAAACAGGTAATGGAACGCGACACAAAAGAGGAGAAATGGTACACAGGATGTATACGTGGAAAACCCCAAAATAGGGGAAAAAACCACGGTAGCCCACAAGCTGCAAACTGTCGCTATGTAGAAATATACAACAGTGAGATCACTGAGGCAACGACCTCGTGCTCTCAGATCTTCGCCACAGGCGGCAGTTACAACAGAGGCAACAACCTCGTCTCTCTCTCTCTCTCTCTCTCTGTACAGTTACGTGCTCTGATTTCTTCTTGCACCAACAAGAAAAGAAATAATCCCGAAAAACGACAACTACCAAAAAAAAAACTAAAAGTTTGCCCTAAGTCATATTTATACTAATATGACTTTTTGGCTATTTACAAATGTAGCCTCGATGGGCTCCATCCGGCTCTCTGCAGTCGGGTACTCCTCATCCGGTTCATACCGGGCCTACACCATCCGACTCTCCGCAGTCGGGTTCCCCCCATCCGGTTCATACCGTTTCGGCCTCGGCCTGTCGGCCTTGGCCGAGTTTGTTCGTCGGCACTGTTCTTCTCCCTTCCCATCCGGAGGGACCTGTCTTCCAACAAACTCCCCCTTCACTCCGGCATGGGGTGTCTTTCCAGCCCGATCCTCTTCCGGCATGCGTCCAGCTTGTCGGGTGTCAGCACTTTGGTCAGCATATCTCACCCGTTCTCGGCCGTGTGGATCTTCGCCAATGCGAACTCCTGGTCATCTACCCTTTCCCGGATCCAGTGATACCTCCGCTGGATATGCTTCGTCCGGGAATGGTAGGCCGCATTCTTAGCAAGGTGGATGGCACTTTGATTGTCGCAGTAGAGTCGGTATTCCTCTTGCCGGATACCGAGCTCCCCGATGAAGTCCTTCATCCATAATATTTCCTTGCCGGCTTCCACAGCCGCCATGTACTCCGCCTCTGTGGTTGACAATGCAACCGTCTTCTGCAGCCTCGACTGCCACGAGACAGCTCCCCCTGCATATGTCATCACATACCCGGATGTAGACCGGCTGGTATCCACATCAGCCGACATGTCCGAATCGGTGAAACTGTCCAGTTGAGGTTTTCCGGTGCCGAATCAGAGACACATATTTGAAGTGCCCTTCAAATACCGGAGTATCCATTTGACCGCGTTCCAATGCTCCTTGCCGGGATTACTCATGAACCGGCTCACCACTCCGACTGCGTATCCAATGTCCGGTCGGGTACAAACCATTGCGTACATCAAGCTCCCGACGGCAGAGGCATATGGAATCTTCATCATATCTGCCTTCTCTCGTTTTGTCTTCGGGCTTTGCTTGCCAGACAACTTGCAGTTTGCCGGGAGTGTCGATCCGACCGGTTTTGCATCTGACATGTTGAACCGGTGAAGCACCTTTGTCACATACTTCTCCTGTGACAGCCATAGTTGCTTCACTGACCGGTCCCGAATGATGTGCATCCCCAACATCTGTCTTGCCGGACCCAGGTCTTTCATTGAGAAGGTCCGGTTGAGAGCCTTCTTCAGCATCCGTATTTTGCCTTTGTCTCGTCCGACGATCAACATGTCATCCACGTACAGGAGGAGTATCAGGAAGTCCCCTCCTTCGAACTTCTTCACAAACACGCAGTGATCGGCTTGCGTCTTGTGGTACCCTTGATCGGTCATGAAGGAGTCGAACTTCCGATACCATTTCCGGGGAGCCTGCTTCAGTCCGTACAGGCTCTTCTTCAACCGGCATACCAGGTGCTCCTTCCCTTTCTCCACAAATCCTTCCGGTTGCTGCATGTAGATTTCCTCTTCGAGGTCGCCGTGGAGGAATGCCGTCTTCACGTCCAGCTGCTCTACCTCGAGATCCATGCTTGCTGCTATACTCAGCACCGTCCGGATGGAGGTCATCTTTACTACCGGGGCGAATATTTCGTCGAAGTCCACGCCCTTCTTCTACTGGAACCCCTTCACCACGATCCTGGCTTTGTATCTCGGGGGGTTGTCGGCATCTCCCAGTTTCAACTTGAACACCCACTTGTTTCGGAGTGCCCGCTTTTCTTTCGGCAGCTCCACCAATTCGTACGTATGGTTCTCATGTAGGGAATCCATCTCATCCTGCATGGCACTTAACCATTTTCGGCTGTGGGTGTCTTCCTTCGCTTCTTCGAAGCTTTCCGGCTCCCCCTCATCGGTTAGCAGGACATGCTCTGCATCCGGAAATCTCCGGGGCGCCCTTCTCTCTCTGAGAGGATATCTACGTCTTCGGGCTTCGGTAATCGGTTCCTCCATTTGCTCTTTATCCGAATCCGATTCGGGATCTTGACCGGTTCCGGTCTCAGCTTCCTCTACTTCTTCTTCTGCCGGTTCGGTATCCTCACCGTAACCGGCTGGTTCCTCGAGTGCTAACCGGTCTCTTGCCGGTTGGGTCTGCTCATTGTAGAGTCTATCCTTACCGGTCGACTCGGAGTTCACTATCTTCTTCTCCGACTCCCAGTCGGCGAGCGTCTTGTCCTCCATGAAGATAATATCTCGACTCCGGAATATCTTCTTGTCGACCGGGTCCCACACTCGGTAGCCGAACTCATCGTCACCGTAACCGAGGAATATGCATGGCCGGGTCTTTGGATCTAGCTTTCCTCTCCGGTCCTTTGCTACATGCACGTACGCGAGACACCCGAACACCCTTAGATGCCGGTAGGACACTTCCTTACCGGTCCATACTCTCTGTGGCGTGTCTCCGTCCAGGGGTACTAAGGGTGATCTGTTTATCACATATGTCGCCGTCGACAGTGCCTCAGCCCAAAACTTCTTGGGTAGTTTTGCATGCGCTAGCATACTCCGGACCCTCTCCATTATGGTCCGGTTCATCCTCTCGGCCAGTCCGTTTAGCTCCGGCGTCTTCGGCACGGTAAATTCGAGCCGGATTCCCTTCGAGCGGCAGTACTCCTCGAACTGCCCCCGGTACTCACCTCCGTTATCTGCTCGAACCGCCTTCAGCTTCCGGCCGGTTTCTCTTTCCACTCTCGCGTGGAGTTCTTTGAAGATGGATAACACCTGATCCTTCGTCTTCCGCGGTGTGGCCCACAGCTTCCGGCTGTGGTCATCTATGAACGTCACGAAGTACTGCGCTCCGGCATGTGACTTCGTGTCTACTTGACAAACATCCGTATGCACCAACTCCAGTGGTGCATTACGTCTCATCGGTGGCCTTGGTCGGAAGGAGGTCCGGTTCTGCTTACCAGCCAGACAATCAGTGCACTTCTCTAAGTGCATGTTCTTCACTGGAATGAGGTTGTCGTCTCCAAGCCTCTTCATCCCCTTCTCACTCATGTGACATAGCCTCTTGTGCCACAGCTCACCGGCAGTGTCGGAAGCCACGTTCACTTCTTCCGGACATAACCGGGCATTCATCAGGTACAGTGTGTTTACCTTCCGGGCCCGAGCCACAATCAGGCTCCCTTTGCTGAACTTCATGACACCGTTCCGGATGCTACCCGTGTAGCCTTCATCATCTAGCCGACCGGCTGATATCAGGTTCAGACGAACTTCCGGAACGTGTCGGACATCTTTCAACAACAACTTGCATTCGGTTGGTGTTGTCAGCCACACGTCTCCTATGCCGACAATTCGGCATGTTCCTTCATTCCCCATCCGGACACAACCGTGATCACCGGCTGAGTAGGATGAGAAGCATTTCCGGTCCGGGGTAAGGTGGAACGACGCTCCGGAGTCTACCACCCAGGTCATCTCATCGCCGGCATGGTTTATCTCACTCTCCTCGGTGATGAGCATCAACTCCTCTTCACTTGCCGCAATTGCCGTCATTCCCTTCCAGTCCGGCCCCCTCCGGTCTTTACCGTTCCGGTCTGTACCGTTCCGGTTCGGGGTTTGCTTCGAATCGGTACCGTCGGTTTCCTTGTCTTTACGGAAGTGCCGACAGTTCTTTTGGAAGTGTCCCGGCTTGCCGCAATAGAAGCAAGTAGGCCTCCCCCTTGACTTTGATCGTGTCCCCGACTTCTCCCGGTTCTGGGGACTACGGTTTCTATGTCTTCCGCGTTCCGATTCGGTAAGGAACGCTTTGGAGTCGGAGCTCGTATCTTTGTCTTTTCGACGAGCCTCCTCATCTAGCAAGCTCGACTTTACTCTTGCTAGGGATAGCCGTTTTCCTTCCGGTCCGGCGTTGCCCAAAGTAACAACTAACGTCTCCCAGCTATCCGGGAGGGAACCGAGCAGGAGTAGCGCTAGGACCTCATCGGCAAGAGGTACTTCCAATGACGTTGCCTGGTGAATCAGCCCCTGGAAGGCATTCATATGCTCCGCCATGCTGGAGCCATCTTGGTACCGGAGTCTTACAAGCTTCCGGAATACCGACGCCTGATTGACAGCATTTTTGTTCTGGAACATCATGCCGATCTTCTCCCAGAGCTCATGAGCCTTGCTCTCTTCATTGAAGTTGTTGTACAGGCTCATGTCGATGAAGCACCGTATGTACGCCGTTGTCTTCATGTGCATCACCTCCCATATCGCGGCGTCGATTTTGTCCGGTCTCTTGTCCCCGAACTGAACCGGTAGCCAGAGGTCTTTAACCACGAGCATGTCCCTCATCTTCGACTTCCACACTGAATAGTTGGAGCCGGTGAGCTTGAACATGCCGCCAAACGATTCGTCCATTTTCTGTGTCGATTTTGCTCTGATACCACTTGTTGTGAACTTGACGTTCCTTATGTCCGACGCTCGGCCACAACTGAGATTCTTTACATACACAGAAAAACAGGTAATGGAACGCGACACAAAAGAGGAGAAATGGTACACAGGAGGTATACGTGGAAAACCCCAAAATAGGGGAAAAAACCACGACAGCCCACAAGCTGCAAACTGTCGCTATGTAGAAATATACAACAATGAGATCACTGAGGCAACGACCTCGTGCTCTCAGATCTTCGCCACAGGCGGCGGTTACAACAGAGGCAACAACCTCGTCTCTCTCTCTCTCTCTCTGTACAGTTACGTGCTCTGATTTCTTCTTGCACCAACAAGAAAAGAAATAATCCTGAAAAACGATAACTACCAAAAAAAATACTAAAAGTTTGCCCTAAGTCATATTTATACTAATATGACTTTTCGGCTATTTACAAATGTAGCCTCGATGGGCTCCATCCGGCTCTCCGCAGTCGGGTACTCCTCATCCGGTTCATACCGGGCCTACACCATCCGACTCTCCGCAGTCGGGTTCCCCCCATCCGGTTCATACCGTTTCCCATCCGGATCTCCCTCATACACACACATAACTCACATCTCTTCCGCTTCACAAGAATCATATCCGATTCTTTACATGGTATCAGAGCAATTTGGTAGCTCGATCTAGCCCATTCGCCTCATTGTGATCGTGTGTTGTGCTCTACGCCAACGACCAAGAACCGGCTCATCGCTATCGTAGCTTCGCTACATAGCTCGCATTCGAAAAGAGAAGAAGAAGAAGAAGAATCGACATAATGAATACTCAAATGGGGAGCGCTCTCCCTGCCGAGAAGTTGGACCGAAACAACTTCGCATCTTGGGAGTACAAGATGCACCAATACCTTGTTGGACAAGGCTATTGGAGCTACATCAAAGGAGCGCATGAAGACCGACCCGCCGAAGCGGCTCCCGGATACGCGACATAGGAGCAAGCCGCAAGTCGCGTGATGTATTGCTTGGTGACATGTGTTCACGATCACATGCTCGGCTACATTCGCGAAGCCAAGACGCCGAAGGGGGCATGGGAAAATCTACGAAAGATTTTCGCGGCGAACACAACCGCAAGACTGCTTCAACTCCGCCAAGAGTTGAACAACATTCAACAAAGGGACATGTCCATTATGACATACACCTCGAAGATCAAGGAGCTTTGCGATTCGCTCGGCTCAATAAGCGTAAATATCGATGATGATGAGATGGTTCAAATATGTCTCAGCGGCCTCGCACAATGGTTCGGCGCGATGCGAACCGCCATTCTAGCACGGGAGAAATGTCCCTCCTTCTTCGAGCTCCAATCAATGCTATTGGTCAAAGAAAACCACGTGCGTACAAGGAGCAATGAGTCGGAAGGCCACATGCTCTACACGCACTCGAACGGAGGAAGAGGGCGCGGATGGTCGAGAGGCCGATTCGGCCAAGGACAAGGCGGACGAGGTCCGACCTACGATAACAACTCCCAATTTCGGCCGCAAAACGGAAGCCAATGAGGAACCTTCGCAAGAAGGGGGAGCTTCCACTCCAGCCCGAGCCGTCAAAACGCAACCGAATGCGGATATTGTGGAAAGCTCGGCCACCACGAAGAAGAGTGCCAAAAGAAGATGCGTGAATCGGCTTCCACAAGCCGACAACTCACGAATTACGCGCACAACTCCGATTACGAAAAGTATGGTAGAATGTACGGGCACAACTCCGACTGCGAAGATTGTGGCAGAATGTATGCATGCAACGCCGACCGTGGCGGAATGTTCATGATGAAACATAGAGCAAACTCTATGTCGGCCTCTACCTCAACTAATGCCCTCAATCCGGAGGACGTATGGTTTGTTGACTCCGGAGCCTCAAACCATATGACATCCCACAAAGAATGGTTTCTCCAACTTCGAGAGCCGGAGCGACCCGATTATGTCGAAACCGGAGATGACACTACGCACCCGATTCGGCACATCGGCAATGTTCCATTCGGCGAAAGAGGTAAGCAAACATACATTAAACATGTCTTGCATGTTCCCACCATCACGAAGAATTTGGTCTTGGTTGGCCAAATTTTTGAGCAAGGGATGCAAGTACGATTCGACCAAGAAGGGTGCTTCATCGAAAAAGAAGGCCGAATAGTCGCACGCGGAAGAAGAGAGGGCCGGATGTTCATTCTCGATTCACGCGAGATAAAATCCGCCATGTTCGCAAAAAGCACGAAAGCCGACTCCGACATAGAGTTATGGCACAAACGAATCGACCACATCAATGTCAACAAACTCAAAGCAATGAAATCGAAAGGACTCGTCATCGGACTCCCGACATTCAAAGAGAAGGAGATTGAAGGTGTATGCGAAGCGTGCCAATTCGGCAAGCAACACCGACACCCATTCCCGAAAGAGCGGAACGTGAGCAAAGGTCTACTCGACGTAGTCCATTCCGACGTATGGGGACCGGCGCAGACGGCTACATTTGGTGGATGCCGATATTACGTGCTCTTCATCAAAGACTTCTCCAGGCACACTTGGATCTACCCGATGCGGCAAAAGAGCGAAGTGTTCGGACACTTCCAAACATTCAAGAATGAAGTCGAGAAAGCCACGGGCCAACATGTACGTTGTCTTCGATCGGATGGCGGCAAGGAGTACTTCTCGGACAGTTTCACGACGTATCTCCAAAAGGAAGGAATTTGGCGAGAATTCACTTGCTGACACACTCCGCAATAAAACAGAGTAGTCGAGCGCAAAAATCGGCACATCCTCGAAGTAGCACGGGCCATGATGAACGAGAAGCATATGCCCAAGTCATATTGGGCCGAAGCTGCAAGTACGCTTGTCTACCTAATGAACCGATGCGCAACATCCGGCGTGCACGAGGTCACTCCGCATGAAAAATACTTCGGAAAGAAACCAGACTTATCGCACACCTGGATATTCAGTGCGATAGCGTACGTGCACATCCCTGACGAGAAGCGTCAAAAGCTTGACCCGAAGTCGGAGAAATGTATCCTCGTAGGATACTCATTGGAGCAAAAGGGGTATAAGTGCTACAATCCCTCAACTCGAAAATCTCGAGTAAGTCAAGACGTCGTTTTTGACGAGTCCGCATCTTGGTACACACCAGAGACAACCTCGACTCCAACTCCGCTCGACCCGGAGTCCGCCGAACAAGAGATAGAGGATGAAGATAGCCTTACACGCAGGTTCGAAGAAAGTCCGATCACAACCCGACTGAGCGGACCACAAGAGCCTTTGAGCGATCAAAGCACATCACAGCCTAGCCCGAAGATGGACAAAGGCAAGGAGAAAATGTCGGAATACGAAGAAGATCGCTTCGACGACGATGAGTCGACTCAATCACTCGACAGTGAGCTCGGCGGCTTCGATGTACCAATCGGAGCTAAGAAAGCCGTCATCTCTGCAAATGAAAAGCTCCATCGCTCCACCCGTGAAAAGAATCCGGTGAGCCAATTTGGCTACAACGACTACATGGCATATCACTATGCCTTTATGATGAAGGTGGCGATAGTACGTGAGCCGGAAACGTTTTCTAAAGCTGCCAAGGATCCGCGATGGATTGAAGCCATGAACAAGGAGATGCAGGCACTACGCAAGAACAATACGTGGGATCTCGTTCCCACCTCACCGCACAAAAAGGCGATTGGATGCAGATGGATTTACAAAGTGAAGTACAATGCCGATGTTCCGTCAACCGCTACAAACCGCGACTCGTAGCGAAAGGCTATGCCCAAACGCACGGAGTTGACTACGAAGAGACCTTTGCCCCGGTGGCAAAAATGACGACGGTATGGACCGTAATTGCACTTGCCGCGGCGAAAGGGTGGCACCTCCATCAAATGGACGTCAAGAACGCCTTTCTACAAGGCGAATTAGAAGAGGAGGTGTACATGATACAACCACTTGGCTTCAACTCGAGCACCCATCCGAAAGCTGTATGCCGACTCAAGAAGCCACTCTACGGCATCAAGCAAGCACCGCGTGCTTGGCATTCGAAGATAACGCAATATCTTCATCAAATTGGATTCCGTATGTCAAAATCGGACAACTCCCTCTACATACGAAGCAATTTCGGAAGTCCGATCGTCATCATCTTATATGTGGATGACCTAGTCATTGGAGGTGAGCATCTCGTCGAAATCAATAAGGTCAAATCCCTCCTTTCCAACAAGTTGAAGATGACGGACATGAAGGAGCTCCACTACTTCCTCGGCATCGAGGTGATTCGAACTACGGCCGGATTCATGATCTCTCAACGACACTACATCCTCAACTTGTTATACAAGTTTGGTATGACTGAGTGCAAATCCGCGGCAACCCCACTTGATTGCAATCTCAAACTAAGATGTGAACTCTGGCACCAAAGCATGTGAGCCGACTCAGTATCAGCAACTTATCGGGAGTCTCATCTACCTCACGATCACTCAACCTGATCTCAATTATCCGGTCGGTCTCCTTAGCCAATTCATGCAAACACCGCGTGATGCTCACTTGGATTGCGCTAAGTGAGTTCTACGATACGTGAGCGGCACAATGGATTGCGGCATCCTCTACAAGACCGCGATGCCAATACGACTCGAGGGGTTCACCAACGCCGATTGGGCTGGCTACAAAGCCGATAGAAGATCAACCTCCGGATTTGTTTTCTCCCTCGGCAGCGGAGCAACAATATCCTGGAGCAGCAAAAAGCAACCAACCGTCGCTCTTTCAAGCACAGAGGTGGAATACAGGGGCGCGGCAGTGGCCGCATGTGAAGCCGTATGGCTCAAGAGGATACTCAAGGATCTGGGTGTACCTATCAAGGATCTGACTTCCCTTTACTGCGACAACATGAGCAGTATCTATCTGGCTCGGAACCCGGTGTTCCACGCGCGGACAAAGCACATCGAAGTGCACTATCACTTCATCCGAGAGCGCGTTCTAGCGGGCGATGTCGACCTACAACACATTAGCAGCAATCTTCAAACAACCGACATCTTCACTAAAGCCTTAGGAGCCGACAAGCTATGGCAATTCATGACCGAGCTCGGATTGACGATCCTTGACCTGCCAAGCTTGAGGGGGAGTACTGAAGACATTACGCAATAACACGTGGATTCCGCAAACTGCGCACACTACGCAAGAACGCATGGATTACACAACCATGCAACGAAGCCGCAAAGAGCCAATCTACCATGCAAAGCCGCGAAGAAAGACGCAAGCTAGAGCACGGATTCCGCAACTCCGCATAAAAGCGAGTCGACACGGACTCCGGAACGCAAGTCGAAGCGGATTTTGGATACCGTTTGAAACCAACCTGACTTGAGCTTGAGGGGGCGTGTTGAGAATCAAGCTCAACTTGGTCTAGTGTGTGAACTCACCTTGAGAGTGAATAGACACTCCAACGGTCAAGAGTCACCATTAAGTCCCCACTTTGTATTCTAGCATTTAGTATGGGTCATAGAATCATATTCTATGACACATAACTTATGAGCTTTCACATTCCCCATGCTCCATGAGTTCTGTAGTTAATGAAGAAAGAGGGTGACTATATAAAGCACCCTCCTCCCTCTTTGTATAATGTTGAGTCTTTCTCCTTTGTTAATACAATCTACCTTGCGTATTCTCTGTGTATTATTCCTTCTCTCTCTCTCTCTCTCTCTCTCTCATACACACACATAACTCACATATCTTCCGCTTCACAAGAATCATATCCGATTCTTTACAATAGACATGTACAAGAATCATCCATAAGTGTATCTTCAAGAAAATAACTAAGATTAAACATAATAGCATACTAATACTAATTCAAGCACAAGATTTCCACAATGTGTCTACAAGAACCTAACATAATAGACAAGCTCAAGAAAAAAAATAGAGCATATACACATCATCAAACCAGTACTAAATCAGGCACAAATCACCACTTCTGCCAAAGTTGAGGTTATTGGACAGAACATCAACAAATAGATCATAGACATAGTATGAAGTTTATGGAGAACAACAACAAACAAACAAAAGAACATACCTCTTCTTCTGAAGTTGAAGCTTTGCAAAAAACATGTTGCAGAGTGGCAAGTTATTCGACAATAGTTTAGTGCAAAACATGCAACAAAGCCTACAATGGAGGTTGTTGTAGAAGAGCACACGTGGACGTTGTCGTGTTACCGGTTGTTGTAGAGGAGCACGCTTAGACGTTGTTGTAGAAATAGTGGTCATGGCCTAGAGATTGCAGAAGGGGCACAACAAGTAGAGAACGTGGTCATGGCCTCGAGGTTGTAGAGGGCTTTAAGTGTGTTGGGATAAAAGTCCCACTCCGCCCTCCTTGTATCTCTAGTGTGAACATATAGTTAACCTAACTATATAAGTGGGTTACTTACCTTGTAAAGAAAAGTTCGACGGTTAATGTAATATAATCTTCTTTGAGCATGTCTGTGTGTGTGTGTGTGTTATTGTGCATACCTCTCCACTTGTGTTGTTTGCTAGATTGATTATCAGGTCCTGAATCATGCTTCCGCATCATCACCAACATCTCTACCTATTATCTCCAACAAGTGGTATCAGAGTGACTTGCAGTTCGGTAGCAATAGAAGCACAAACTTGAGCAGAGAAGAAACAACTTAAGGAAAGGACCAGGTAAGAAAATCTCACTTTCAATAAACATGGCTTCAACATCCGGCACAGGAGTTGTTACAGGCATGACCATATAATATCCTATGGTGAGAATTTACCATTATATTCTATACACGTGGATAAAGTGTGAGGGTTAAACGAGAGTGTAAAGAAGGGGAGGATTACTTTTAATCCTCGGGATTGAGACAACCCATTAGGCCAAGTGTGAACTTGCTTGGGGCCTTAGGTCTGGCTATAAAATGAGGCCTAGCTACCCTCATTTGACACATTATCGACTACATTGAGACTCTGAGATTGTGGTGGGTCAACTCTTGTAGCGAGCGCGCCAGCATTAGGTACGACTCGACGCCATGGCGGTGTCGTAGTGTATTTCGTACACTACGTGAAAAAGTAAAAATAATATAACCGATTTAATTACGTATAAATAAATAAAATAAGAATATCAAAATATTTATCACATGCATAGGGCAAGATTCAAACCCTATACCTCAACGTAGCCAAACCTCAACTTTACCATTATGCTACCTTATCTTTAGTGTTCTACAAATAGATTTAATAACTATAAGTGCTTTATTTGCGCCTACCTTTATTAAAAGGTAAATCATGCATTTTTAGAGTGCGTGAATATTTTATAGAAAAACGCAAGCAACTAAAAAGTGACTCATGCACATCTAGCGTGCATGAGCACTATATTTAGCAAATAAAAGCAAGGATTAGAAAAGCATCACATGCACATTTAGTGTGCATGAACATATTAGAAAAAAGCATGTAGCTATGCTTAGTCTCTCCCATCACTATATAAGGATGGGGAGCACATTGTAGTTTTGTTGATTATTTTTCTATAATGATCAATCAATCTAAAATATTCGTGGGATTCACGAATTTGCTAAAATAATTCTCTCTTACTACCTAAATATTGACTAAATATACTAAACTCGTGGGATTCACGAGATTCTTATCTTATAACTCTTTATACCTATTCTTTACTAGCCTTATTTGTATTTTTCTTTCTCCTAGTCCAAAACCTCCATGGTTCCCACCCAACTCACGCAACGATCCGGAGCCGAAAGGCACGACAGCGGTGGTATGGGACGCCAATCGAGGCTCGAGTCAGTCTCGATCCCTTTGCTTGGGGGTGGTCGGGTGGATCGACACCCTTCTTTCTCTCTCTCCTTTCTTATTTATCTATCTTTTATCCTTATCATATGCTTACATTAGTAGCTAAGTTCTAACAATTGGTATGTGAGCCATGTTTCTAATGTTTCTTTTATTGATTGTTTTTTTTCTTGTTGGATGGCAATCGATCGATGTACAATCGAGATTGATCCAGATAGCTATCAACAAAATGAACTTCGGTAACTCTTTCTTATTTATATTTCTATTCTTTCTTCTCTCAATCTAATCATGTATAGTTAATGTGTGTTTTCTTTCATTGATTCAATGATGTTGTAGTGGTAATTAATTGGTTGTATAAAACATTTACATATGTGTATGAGGTCAACACCTCATTTGACATATATTTGATATGTGACTCGTGTCGTATGCGTACGAGGTTAATATATCTATTGCGTATTACATTCACATACATATGTTACGTATGTGTATGAGGTCAATACCTCGATTTCTATGTAACGGATATGCAATTGGTGTCGTATGCATAAGAGGTCAATACCTCAATTGCATATTACGTTCACCCTTATTTTTGGATGTTTCGTGTGCGTGGAGGCTATATGCCTCGATTATGTATCTCGATTTACATCATTCGTTGGCTATGTGATGTTACGATTTTTTTAAATATATGCATATGTAATCACGTGTATACGTATTTAATCAAATACATGTGATAAACATAAATATATATTAGTTTTTATTACATGATTGTGTATGTCGAACGTTGTCCTTTTCGGGGAAAGGATCTTGGTGGCCGTCCTCACATTTTTGTGAGAATGGTGTAGTCACCATCATTTTTTTTTTTTGTCGTAATCCCTGTTGGTCACTTTGATCTTACTACACGTTATAACGAAACGATCATAGCTATAATGATGTTGAGAGCGTAGGGCTTGACCCACTTTAAGTGAGGTCGCCCCTATGACACACACATCCAACATCCCTCCCTCGTTACATGCTTACGATGCCACCATGAGATCATCATTACAAAAGGCATTCGTAATGATGTAACCATGTGATGGGCCACGTGGGCCTACTACGAAAAGAGGGCTCGCGTTGTTTGACCATTAGCTTGCACTTTGGGGTATGTCGTCGTAATGATGAGCCTTGAGGTTGGGTAACGTACCAACATAATTTTGTGGTTAACGAGGGGGAAATAAGGACTCTCGACATATATGTTTTCATTTAACAAAACATATATGGGCAAATGCCTTCGTATATCTCTCATACGCATAAACGTGGAACATTTAAAAGAAGCAAACCATTTGGTTAGCTCAAGTGTTTAATGTATTTGTTCTCGAGGTCTCGAGTTCAAATATGACCAAGACCATACAACATTGTTGATACATATAACCATAGAACGTAATATTCGTGTTCGTGCAAGCATTCAAGCGTTTGGAAACGAACACGTTTGAAATGGGAAAAATACATGCTCCTTTTTTTTTTCTTTTATTTCATTTACTCTCGTTACAGTTCACCTCACCTTAGTGGTAAGGAGTCATGCTATTGTTGTCTTTGTCTTGGGTTTGACACAACCTACTGGTAAGTTGTTGTGCTACTATTACTTGTGTCTTGGGTTCAATTCCCAACTTTCTCATATCCTCTTGTTAGTGTCATGGCAAAATTTATGTGTCATGTTCCTTTTTCTTCTTTTTCGTTCTTTCTTTGTTATTAGAAATTAGCTCACCCGAGTGGTAAGTTGTTATGCTACTACTGCCTATATCATGGCAAAATTTTATGTTAGTGTCATGTTCCTTTTTCTTTCTTTCTTTCTTTCTTTGTTATTAGAAATTAGGTCACCCTAGTGGTAAGTTGTTATGCTACTATTGCCTATGTCATGTTTTCTTCATATTCTCGAATATACGTTTTATGAGTTTTTGAACGTTTGATTATAATTTATAATGACATATTTTGATTCAATCTCTATAGTTCATACTCATTTTTTTGTAAAGTTCTAAACTGAGGATGATAGAGATGTCTTGATTTGCATCCCAAAAGTATGCATGTGATACAATGCAAATATTGCAACCATACTTATGTTGGTGGTTCACAATGGATTAAAGTCCACTTATTGGGATTGAGAGTGAACCAATATATAATATAGACCCTAGTCAATCCAATCCAACTTTGAGATGATTTACCATACACGTTTGATTGAATCATTCTCGAATGCGAATACACGTATGATACGTATGGTTCATTCTATGCATATAACTATAAGACATGTTTAGACTTTACGTCTAAATGCATTTCGGGGAGCCGAAACCACATGGGTGGGCACAGAGACATAGTATATTGTTAACATTTTTTCGTGTTTAAACTATTCATGACACAAATATACATGGTTGAGCCTCAGGGAGCTCCCATGAAAAAATCAATATAGAGATCAAGGAAAGACATTCGTTTGTCACCCCCATGGTTTTTAAAACACCTTTGTCTTACCATAGTAACCTGATCTTGAACCTCATCTCATACGACTAGAGGGGTATTGACGTGAGATCATGATATCAATTAATGTTTCCCCATGACATGTTTACATCACGACATAATATTATGACTATTTGTCTGGCGTTATCCAATTTCTTTGCTAGTGTAAAGAATTGATGGTGATTCTTATGCAGCGAAATAGATGTGCGTTATGTGTGTATGTGTGAGAGAAAAAGAGAGAAGAGAGAAGAGAACACAAGATAGATAAATGAGAGGAAAATAGAATACTCAAGAAGAGGGTATATATTTCACAAGTAGAATGAGAAATATAAAATGTAGCATTACAAGGAGTCACAACCGACTTGGTATGAAGTATGAGGAGGGTACTTTATATATAGTCACCCTCTCTCTTCATTAACTAACTACAAAAACCACTCTCTCTTGGGGAATGTGAAGACTCATAGTCATGGGGAATATGTAACTTATTAGTTATGTGTCATAGAATATGATTCTATGACACATTGTTAATGTGTAGAGAGTAGTGGTGTGACTCTTGACCTTTGAGTAATCATAGATTCTCAAAAGGTGTGTTCATACGTTGAACTATGTTAAGCTTGATTCTCAACAAGCCCCCTCAAGCTTAACTCGGGTCGGTTCCTTTTGATTGATGTCTGCTTCGGTTGGTATCCGGTTCAGACGATCTCCGATGTCCGCTTCGGCTTGTACCCGGTTCAGACTGTATCCGGTTCTCGCTTGTACTCCCCCTCAAGCTTGGAAAGTCAGGGATCGTCAATCCAAGGTCTAACATGAATTGTTGAATCTTGTTGGCTACTATGGCCTTGGTGAAGATGTCAGCTATTTGAAGATTCATGTTGATGTGTAGAAGATCGACGTCTCCGGCTTGAAGACACTCTCGAATGAAGTGGTAGTGCACTTTGATATGCTTTGTGCATGCATGGAACACTGGGTTCTGAGCCAGATATATACTGCTCATGTTGTTGTAGTAAATGGGAGTTGGATCCTTGATGGGAATGCCCATATCCTTATAAACCCTCTTGAGACATACAACTTCACAAGCAGCTACGGCTGCGCCCCTGTATTCGTCTCCGTACTCGAAAGAGCTATGGTTCGTTGCTTCTTGCTACTCCACGAAATTGTTTCGCTGCCAAGGGAGAAGACAAAACCAGAGGTTGATCGTCGATTGGCTTTGTAGCCGGCCCACTCGGCATCCGTGTACCCTTCGAGTCGAATTGGTGTGGCCGATGCCCACGTATAGAGTCATTCGACATTCGAAAGCCGATTTGATGAAGATATTGCGTAATCTTTGAATGCCAAGCACGCGGTGCTTGCTTGAGGCTGTAGAGAGGCTTCTTGGGTTGGCATACGGCTTTCGTATGAATGTTGGATTCGAAGCCGGATGGTTGTACCATGTACACCTCCTCTTCTAATTCGCTTTGAAGAAAGGCATTCTTGACATCCATTTGGTGGAGGTGCCACCCTTTCGCCGTTGCGAGTCCGATCACATTCTGCACAGTCGTCATCTTTGCCACCGGGGCAAATGTCTCTTCGTAGTTGAGTCCATGTGTATGTGCGTATCCTTTTGCTACGAGTCGAGCTTTGTAGTGGTTTACGGAGCCGTCGGCATTATACTTCACCTTGTAGATCCATTTGCAGCCGACCGCCTTCTTGTGTGGTGAGTGGGGGACAAGATCCCATGTCTTGTTTTTGGAGAGTGCTTGCATCTCCTCATTCATCGCTTCAACACATCTGGGGTCCTTCGCAGCTTCGGAAAACAATTCCAGCTCCCGTACTGTCACTACCTTCATCATAAAGGCGTAATGGTACGCCATATAATCGTTGTAGCTGAATCGGCTTACGGGGTTCTTTTCACGGGTGGATTGGCAGAGCTTCTCGTTTGCGGATACTAAGGCTTTCTTCGCTCCATTTGTCCGGATGTCAAGGCCTTCGAACTCACTATCGAGGGAGTGAGTCGATTCATTGCTGTCGAAGTGATCGTCTTCATACTCCGGCATTTTCGCCTTCCCTTTGTCCAGCTTTGGACTCGGCCGAGATGTGCTTTGATTGCTCGGAGGCTCTTGTGGCCCACTAAGCCTTGTCGCAATCGGGCTTTCTTCGAACATGCGCGTGAGCCGATCTTTGGCTTCTATCTCTATTTCGGCGGATTCCGGGTCGACCGGAATCAGAGTTGAAGTTGTCTCTGGTGTGTACTAGGATGTGGACTCGCCGAAAACGACGTCTAGACTTACTTGAGATTTTCGAGTTGAGGGTTTATAGCGCTTGCACCCCTTTTGCTCCAGTGAGTATCCTACGAGGATACATTTCTCCGACTTCGGGTCCAGCTTTTATCTGAACATGTGATAGGTCTGACTTCTTTCTGAAAAACTTCTCGTGCGGAGTAAGTTCAGGCACACCCGATGTCGTACACCGATTCATGAGGTATCCGGTTGTGTTAGCCGCTTCTGCCCAGTATGACTTCGGCAAGTGCTTTTTGTTCATCATGGTCTGTGCTACATCGGGGATGTGCCAATTCTTTCGTTCGGTGACTCCGTTTTGTTGTGGCATATGTCGACACGAAAAATCTCGCTGAATTCCTTCTTTCCGTAGAAACGCCGAAAATTCGTCGGAGAAGTACTCCTTGCCTCCATTCGACTGAAGACATCGTACATGTCGGCCCGTGGCTTTCTCGACTTCATTCTTCAATTTTTGGAAGTGTCCGAATACTTCGCTCTTTTGCCGCATGGGGTAGATCCAGGTGTGCCTGGAGAATTCGTCGATGAAGGCCACGTAGTATCGACATGTAGCCGTTTGAGCCAGACCCCATACATCGGAATGAATTACGTCGAGTATGGCTTTGCTCACATTCCGCTCCTTCGGAAATGGGTGCTGATGTTGCTTGCTGAATTGGCAAGTGGCACACACGCCTTCAATCTCTTTCTCCTTGAATGTTGGGAGCCCGATGACGATTCCTTTCGATTGCATTGCCTTGAGCTTTTGGAGGTTGATATGGCCAATCCGCTTGTGCTATAACTCTATGTCGGAATTGGCTTTCGTGCCCTTTGCGAACATGGCCGATTTCATCTCGTGGGAGTCGAGAATGAACATTCGGCCCTCTCTTCGTCCACGAGCGATGAGTCGGGCCTCTTTTTCAATGAAGCAACCGCCTTGATTAAATCGTACTTGCATCCCTTGCTCAACAATTTGCCTGACGGAGACCAAATTCTTCATACTGGTTTGTACATGCAAGACATTCTTAATAAAATTTTGGTTACCTTCTTTTTGGGACATTACCGATGTGTCGCATCGGATGCGTAGTGTTGTCTCTGATTTCGACATAGCCGGGTCGCTCTGTCATATGGTTTGAGGCACCACAATCGACGAACCATACGTCTTCCGGACTAGATGCGCTATTCGAAGTAGAAGCCGACTGTGGAAAGTAGCGTGCGGAAGCAGATATGAAGACGGAACAGAAGGAAGCAAACTCAGGTTCAATGGAGAGCTTCAGCTTACGCAGTATACGCGGGAGAGACAGAGAGAGTGAGAGAGAAGACAAGAACTATATTCAACAATAATACTCAGTTTGTACATAAGACGTGCTCACTGAACACTTTTATACAAGTCCTAGAAGGACTGACCGAAGTACTGATAGTACTTCAATGCTCATCAAGAGCTCCTACACTAACTCCCAAATATATTCCTCACGGAATATCTTTCCTAACGACCTCCCGGTTTACGCACTCGGCCTAACCGATTGGTCCCCGCCGATCCGGTCCTCGGCTTCTTCAGCCGATCCGGCCGATGTTGAGCTTGTCTCTCAACACTCCCCCTCAAGCTCAACTCGAGGCTCTTCGGGATCCTCGGGCTCACAACTCCGGTTGCTCCTGGCTTCACGCCTCGCTCGTGCTCCTCGACCTGTTCGACTTCGCGCGCTTTGACCCTTCTGGTCGGCTTGTCTGCTCATGTGGCCCTTATAAGCTCTTCTGCTGTTGCGGTGTTGACGCTTCTCCTGCTGCCTTTTCTTCCGCTTGGGGCTTGGTTGATTCAGCGTATCTGAATCAAACATCCGAACCGACTCGGCTTCCTCCGATCGGTTTTCACTCTCGTCCGAGTTGGCTGTCTCCAACTCGTTTTCGGTCTTCTTGCCCTCGATGGCGTCATCTCCCCCATGCGTGGTTGGCTTCGGCTCTCTCCTTCGGTTGCTCCCCTTCTGTCCGCTTTCGGACTTTTCCGTGGGTCCGCCCTCGGCTTCTTCAGCCGATCCGAACTCGAACTTGACAACCGAGTCTACCGAGGTAGACTCGGTGTCGCGGTCTCCGCTCCTTTCCTGCTGCCTTGCTTGGTCGTTCGGGACTGTTCTCCCCCTCAAGGTCGGCACATCGAGGTGACGCAACCCGAGCGCACCTGAGAATTGCCACAACTTGTCCAGACCAAGAGGCTTGGTGAAGATGTCGGCAGTCTGCCGAGCCGTCAGAACATATTGAAGTTCGACTTCACCGGAAAGGACACGCTCGCGGACGAAATGGTAATGCACCTCAATGTGCTTGGTCCGTGCGTGGAAGACGGGGTTCTTCGCGAGCTGGATGCTGCTGAGGTTGTCGCAGTAGATCGTCGTCGGATCTGACACCTCCACTTGCAGGTCCTTAAGTAGCCGATTCAACTATATGGCTTCGCATGTTGCGACAGCCGCTCCTCGGTACTTAGCTTTGGTGCTCGACAGTGCAACTGTCGGTTGCTTCTTACTGCTCCACGCGATCGCGGCACTCCCGAGGGAGAACGCGTATCCAGACGTGGATCAACAATCGGCGGCATTGCCAGCCCAATCAGCATCGGTGTAGCCAACTAACTGCGCGGCTGCACCGGTCCGATATAGCAGTCCTCGGTCCTTAGTGCCACTTACGTACCGCAGTACGCGTTGCACACACTGAAGGTGCTCCTCGGTAGGTCGCGGCATGAACTGACTGATCACCCCGACCGGATAACTGAGGTCGGGTCGGGTGATGGTCAAGTATATGAGGCTTCCGACAATTTGTCGGAACCTCGTCGGGTCGCATACCTTTCCCGTATCGGGACGAAGCTTGACGGTTCTATCCAGAGGAGTCGAGACGGACTTACAGTCGGCCATCCCGAATTTGAAGAGCAGACTCAGCACGTAATGGCGTTGGCTGATCAATATGCCTTCGGGGGTACGGATCACTTCGATCCCGAGGAAGTAATGAAGGTCCCCCAGATCCTTCATGTCGAACGATGCCTCAAGCTAGAGCTTCATGCGGTCGATTTCACCTAGGTCGGCGCCGGTGATGACCAAGTCATCAACATATAGTAGAATAGTAACCGGTCCGAGTCGACCTTTCCGGATGAACAGGGAAGAGTCCGATTTTGACGTGACGAAGCCCAGCCGACGCAGTTGTTGCGTGATCTTCGCGTTCCAGGCACGCGGGGCTTGCTTCAGTCCGTAAAGGGACTTCTTTAGTCGGCATACTGTTGAGGAGTTCGTTCTAGAGTGAAATCCGGGGGGCTGTACAATGTACACCTGTTCCTCAAGGTCACCTTGCAAGAACGCATTCTTTACATCCATCTGATGTAAGTGCCACCCCTTGGCCACGACTACTGCGAGCAAAACACGGACGGTCGTCATTTTCGCGACCGGCGCAAACGTCTCATCGTAGTCGATGCCGTGTTTCTGCGCGTAGCCCTTTGCCACTAGTCGAGCCTTGTACCGGTTGACCGAGCCATCGGTGTTGTACTTGACCTTGTACACCCACCTACACCCGATCGGTTTTACCCCTGTTGGTGCGTCAACCAGGTCCCAGGTCTCGTTCTCTGCCAATGCGTGCATCTCTTCCTCCATCGCGGCATGCCAATTCGCGTCTTTAGCCGCTTCTGCGTAGCTCTCCGGCTCACGCACTTCCGCTACACGGGTCATGTACGCATAATGATGCGCCATGTACTCGTATCCGAACCGCAAAATAGGATTCTTCTGGCGGGTAGATCGGCGTAACCTCACATTAGCCGATGTCGAGGCCTTCTCGGTTGATGCGGTCTTTACCTTTAAAGACCCGTCACCAGTTCCCTTGGAGTCAGACTTGCGTCGGTCAGACTCGTTCTTATCCGTCTCCTCGGCTTCCTGCGGGGGGAATGCACGGCCGAGTCTCCACTACTCGCCGACTCTCCATCGGACTGATCGTACCGACTCAGTCGTCCAATCGGTCCACTTAACCGGAGTGAAATCGGACTCTCTTCGCGGGTCTCGATTTCAGGCTCATCCGGAGGCATCTCGGCCTCGCTGACCTCATCGTCAGAACACGGATTGGACTCGGGGTTCGGAGTCGGGGGCTGGTACCAGGACGCGGACTCGTCAACCACAACGTCGCGGTTGACACACGCTTGTTTGGTGCAAGGGTTATAGCACTTATAACCCTTCTGCTCATCCGAGTAACCGACCAAGATGCATTTCTCGGCCTTTGCGTCCAGCTTCCTACTTTTCTCCTTCGGTATATGCACATACGCAATGCTACCGAACACCCTCAAGTGTCGAAGGTTCGGCTTTGTTCCGAAATATTGCTTGTGCGCCGACACTTTGTCTCCGATCCGCTTCTGGATGTATACCGCGGTCCTTACTGCCTCGGCCCAATAGAACTTGGGCAAGCTCTTCTCCTCCAGCTGTTACCCGGAACCGGACAGTCAGTTTTACCGAACAAGTGGGAAAGCGTCGAAAACGGAGTCGGTTCGGATCGACTGTTCGGATCAATGACTCAGCAGTGAACGAAGAGAACTAAGTTAGTTAGATAATTTTGTAATTCTTGATAGTAAGTAGGAATAGTTCTTGATGAGAAAAGACCTTCGGTATACCTATAAAAGGGAACCGAAGGCATTGTAAGAAAGGTCGTTTATTTAGTAATATAAGTTTAAGTTAGGAATATCATGTACGGATTCTGTGTTCTTTCTATTGTCTATGTTGTTAAGTGCAAGCTTCCTAATTTATAACTAAGTAACGATCACGGTAATTACCGATTATTATAGTATATTTCCATTCATAAAACACAATTCCTTGTTAGAACGTTGAGTAGTGACGTTTTCTCTTCTGTATCGGTAGTAGTTAGTAATTAGCCGAATAACACAGAAGAAATTTGGCACGCCCGGTTACATCTCCAATTAAGCAGAGAACAAATCGAATGGATGTCGTATGAAGAGAAGACATTGGTCAGTTGTAAGCGCCCTCGTACAAGGTCAGTTACGAAGGCAGTGCAGGAAGCGTTCATTGCGCAAGAACAGCCGGAATCAAGCACAAAGTGGTCGAAACTTCCTGACTTATCCGATCAATTACCTTCAGACGAAAAACAGACGGAAGAGGTATCGTTTTACGACATTTGGGACGATATGCCTTATACTTATTCTAAGTTCCGGGAAGGAACAGATGCGGAAGCACATGTTAGGGATTTCTTAACGACATGGGAGATTAACCATGCAGCTCAGCGATTGTCGGCAGATGCCGAAGATAAGTCAAAAATCGTTGAGTTCGTCTTATCATTAGACGGATATTCTGCCAATTGGTTTGCGCAGAATGGTCTTCAAGGATTTCCATCCTTTGAAGTGTTAACTAGTAAATTTTTACAATTATTTCATCAACAAATTCCGCAGAAGGATTTGATTGCGCAATTTTATGCGTTATATCAAGAAAAAAATGAAACAGTATCTCAGTTTGTGATACGATTTCAGAACTTACAGCTTCAGATTTCAAGGCCGATTCCGGATAATGAATTAAAAGAAGTCTTTCTAGAAGCTGTAAAAGAACCATTAAGGACGACATTGAAAGTGTTCGATTTTCGAACTCAGACTATCGAACAAGTAATTGATAAAGCAATAGAAATGGGTCGACCACCGGTCAATGTTCAGAGTATGGACATGTCGGCATTACACCGTAAATTACCAACAATAGAGGAGTTACAATTTCGACAAGCAGTTCAATGCACCACTTGTTTAAATACGGGGCATTCGGCATTTGAATGTACGTTAAGAACACATTGTACAATATGTCATTCAAAATTACATTCAGTAGAACAATGTGAATATAATCTGCTTAATAAAACTACGGCGTCAGTACGACAAATTTTTACTGACAATGGTTACCAAAATAACACTAATCCGTTCAATGGTTATCAAAATAATAATTTTTCACAAAATCAGCAAAATGTACAACAAAATCCGGTTCTACAGCCAAATCAGATCTTTTCACAACAAAATATGCAACCCACTCAAGTGACTCAAGCATTTCAACCAGGATTTGCTCAATCCAACCCACCATTCGTACAGAATCCGAATCAATATTTTCAACAAAATAATCAAAGTTTCCAACAAGGTAACCCACCATTTCAAGGGTTTCAACAGAACTGTCCGAATGTGCAACCGAATCCGGCATTTCAACCGGGTAATATGACCTTTCAACATAATACTCAAACCGTTCCACAAAATAATCAAATGTTTCAACAGAATAATTTTCCGCCAAATCAGGAGTTCGGCATAACACAAAATGTAGCACAACCAAATGATAATACCGAACAATTTAGGCAGAATCGGTATAAAAATAAAAGATTTTACAAACCAAAAGCTACACGTCAATACCAACAAAACCCGAGTGGTAATGAAGAGCAGCAATTTAATAACGGCCAATTTGCACATGGAGAGACCGGTGGAACATTTGTACCCACTTGTTATATTTGTCGACAACTAGGCCATTATGCTAATCAATGTCCGGTTAAAGGAAAGGGTCTAGCAGTTAATATGGTAATACCGGAAGTTCAGCAAGTAACGACACGTAGCAAAAGCAAACAATCAGAGTGGGAAATTCAGGAAGAAGTTCGGAAGGCGGCAAAAGAATGGGTTGACGAAGCAAATCAAAGTAATGTGAATCGAATGATACAAGACAATAACATTGACCAGAACATCGTTGTACAACAGTCATTGGGGAATAACGAACAGGAAGAAACTTGGAAATTGTTGGCGGATTGCCAAGTGTCATTGCCACTTACGGGCTTACTTAAGTTAGTACCAAGGTTTACAGAAAAAGTAGCAGCATTAATTGCATATAAAGGTTCCGAACAAATAGCAGTACACTACAATCAGCCAAGTAATAACCCTTCGATCATGGATGAACAGAATCCGTCGATTAAGGTAATACTTTACGGGCAAGAAATCGGAAATGTGATTATAGATGGAGGTCGGGATGAGTTTTTCCATGAAGTGGCTAGATTTTTACTAGAGGTGGGATTTGTCAGTCCCCGTTTTTATTGTATGCCGAAAAAAAGGGCTGGGTTTATCATAGCCGCATACGAAAAAGAGGATTTCAACTGGCCACTATTGTCGGGGGAAGCTCTGAGAGAGCAACTACAAGGGGTAAAAACAGGAAAACCAATGAAGCAAATTTTTGGTCGTTGGCTATCGGTATTGTTTCCGATTCAAGAATCGGAAACTCCTGTTCAGTCGAGAAGACCACCGATAGTACAAGCACCTCGAAGACACCGAAAGGTAGTACATGAAGAATGGATAGAGGAAGAATCGGCACATGCCGATAATATACGAACGGATATGCCTCAGTCGGAACCACCAAGACCAGAGAATTCCGAAAACAGGCAACCAGAAGCCGAACAAGAAACACTTGACCATTTGATAAACAAGCAGCAGCCGACAGAAAATCGACAACAAGCAGAGAAGATGCGACAAAGGACAAGGGTTAAACAAAAGGCTAATCGGCAATTCCAACCAGAAAACAGTGATGGGTCAGCACCGAAAAGGCAACGCACAAAGGAAAATTCGAATACGCCTGTAGTAGCAGAAGTAATAAAACCAGGGAATGAGAGCGTTTCGACACAACCTCAACAAGGACAATCCTCAAAAGTAGCAATTCAGGAAGCACATGGGTGCTTGGATATTCCACCAGCAGCACATGAATTAGCTGCCATTTTACAGTTCGGAACTTCATACGAACTGGTTGAATGGTTGGCTAAAAAATTGACAGAAGTATCAGAACGGCTGGCTCAAGAACATAATGACTGAATAATGATATAGAAGGCCTTACGAGGAGTGTTGGAACCTCAAGAAAAAGCAGAGATAGAGAAAATCGGCCGGAAAAGAAATGCACAGAATAGAGGGGAGGCTATTGAAATGCCACCATTACATGAAGCACTGGTCGAAATTCATAGAGAATATGAAACGGCACGCAAAGCAGCTAGTGATATGGCTGAAAGATACAAAAGTGTATCAGCATCGGCGGAGGTGCTGAAACAGCAGTTTTGTAACATACAGACAGAAAATAAAGAACTAAAAGAAAGTCTAAACAAATGGGAAACACAGGCACGGCCTATGGTGTCGGAGTCGGAATGGCAGCAGAAATTGGAGGACGCTGAGAAAGCACGTCAAGCAGAAACAACAAGGGCCAACAATGCTGTATTTCGAACTACAGAATTAGAAAAACAAATAGAAACCATTCAGAATGGCCAATACAAAATTCTCGAAGAAAAAAATCAATTAATAAACGAATTACAGAAAAATCTAGAGGAAGCTAAGACGGCCAATCATACATATACCGAACAAATTGAGGAATTCGAAAGGTATATAGTGTCACAGGAAAGTCAATTGACAGAAAAAGAACGGAGTCTTCAAGAAGTCAACAGAAGAATTACGGAACATCAGGAGGAATGGAGCAAAGAGAAATCGGCATTCGAACAACAACTGAACGAAATTCGGAAGATATCGGAACAAAGGCGGCTGGACATATATGTAGTCGAATCCAAACTAATGAGGGCTGAAAGTGAAAACCGAGCCACTATTACGGATTTACGGAAAGAGTTGCAAGCTGCTCAATTCGTCGCAAGCATCACTAGGGACAAAGTGCAGCGCATCATAGGGAAACATCGAAACCTAGCAAAGACAATGATCGATGAATCCCTTGCGCAAGGATGGAAGTTATGGACAGCACAAGCGGCGGAATTACAGTTATTGCGTGCCGACAAAAATAACCGTCAGGTCCAAGGTGCAGGTTTTTTTAAAATAGCACAAAAGGATATTGACAATATCCAAGAGGATATCATGAAAGATATGGACGAAATTGCGGCATTTTACAGAGAGGAAATTCAACGTATTATGCAAGAATTCGACAAAAATGATATAGGCACTTCCGTCTAGTTGGATAAAATTGAAGCTGAAAGAACCAGCAAGACTCCTGGTCTTCAAGCTCCCGGAAGAAGTGAACCAGAGCAGCCAACCGAATCACAACATTCAAAACCTGCTCCGAATGACGACTGTGACACAGATAAAGATGAAGATGAAGAGGAAGATATAGATGGAATACATCCAAGGCCAGAAGAGCCTTCGATTTTTGATATTCTGAACGATTCAGATGAAGAGCTACAGGAATAGGCATGGGTTCGCTGGACAAGGTCCTGGCCCACGGACGTGCCAAGTGTTACCCGGAACCGGACAGTCAGTTTTACCGAACAAGTGGGAAAGCGTCGAAAACGGAGTCGGTTCGGATCGACTGTTCGGATCAATGACTCAGCAGTGAACGAAGAGAACTAAGTTAGTTAGATAATTTTGTAATTCTTGATAGTAAGTAGGAATAGTTCTTGATGAGAAAAGACCTTCGGTATACCTATAAAAGGGAACCGAAGGCATTGTAAGAAAGGTCGTTTATTTAGTAATATAAGTTTAAGTTAGGAATATCATGTACGGATTCTGTGTTCTTTCTATTGTCTATGTTGTTAAGTGCAAGCTTCCTAATTTATAACTAAGTAACGATCACGGTAATTACCGATTATTATAGTATATTTCCATTCATAAAACACAATTCCTTGTTAGAACGTTGAGTAGCGACGTTTTCTCTTCTGTATCGGTAGTAGTTAGTAATTAGCCGAATAACACCAGCATTGCCCGTGCCGCTTCCACAACTGACTGATTCTTCCTCTCGGCCATGCCGTTCTGCTCCGGCATGTATCTACAACTGAATTCGTGCCGAATTCCCATTTGTTGTAGATAACCGTTGAATTGACCAGAAAAGTACTCTTTCCTGCCATCCGACCGCAGGCACTTGATCTTTCGTCCCGTTGTCGTGCCTTTCGGCTCCGGATCGTTTGCGTGAGTCGGGTGGGAACCACCGGGGTTTTGGACTAGGAGAAAGAAAAATACAAATAAGGCTAGTAAAGAATAGGTATAAAGAGTTATAAGATAAGAATCTCGTGAATCCCACGAGTTTAGTATATTTAGTCAATATTTAGGTAGTAAGAGAGAATTATTTTAGCAAATTCGTGAATCCCACGAATATTTTAGATTGATTGATCATTATAGAAAAATAATCAACAAAAACTACAATGTGCTCCCCATCCTTATATAGTGATGGGAGAGACTAAGCATAGCTACATGCTTTTTTTCTAATATGTTCATGCACACTAAATGTGCATGTGATGCTTTTCTAATCCTTGCTTTTATTTGCTAAATATAGTGCTCATGCACGCTAGATGTGCATGAGTCACTTTTTAGTTGCTTGCGTTTTTCTATAAAATATTGACGCACTCTAAAAATACATGATTTACCTTTTAATAAAGGTAGGCGCAAATAAAGCAGTTATAGTTATTAAATCTATTTATAGAACACTAAAGATAAGGTAGCATAATGGTAAAGTTGAGGTTTGGCTACGTGGAGGTACATGGTTCGAATCCTGCCCTATGCACGTGATAAATATCTTGATATATTATTTTATTTATTTATATGTAATTAAATCGGTTATATTATTTTTACTTTTTCACGTAGTGTATGAAATACACTACGACACCGTTTCGGTTTCCACGAACCCTTTGAGGTACCGGAAACAGTCGAAGACTTCGCTCTTCCTCTCAATGAGGTAGATCCACGTGTGCCGCATGTGGTCGTCGATGAAGGAGACGAAATATCGGCTCCCGCCAAGACTAACGTTTTGTGCCGGCCCCCATACATCGGAGTGTATAAGGTCGAGCTTGTTCCGGCTCTGGTTTCGCTCGTTGGGGAAGGGAAGCCGATGTTACTTCCCGAGCTAGCAGGCTTCACAAATTTGTGCCTTTCGGCCACTAAATTTGGGCAATCCAAACACTACCTGTTTCGATTGCAGATCTTGAAGCCGCTGGTAGTTGACGTGGCCTATCCACTTGTGCCACAAGTCGATGTCCGACTTGGCTTTTTGTCCCTTCGCGAACATTGCGGTGCCGCCGTCAGTGGAATCGAGGATGAACATCCTCCCGTCCCTGCCCCCTTGCGCAATCACACGGCCTTCTTCCTCAATGAAGCACCCGAGGTGTGTAAACCGAACCTCCATCCCTTGGTCGACGATCTATCCGACCGAGACCAAGTTTTTCATGATTGTCGGGACATGCAGCACGTTCATGAGTTTCCCTTTCTGCCCGACATGGCTAAGGGGAACTTCTCCGACATTCGCCATCGGATGCGGAGTGTCGTCTCCAGTTGCGACTACTCCAGGTTGTATCGGTTGTTCAAGGTACGAGAACCACTCCTTATGGCTCGTCATGTGGTTTGACGCACCGGAGTCTACGTACCACACCTCATCCGATCTCGGGGTGGTCTGCTTCATTGAGTTTACTTCGTGTCTCGTCACGAAGACAGACCCTTCTCTGGCTCTCCCGGAGTTCTCGGCGTAGTGCGATCACTGTCGATTTCCCTTGTCAGTATGTTCGGGGCCGTTTCTGGAACTGGTTCTCTCCGAATCGGCGCGCTTCTTCCAGCACTCACTTTCCCTGTGGCCTTTCTTGCCACAGTACCAACACTCCGCGATGGCCTTCCCTTGCCGGTACTCATCGCTTCGACTCCCCCTGTTTCCGGAGGGTCCGGAGTTGCTGTCGGCATCACTTCGGTGCCTTCTTCCTTGATCTCGTCGGCCGCCTCCATTGCGCGCCGACTCGCCTCGTCCTCCACGTCCATGGGGCCTATCTCCCTCGGTGTACAACATTCTATTGTCTGTGTGCGTGCTTGTAGACGCACGCGCGTGGTTCTCCTCTACCAGGAGCATCGACTGTAAGTCGAAAAAGGATGGTGTATTCTCCCGGGTACACACAGCCGTTCGGAACGCTCCGAACTTCGACGCCAAACCTCCGAGACAGATCTGGACTATCTCGCTCTCCTCGATGTTCACCTCTATGGAGGTGAGCGAGTCACAAATATCCTTGATCTTCGAGGTATAGTCCGCCACCGACAAGTCGCGTTGTCGTAGGTTGCTCAACTCTTGTCGGAGCTGAAGCTTCCTGGCTGTGGTGCTCGCGGCGAAAATCTTCTTCAGATTTTCCCACGCACCCTTCGGCGTCTTTGCATCCCGAACATAGCTCAATAGCTGTTCGCCCACACACGACGCGAAGCAGTACAATACCCTGCTCGCCGATTGCTCCCACGACGGGAAGTCTTTGTGTGTCGATTCGGGTGCCGCGTCATTAGCTCCTTCGACATAACTCCAGTAGTCGTGCCCGAGCAGGTACTGGTGCATCTTGTAAGACCAAGACGCGTAGTTGGTTCTGTCGAGCTTCTCTGTTGGAAGCGAGCTCGCCATGCCCCTATCCATCGTTGTTCTGGTTCTTCTTCGTCAAGCTGTGTCGGCTGCAGAGAGGTTCTCAACGCTCGCGCTCTGATACCATGTGGAAAGTAGGGTGCGGAAGCAGATATGAAGACGGAACAGAAGGAAGGAAACTCAGGTTCAATGGAGAGCTTGAGCTTACGCAGTATATGCGGGAGAGACAGAGAGAGTGAGAGAGAAGACAAGAACTATATTCAACAATAATACTCAATCTGTACATAAGATGTGCTCAGTGAAAACTTTTATACAAGTCCTAGAAGGATTGACTGAAGTACTGACAGTACTTCAATGCTCATCAAGAGCTCCTACACTAACTCCCAAATATATTCCTCATGGAATATCTTTCCTAACGACCTCCCGGTTTACGCACTCGGCCTAAATGATCGGTCCCCGCCGATCCGGTCCTCGGCTTCTTCAGCCGATCTGGCAGATGTTGAGCTTGTCTCTCAACACCGACATAGAATTTTCTCTATGTCTCATCACGAACATTCCGCCACGATCATCATAGTCGGAGTTGGTGGTATAATTGGTGAGTTGTCGGCTAGTGGAAGTTGATTCACGCATCTTCTTACACTCTTCTTCGTGGTGACCGATTTTTCCACAATATCCGTATTCGACCGAGTTTTGTTGGCTCGCACCGGAATGGAAGCTCCCCCAATGACTGACGTGGAATACACGGATTAATCTCTAGCCACAACTGAAGCGTAGATCACTTGATGACAATCAAAACACAGACGAAATGGGAATGGAGGTGACCGATTTTTCCACAATATCCGTATTCGATCGAGTTTTGTTGGCTCACACCGGAATGGAAGCTCCCCCAATGACTGACGTGGAATACGCGGATTAATCTCTAGCCACAACCAAAGTGTAGATCACTTGATGACAATCAAAACACAGACGAAATGGGAATGGAGGTAAGTACACAAAACAGAAAGAGAATACACAGGATATTAACTTGGAAAACCCTGAGAGGGAAAAACCACGGGAGCCCACAGACTCCAAACTATCACTCTGTAAAGTAATACAAGAGTGAGCACAGAGGCAACGACCTCTTACTCACAATCTTCGCCTAGCGGCGGTTACAACAGAGACACAATCTCTGTATATCGCTCTCTCTCTCTCTCTTACGTACTGTACAGAAGTTACACCAATAACTCTATCATCATCATCGTAACTATTATGTTTTCCCTAGGTCATATTTATACTAATATGACTTTCGGGCTATTTACAAATAAAGCCCTAGTGGGCTCTTTGGAACATATTTACATATATGTCCCTTCCATCCGATGAGAGGTTCTCACCGGGTCTTCCATTGTCGGGTACTCTACATCCGGTTCTCGCCGGGTCTTCCGTTGTCGGGTACTTCACATCCGGATTCTCACATCAACATCCCATCAACACTATTGTTCTCACATCCCATGTGGAGGGACCTGTTTCCTAACAAACTCCCCCTTCACTCCGGCATGGGATGTCTTACTAGTCCGATCCGCTTCCGACATGCATCCAGCTTGTCGGGTATCAGTACTTTGGTCAACATATTTGACTCGTTCTCGGTCGTGTGGATCTTCATCAGCGCGAACTCTCGATCTGCTACTCACTCTCGGATCCAGTGATACCTATGCTAGATGAGCTTCGTCTTGGAATGGTATGCTGCGTTCTTAGCAAGGTGGATGGCACTTTGACTGTCGCAATAGAGCCGGTATTCATCTTGCCGGATACCGAGCTCTCCGATGAAGTCCTTCATCCATAATATTTCCTTGCCAGCTTCAACAACCGCCATGTACTCCGCCCGCCTTCATGGTTGACAATGCAACCATCTTCTGCAACCTCGATTGCCACGAAACAGCTCCCCCTACATATTTCATTACATACCCGGATGTAGACCGGCTGGTATCCACATCAGCCGACATATCCGAATCAGTAAAACCGTCAAGTTGAGGTTTACCGGAGCCGAATCGGAGACACATATTCGAAGTGCCCTTCAGGTACCGGAGTATCCATTTGACCGCGTTCTAGTGCTTCTTGCCGGGATTGCTCATAAACCGGCTCACCACTCCGACTGTGTATCCAATGTCCGGCCGAGTACACACCATTGCGTACATTAAGCTCCCGACGGCAGAGGCATATGGAACCTTCATCATATCCGCCTTCTCTGCTTTCGTCTTCATGCTTTGCTTACTGGATAATCTGCAGTTTGCCGGGAGTGTCGATCCGACCGGTTTCGCTTCTAACATGTTGAACCACTGAAGCACCTTTGTCACGTATTTCTCCTGTGACAACCACAATTGCTTCTTTGACCGGTCCCGGATGATGTGCATCCCTAGTATCTGTCTTGCAGGGCCCAATTCTTTCATTGCGAAGGTTCGATTGAGAGCCTTCTTCAGCATCCGTATTTGGTCTTGGTCCCATCCGACGATCAACATGTCGTCCACGTACAGAAGGAGTATCAGGAAGTCGCCTCCTTCGAACTTCTTTACAAACACGCAGTCATCAGTTTGCGTTTTGTGATACCCTTGGTCGGTCATGAAGGAGTCAAACTTCCGGTACCATTGTCGGGGAGCCTGCTTCAGTCCGTATAGGCTCTTCTTCAACCGGCAAACAAGGTGCTCCTTCCCTTTCTCCACGAATCCTTCCGGTTGTTGCATGTAGATCTCCTCTTCGAGGTCACCGTGAAGGAATGTCGTCTTCACGTCCACCTGCTCTACCTCGAGGTTCATGCTTGCCGCTATGCTCAACACCGTCTGGATGGAAGTCATCTTTACTACTGGGGCAAATATCTCGTCGAAGTCCACGCCCTTCTTCTGATGGAACCCCTTCACCACGATCCTGGCTTTGTACCTTGGAGGGTTGCCGGCATCTCCCGGTTTCAACTTGTACACCCACTTATTTTGGAGTGCCCTCTTTCCTTTCGCAACTCCACAAATTCATACGTGTGCTTCTCATGCAAGGAATCCATCTTGTCCTACATGGCACTCAACCACTTGCGGCTATTGGTGTCATCCTTCGCTTCTTCGAAGCTTTCCGGCTCCCCCTAATTGGTCAGCACCACATGCTCTGCATTTGGAAATCTCTATTTGTTCTTCATCCGAATCCGATTCGGGGTCTTGGCCGGTTCTGGTTTCAACTTCCTCTACTTCTTCTTCTGCCAGTTCGGTATCCACACCATAACCGGCTGGTTCCTCGAGTGTCAAACGGCTCTTAGCTGGGTGGGTTCGAATCTCATCGGAGTTCATTGTCTTCTTCTCCGACTCCCAGTCGGCAAGAGTCTTGTCCTCCATGAAGATAATATCTCGGCTCCGGAAAACCTTCTTGACAACCAGATCCCACACTTGGTAGCCGAACTCATCATCGCTGTATCCGAGGAATATGCATGGCCGGATCTTTGGATCCAACTTTCCTCTCCGGTCCTTAGCAACATGCATGTACGCGAGACACCCGAACACCTTCAAATGCCGGTAGGACACTTCCTTACCGGTCCACACCTTTTGTGAACCCACGTTGTCTCGTCGCCGGCAAGGTTCAACTCACTCTCCTTAGTGATGAGCATCAACTCTTCTTCACTTGCCGTGATTTCCGTCGTTCCCTTCCGGTCCGTTCCCCTTCGGTCTTTACCGTTCCGGTCCGGTGTCCACTTCGAATCGGTACCATCAGTTTCCTTGTCTTTTTGGAAGTGCCGACAGTTCTTCTAGAAGTGTCCCGGCTTCCCGCAATAGAAGCAGGTAGGCCTCCCCCTTGACTTTGACCGTGTCCCCGACTTTTCCCGGTTTTGGGGGCTACGGTTCCTTTCTCTTCCGCATTCCGATTCAGTAATGAGTGCTTTGGAGTCGGAGCTCGTATCCTTATCTTTCCGACGCGCCTCCTCATCTAGCAAGCTCGACTTCACTCTTGCTAGGGATAACTGTTTCCCTTCCGGCCCGGCGTTGCCCAAAGTGACGACCAACGTCTCCCAACTACCTGGGAGGGAACCGAGCAGGAGTAGTGCTAGTACCTCATCGGCGAGAGGTACTTCTAATGATGTTTCCTGGTGTATCAGCCCCTGGAAGGCATTCATGTGCTCCGCCATGCTGGAGCCATCTTGGTACCGGAGTCTTACTAGCTTTCGAAATACTGAAACCTGATTAACAACATTTTTGTTCTGAAACATAATGCTGATCTTCTCCCAGAGCTCATGAGCCTTGCTCTCCTCATTGAAGTTGTTGTATAGACTCATGTTGATGAAGCACCGTATGTATGTCGTTGTCTTCATGTGCATCACCTCCCATATCGTGGCATCAATTTTCTCCGGTCTCTTGTCCCCGAACTGAACCGGCAACCAAAGATCTTTAACCACGAGCATGTCCCTCATCTTTGACTTCCACACTAAGTAATTGGAGCCGGTGAGCTTGAACATGCCTCCCAATGAATCATCCATTTTTCTGTGTCGTTTTGCTATAATACCAATTTGATGTGGAATACGCGGATTAATCTCCAGCCACAACTGAAGTGTAGATCACTTGATGACAATCAAAACACAGACGAAATGGGAATGGAGACACAAAACAGAAAGAGAATACACAGGATATTAACGTGGAAAACCCCGAGAGGGAAAAACCACGGGAGCCCACAGACTCCAAACTATCACTCTATAAAGTAATACAACAGGGAGCACAGAGGCAACGACCTCTTGCTCACAATCTTCGCCTAGCGGAGGTTACAAGAGAGACACAATCTCTGTATATTGCTCTCTCTCTCTTACGCACTGTACAAAAGTTACACCAATAACTCTATCATCATCATTGTAACTATTAAGTTTGCCCTAGGTCATATTTATACGAATATGACTTTCGGGCTATTTACAAATATAGCCCTAGTGGGCTCTCTGGAACATATTTACATATATGTCCCTTCCATTCGATGAGAGGTTCTCACCGGGCCTACAACATCCGGGTCTCACCGGGTCTTCCATTGCTGGGTACTCCACATTCGGTTCTCACCAGGTCTTCCGTTGCCGGGTACTCCACATCCAGTTCTCACCGGGTCTTCCGTTGCCGGGTACTCCACATCCGGTTCTCACTGGGTCTTCCATTCCCGGGTACTCCACATCCGGATTCGGAGGGACCTGTTTCCTAACAATGACTTCTGTCTTGATACCGAAATTGCGAGTTGTTTCCGTAAGTCGGGCCTCGTCCGCCTTGTCCGCCTCGTCCTTGGCTAACTCAGCCTCTTCTTGCACGACCGGGTCCTCTTCCTTTCTCCGAGTGTGAGTAAAGCATGTGGCCTTCTTGTTGGGGACAAGGCCGTTAATGTGGAAGTGCAAGCAACATTCCTGATGAAGAAGAACTTGTGTATGCGCATAAGCAAGATAGGCACACACACACACACACACACAGAGATAGGCACGAAGAAATGTTATATTCCAATAGCAACAGTTACAAAGAATGACCAACAACCACAACTAAAGGTTACAAAGTCACTTTATATAGTGACTATCTTAGGGCAACTGCCCTTTATGCTATTTACAGAAATAGCCCAAACTTGGGTTGTCCGAAGGGACAGTGTGAATACGGCTATTATACACTCGTATTCGACACTCCCCCGTAATGGGCGTATACATGGGTTATACTAAAGTTACAGGTATGTACAAGGTTGTTGGACAAATCGGTTTTGTTAGAGTCGACAAGATTCGAAGACAAAAGATCGAACCTGTCGGGTCGGAAGAGCTGAAGCCGATCCTCAAAGAACTGATGTCGGTGGTCCGAAACCATCCTGGGCTGTGTGTCCGACTTTAACCGGACCAATTTTTCGTTTTGCCCATCTGGTACCGAAGGGACCGGAAACGATCCGCCGAAAGACACTTGGTCATTCCATTTGCGACATTATCGGTTGTGGATATTTTCTCGAGATCAATTTTCCCTGAAATGACGTAGTCCCGAACGAAGTGATATCGAACGTCGATATGCTTGGAGGTGTTGTGGTGAACCGGATTCTTTGACAAAGCAACAACACCCTGACTGTCGTTGTAGACAACTAGAACCGAGTCGGAGTCGACTTGTTGAAACATGTGCGCCAGCCGACCGAGCCATAAGGCTTCTTTTGCCGCGTCGGACGCAGCTACATATTCCGCTTCGGTCGTTGAGGTGGCTGTGCACTCTTGAAGTTTCGACTTCCACGAGATTGCTCCATTGCCGAATTTGAAACAGTATCCGGTTGCTGATTTCCGACTGTCCACACAGCCGACGAAGTCCGAGTCGGTGTAACCGACTACGCCTGAGGTTGAGTTCGGGCCGAAAAGAATGCCGTGGTCTTTTGTGTTAGCTAGATATCTGAACACATGCTTGATTGTGTTCCAGTGCGATCGGCCTGGGTTGTGCATGAATCTGCTGACGACTCCTACGGCCTGAGAAATATCAGGCCGTGTCGCGACCATCGCGTACATAAGGGAGCCGACTGCCGGTGCATACGATACCGACTTCATACCTTCCCCCTTCGGACCGGATGTCGGGCAATCACGCTGAGACAACGAAAGGTTAATGGGGAGCGGGGTCGAAGCAGACTTGGCCAAGTGCATGTTGAAGCGTTCCAAGACACGTCCGATGTAGTCGGTTTGAGACAAGAAAAGTTGTCGTGTATCGTGATGCCGACTAATCTTCATACCAAGTATTTGTTTTGCCGGACCGAGGTCCTTCATGGCAAACTTCAACCGCAGTTTCCGAAGGAGTTCGGTGAGCTCTCCGGCATGCCGACCGGAGACTAGCATGTCGTCCACGTAGATGATGAGGAAAACAAGAGACCTGTCTTGAGTTGTTTTGGTGAAGAGACAGTGGTCCTCATTGCTCTTTGAGAAGCCGAGTTGTCAAACTTCTTGTACCACTGTCAGGGTGCCTGTTTCAGGCCTTAGAGACTCTTCCTGAGTCGGCAGACTAGATGTTCCTGGCCGGATGCCACGAAGCCTTTCGACTGCTCCATATAGATTTCCTCTTGTAGGTCACCGTGGAGGAATGTTGTTTTTACATCTAGCTAAATCAGCTCCAAGTTGTCGGCGGCCACGACGCTGAGCATGAAACGAAGGGTTGTCATTTTCACCACTGGTGAAAAGATTTCGTCAAAGTCGATGCCATATTCTTGTCGAAATCCCTTTGCAACTAATCTGGCCTTGTACTTTGGGTTGGTCGAGTCGGACGTCTCTTTTAGTCGATAGACCCACTTAACGGAAGAGCACATCGATTCTTCGGTAATTCAACCAAGTCCCAAGTCTTGTTTGCGCGAATGGAGTGCATTTCCGACTCCATCGCCAGATGCCAGGTGGTTGAGTCGACAAATGCTGATGCTTCTTCGTAAGACGTCGGTTCGCCGGCGTCGGTAAAGAAAATTCCAGAAGAGTACCTCTCCGGAGGTTGCGACAGTCTCTCGGATTTGTGAGGTATGACTGGACTAGTCGCACCGGGTGTCGATGTCGAATGGTCGGGAGCCGAGCCATTCGGCTGCGCCGAATTGGTGGATTCGGTGTGAGAGTTGTCGGTTACCCATGAAACTGATCTCGTGTTATGGGTTGTGCCATCATGAAGGGTTGGCACTTCGGAAAATATTACCCTTCGGACTTCAATAGGCCTTTCGGCCGTTTTATGCATAGCCGACTCATTGAACATGATGTCCGAACTTCGGATGATTTGTCTATGCTCGGGGTCCCAAAGTCGGTATCCGTTCTCGCCGTTGGGTTCATATCCAAGGAAAATGCATTTCCTTGATCTTGGTTCGAGTTTCCGGCGATCGTCTTTTGGTATGAGGGCATACGCCTCACAGCCGAAGATCCTCAGCTTGTCATAATTCGGCTTACTGCCGGTCCATGTTTCCTGAGGTATTTTAAGTCCTAGAGGTCTACTTGGCGACATATTTATTATGCGTATTGCCGTAAGTAGAGCCTCTGCCCAGAAGCCATCCGACAGTCCGGAGTGTTGGAGCATGGATACTATGTGTTCTTGAATCGTCTGATTCATGCGTTCAACAGTTCCGTTCTGCTCTGGACTATAGGGTGCCGTATATTCACGTCGAATGCCGCGTTCCCAGAAAAATTTGACAAATTCATCAGACTTGAATTCTCCTCCATTATCGGTTCGGAGACATTTCAGTTTCCGACCGGTTTGATTTTTGACCATTGCAAGACATTCAGAGAAGATCGAGAACACCCGATCTTTGGTTCTGATGGGGTAAGTCCACACCATCCGAGTCGAGTCGTCAATAAAACTAACGAAGTATGAAGCACCGTTGAGAGACTGATATGGCATCGGGCCACAGACGTTTGAGTGGACCAAATCGAGGGGACTCGATTCTCTTGGTGCTGATGTCGGGTGTGACGCGGCTACCTGTTTGCCGTACTGGCAATGCTCGTAGAATTGGTAATCTGAGAAGGAGAGTTTCGGGATGTAACCGGCTCTGGATAGGTGCGTTATGTTGGCCTTGTTGAGGTGTTCAAGTGGTCCGTGCCATAATGATGACACGGGGATATCAACTAGAAATAAGTCACCCTCTTTGAGTGTGACATATAAAGGGTACAAAGAGTGTACCTTTGGTCCTCGAGCAAGTAGGAGGTTCCCTTTGTGGAGTGTCCACCCTCCTAATGAGAACCCGGCACAGATGCCGGCTTCGTCAAGTTGTCCGACTCAGGAACGTGTTGGACGTTGTGTAGTATGAGTGTAGAGCCACCCGGAAGGTTGAGCTCTACGGTGCCAATTCCGATCATAGCACAGTGCTGCGAGTTTCCGACTCGAACTGAGTCGGAATGCCGGTCCAAGTATTGTTGAAACTGAGATCGGTGAGGTGTCACATGATACGATGCGCCCGAGTCCAGGAGCCATGTGCTCGATTCCTCAATCGTAAGTAGAACTTCTGATTCGACTAGGTTCTCGATGGACAATATGTTCGGGTCGGTCGTAAAAATTTCGGCTGAAGAGCCGACATAGTTGACCTCCTCATGCTGACTAATCTTCTGATCTACTCTTTGAGGTTTGTCGGTTTTTTCTTTGAGTGTCTGACAGTCGGCTTTGATGTGTCCCGGTTTCTTGCAGTAGTTGCAGATTCGGTTGTCCTGGGACTTGCTCCAGCTTCGCTAATTGTTTGGCGGTTGGGAAGAACTTCTTCCCCGGTTGTTCGATCGGTCTGTCAAACCTTGTACTACGTAAGCTGCATCTACCGAGTCTTTGGCAAAAGACTTTCTCCGAGTTGCTTCAATCAAGATTGCGCTCGTAACTTCGGAGTATTTAACGACAGTTGTTGAAGCATTGCACACGATTGTAACGAAAGTTTCCCATGAAGAGGGGAGACTACTCATGAGTATCATTGCTCTGAGTTCATCCTCGATTTCCGTCCCCTGAGATGAGATTTGGGAGCTTATGCTTTCGTACTCGTTGAGGTGTGCCTGAACCGAATAAGATTCTTTCATCCGCAAGTTGTAGACGCACCGGATTAGATACATCTTCGTTGTGGTGACCTTCTTTTCATAAGTTTTCGACAATGTTTTCCAAAGTTCAAAAGCTATCGAGCATGATTGCACTGTGAAGTACACTGACTCCGACAAGTGCATTCGAATCGTGGTGCGGACGATTCTGTTCAGATTTAGCCACTCGTTTGCCTTGTATGCTTCTGGAGGATTTTCATTCTCAATCGGGTCTATCTGACTCTTGACTATGAGATAGTCTTGCATTTGTTCATTCCAGAAGTTGAAATTCGAACCGTCAAACCTACTTAGACTCATCTGTGATGAGCTGGATGTTAATGCCATCTGCTTCGGTTTCGGTTGGTAAGACTCGGTTCGGAGTTGACTACGAACCTTAGTGGGGTGCAGTCGGTCGGCTCACCCGATATTGTTCTAGTCGTTTTTGAACCCGAGTCGGTTTGGTTTCGGATACTTGTTGCTGAACTTGCTCGGAGTGACTCCGGTAACTTGAGGGACATAACCGGCTGGTCTTCCCGAATGTTGCCGAGTCAGAGTGAGCTCGGTTAGCTTCCGATCGTATGCCGTATACCGATTACACAAAACCGATTATTTGGGCCGATTTTGCTTCGGATGACTGCAACGATGAGAGGGATGGATCCAACTAATCCTCCCGAATGTCGATCAGCCGAGTGAAGCACGAATTTGGTTGTTGCCTAGAGACCAATCTGCAGCGGGTAGTTACAACAAGCGGGTGAATAGCGTCTGATGACCTATTCGGATGTTGTTTAACTAAATGAAGCACGATTGGGTCGGTTGTTGCTCAAGGAGCTCCCCTCAAGTGGTTACAATCACAGGAACAGAGTACAGCCGACTGGCTTACTCCAATTTGTGATTTAACATAGTGAGATGCGAGCTTTTTGTTTTTTTTTTCTTCTCCCTTCTCTGTTCTTCAAAGAAAACGAAAAACGGAATGTTGTGTGGTGTAGTATGACGGATGGCAGTGGGTTGAAGAACCTCCAATGCTCTGATAGCAAATGTTGGGGACAAGGCCGTCAATGCGGAAGTGCAAGCAACATTCGTGATGAAGAAGAACCTATGTATGTGCATAAGCAAGATAGGCATAGAGAGAGAGAGAGAGAGAGAGAGAGAGAGAGAGAGAGAGAGAGATAGACATGAAGAAATGTTATATTCTAATAGCAATAGTTACAAAGAATGACCAACAACCACAACTAAAGGTTACAAAGTCCCTTTATATAGTGACTATCTTAGGGCAACTGCCCTTTATGCTATTTACAGAAATAGCCCAAACTTGGGTTGTCCGAAGGGACAGTGTGAATACGGCCATTATACAGTCATATTCGACACTTCTGAGGTGTTGCTCCTTGTTCGAACATGGTTTTCTTCGACCAACAACATGGATTGAAGATCGAAAAAGGAGGGCGTATTCTCCTGTGCTAATACGGTAGTCCTCATCGCGCTGAACCGTGGTGCAAGGACGCCGAGGCATATTTGCACCATCTCATCATCGTCCACATTGACACTTATCGAGTCGAGCGAGTTGCAAAGCTCCTTGATCTTTAAGGTGTAACTCGTGATGGACATATCCCTTTGTTGGAGGTTGTTCAATTGTTGGTGGAATTGAAGCTTTCTCGCAGTTGTGTTGGCGGCGAAATCTTTCATAGATTCTCCCATGCTTCCTTTGGCATCTCGGCTTCTCGAATGTAGCCAAGCATGTGGTCGTGAACACATGTCACCAAGCAATAGGTCACTCGGGTTGCCGCTTGCTCCCATCTTGCGTAGTTGGCGTCTTTCGGGTTGGGTCGGTTTTCTTCTGCTCCTTTGATGTAACCCCAATAGCCTTGGCCGACAAGGTATTGGCAAGTTGTTTCGATCCAAGTTCTCGCTAGGGAGAGCGCTCCCCATTTGAGTATTCATTATGCCGATGAAGCTTTCTTTCTTCTTTTCCTTCTCTCTTGAACACGAGCTATGTAGTTGCACTACGATAGCGATGAACCGGTTCTTCTCGAACGTCGGCATAGACCACAACACATGTGGATGGGCTAGATCGAGCTACCAAACCGCTCTGATACCATGTAAAGAATCAATGGTGATTCTTGTGCAACGGAATAGAAGTGTGTTATGTGTGTATATGTGTGAGAGAAAAAGAGAAGATAGATAAATGAGAGAAAAATAGAATACTCAAGAAGAGGGTATATATTTCACAAGTAGAATGAGAAATACAAAATGTAGCATTACAAGGAGTCACAATCGACTTAGTATGAAGTGTGAGGAGGGTGCTTTATATTTAGTCACCCTCTCTCTTCATTAACTAACTACAACAACCACTTTCTCTTGGGGAATGTGAAGACTCATAGTCATGGGGAATATGTAACTCATTAGTTATGTGTCATAGAATATGATTCTATGACACATAGTTAATGTGTAGAGAGTAGTGGTGTGACTCTTGACCTTTGAGTAATCATAGATTCTCAAAAGGTATGTTCACATGTTGCACTATGTTGAGCTTGATTCTCAACAGCCAGAAATTATCATTCAATGGCTCATAATAATGACCCGATGTCATCCGCTCAAGCGTAAGGAGTTCAAGAAATCCTCCTAGGCCAATCCCCATTGAGTCGTATTTGATGCAAATACCAAATTTCCTTAATTCAACCATGCATGAGATGTCCGAACTTGGGCAATCTCATAGTGCTCTCTAGGCATGTGTCATTAGTTTACAACGTGATACTAATAGATCCGATGAGCGTCAAGGTGAACCATCATTTGTCGTAAAGCCATTTACGAGAGAAAAAAAAGGAAAGAACCGAGAGGAAATATGCACGTGGCTGGGCCGATGGGAGTTTGATTTTGAGCTCTATCACAACCTAGATAGTATGATGATTACATATGTCGACTGAGAACTAGGGGGTAAGGCCGCCACTTGGTGGAGTGGGCTCCGTACTTTGGGGAAATTGGCCGATACCAGGATAGAATTTGTCCCAGTTTTGAAGGGCCAATTTATTCAACCTCCATCTCAAACTGAGGTAGCACAAGCTTTAACGAACCTCTCTAGCATGAAGTTTTCCTTGCTAGAAGACTATGTTCACCATGCTAGAACCCAAATCCAAAAACTGGGTCTAGAAGAAGACAATTGGTTGATAGCTTGTTTTGTCAATGGCATCCCCAATTCAGACTATCACTGGATAGTGCACAATAAGGATCCCAAATCGTTCGAAGAGGCGGTTGAAATAGCTCTTCGATATCAACACACTTCGAAGAAGGACCATGACAAACCCAACGAAGCGCCCGGGACTAAGCAGTCGCAATTCGTTGGGAAACGCAAGACACCCAATGAATTCATGGATCACGATCGTAAGCGACAACATCATTTTTGAATATTTTGCAAAAAGAAGGGTCATACAAAAGAGCAATGTCAAAAGCTCCAATGGAAAGAGCACGACAACAATACAAAAGTTGCAGACCATAAAGGTTAGATTCCTGATGTCCTTGAGGTCTGTACACATTATTTAGGTAATTGTAAATGTTCTTTACCTCACTATGTATTGGGACCCAATGATTTACTACGTGCAAACGAGTATATCAATGGATCTCCCATACAATTTTTATTTGATTTGGGAAGCTCACACAATTTTGTGAATGATTGTTTGGTTCAAATATGGGGAATCCAACCCACCGTAAGTGATCACACCTATAAGGTGCACTTGGCTGATGGAAGAGTACAATACATCAACGAGGCGATTCATTCATTAGGAATTTCTATTGATACTTATATATAGGAAGTAGACTTCCATCTAATGAGTCTTTTGTTAGGAATCGACCGGCCACAACCGGATTTCGTTCGTATTTGTGTGCAGAAACCAAGAACTAGTACACAGACAAGTAAAATATGAAGACATAGAGAGACCGATATTTTACGTGGAAAACCCGAAATGGGAAAAACCACGGGGGTCCACAAACCCTGAGAAAATAGATCACTATAGTAGAGAGGAAATACAAATACGGAACTCGGAGGCAGGGACCTTGAGTTCTCCTTCGTCTAACAGACGACTACAGAGTTACACTCTCACACTCTCACTCTCTCAATCACAGTTACAGAGGCAACTACCTTGTTCTAGCTTTTCATTAATGATCAACTATGCTCTCTTTAAAGTTTGCCCTAGTTGCTTAAATAAACAAAAGCAACTTTCTAGCTATTTACAAGTATAGCCCACAAGGGCATTTTAGACTATTTACAATTAAAGTCTTCTTAAACAATTTCGGTTTTTGATTTTCGATTTTGATTTCGGTTTCAGCCTCGGCCGAGATACTCACCAACATGTTCCTTCTCTTCCCATCCAAAGGGACATGTTTCCCTACAAATTCCCCCTTCACTCCGGCATGGGGTATTTCACCAAACCGACTCTCCATCGGCACATGTTTAGCTTTTTGGTTGACAGCACCTTCGTAAGCATATCCGATCCATTTTTGGCCGTGCAGATCTTCACTAGAGCAAACTCCATTTCTTCTACTCTCTGTCTGAGCCAATGATATCTTCTCTGGTTGTGTTTGGTCCTTAAGTGGTAGGTGGCATTTTTCGCAAGGTGGATGACACTTTGATTATCGTAGTGAAGTTGGAATTCCTCTTGCCGAATTCCCAGCTCACTGATAAACTCCTTAATCCATATGATTTCCTTGCCCGTTTCCGTTGCAGCCATATATTCGGCTTTCGTGGTCAACAACGCCATGGCCTTTTGTAGTCTCGATTGCCACCAAATAGCTCCCCCTGCATAAGTCATTACAGAACCGGACGTGGATCAACTGGTATCCACATCAGCCAACATGTTCTAGTATAACCTTCTAGTGTGGGGTTACCCAAACCGAAACGGAGAAACATGATCGAGGTGCCTTTTAGGTACTGAAGTATCCAATTCACGACAACCCAATGCTCTCTTCTGGGTTGCTCATATATCTACTAACCACGGCGACTGAGTATCCTATGTTTGGCCTGGTCCATATCATTGCGTACATCAGGCTTCCAACTACCGAGGCATAAGGAACTTTTGACATCTCGGCATTCTCGTTTTTCGATTTTAGACATTGTTCTTTGCTTAGTTTACAGTTCTTCGACAGTGTCGAGCCGACCGGTTTTGCGCTTTCCATGCCGAATCTCTAGAGCACCTTTGTCACGTATTTTTCTTGTGACAGCCACAACAATTTCTTTGTTCAATCTCGAACAATGTGCATCCCCAGGATTTGCTTTGCTGGACCAATATCCTTCATCGAGAACGATCTTCTCAAAACCTTCTTCAGCACTCGGATCTTCATATGGTCGCGTCCGACAATCAACATGTCATCCACGTACAACAGGAGGATGAGGAAATCTCTTGTTTGTTCTGTTTGGCGGCGTAACATTTGTTGGCGCTCAGAACGTCGCTCAAAAAGACGATTATCACATCGCACAACTCGACTAATGGCCTTTGTTAGAGAGTTTGGATCTTCATGGAAAGTAAGTAGAAGATCTTTGACGTCATTACGCAAACCTTGACGGAATTGATCCATTAAAGCTGTTGTCCGCCAGAATAGTAACCGACGGACAAAAGCGTAGGAATAAGAAATTATATAAGAGCATAACGCATGTAACGGTTCACGCAGGAAGCGTGAACGGCTAGTTAGACCCTGCATATATAAAGGGCAGAAAACCTCTTATGGAGGTGCGTGTAATTTTGGGAGTGTAAAGAAACGCCTGATAATAGAATTCTATCTTCTCTGATTTTCTGTGTATAGCTACGGCTAATTCAGTGTCGGTGTCTTGGATAGTTAAGCGTTGTAGTACGTAAGTGTAACCCTTGATAGGGATTCAGTTGTTGCCGTCTTCCCTTATACGCGGATAGGTTAAAAGGGTTCTCCCCTTACGCATTACGCTGAAACCCTTGTTCGTTGTTCCACACCCACCTTGAGGTCCAGGTCGAAGGGCTGACCACAGACCGTGTTCCTTTTGTCACGCTTGGTGATCTGTGTCTCCTCACAGACGAGCAACAACGAATGGATGTTTAGCCGCAGATGACCCAGAGAACCAACACGACAAGACTGGCCAATAACAAGGTCCGTCACACGCTAGGCAGAAGAACGCGCACGACAAAAGCCGCGCATCAGCGACCTCAGTACTACCTGCCGTGAGTGCAAAGGGCATTCTTCGCTCCCCAAATACCTCGACGAGACGCGGGGACCACGCTGTAGCTCCCACTATGGCCTTTGCCTACCCCCGCTTTAACGGCAAAACCGACGCCGCAACTCATATTCGCATGTTTCTGAATGTCTGGAATGCGAACCACATGGCGCAGAATCTCTCTGAGACGGTGGCACACCAATCGAAAATGACGGAGTTCGGATTAACATTAGATGGGCGTGCGGTGTTCTGGCATTCACAGATGGACTTACCAGCCATAACAACCTTCGATCAGCTGCAGTCTGCTTTCTTGCGATTCTTCCATCGGAGGGTTCCACAATGCGAGATTCTCAGGCAGTTTTATACAATTAAGCAACTACCGACCGAGACGATAGCAGACTTCAGCTTACGTTTCCAACACTTACGATAGAAACTGGAACGAAGCCCCGCGGAGGAGGCTCGGGAGACATTTCTGGTAGCTTTACGCCGGCCCATCCGGCAACGCTCAACAACAATAGCGTGAAAGGGCAAACGAAGGATATGGTAATTGAACGAGCGTTACAACTTGAGTTGGATGAAGAGGAGGAAAGGTTTTTGATGTCATCCTTACGACAAGCGTTACCTCAGGATGAGGAACGCCAATTTCGTCAAGCAATCTAGTGCACGATTTGCTTGAACTCGGGTCATTCCGCGGTGGAGTGCAATATGCGAATCCACTGCCCAATCTGCCACTCGAAGGTTCACACATTCGACCAATGCGAGTACAATATGTTAAACAGAGCCACTCCCGCAGTCCGCAGCATGGACACACAGCTTCAACCGCACCGGGCTGAACAAAGGAGGCAAGAAGACTGACCCCGGTATAAGGATTGCAACCCGTGGGAGGACCAGTACAACCGGAATCGCCGGAATCACAACGATTCCGAGGAGGACGACCCAGAGGATGAGGATTATCGTGGACATCCGAGTTACGCCAAAGGGGGTTGGTGCTACGAACATCAACGCCCGACAAACAAACAGGGCGGCTTCAATGGATATCGGGGTAAGCCTCGGCAATATAGGGATCACCGGCGTTACAACGAAAGCTCGGGGGATGAGCAGCACTAGGAACAACGACGGGACCAACATCAGCCACCGCGTACATTCCGACAAACGAGGCCGAACCACGAAGAGCAAGTAGCACCTGGAGAGCGGCACACACCACCTGGGGCCGAGAAGGGAGAATCAAGCATCCATTGTTTTATTTGTCAACAACCCGGACATTATGCCACGCAATGCCCAACACGCAAGGGAAAGGGGCCCGCCGTCAATACGATTACGGCGGAGGTGCAACAAGTCACGACACGCCAACAAACAAAAACGGCGGATTGGGCTACGCAGGACGAGGTACGACGACAAGCCCAAGCCTGGGTGGAAAAAGCAAACGCGACCAATACAGAACGTAGCGGCAGGAGTCTGCGAACACAATGGAGCGAACAGAGAACGAAAGACCGGGGCCGGACCCCATTTGGTAGGCGCTAGCAGGCTGTGAAATCACGTTAACCATGGAAAAACTGCTACAGCTAGTTCCACGTTTCCGCCAGACCATGGAAGCATAGGTGGCGGGCATAACCGGGGCAAGCGTTGCCACAAACCTGACAGACATCAGCGATGGACCACCGGTGGTGGATCAACACAACCCGCCTATTATAGTAATATTGCACGGGCAAGAAGTTCCTGGATGCGTAATCGACGACGGCTCAAGCATCAATGTATTTAGCGTGAAAACTTGCGAACAGTTAGGCATTTCCGAATGGGAGGCGTGTCCATTCTGGCTCCGCATGGCAGATACCCGCTCAGTGCAACCGTTGGGGTTAATTCACAAAATAGGCATCATCGTGGGCGGACACCGCTTCAACATATCGGCAGTCGTCCTCACTTTGGACGCCCCAGGAGCGTACCCAGTGCTTTTGGGCAGACCATGGCTTCGGACAACAAATATCAAGCAGAGCTAGCAACACGAGTGTATCAGTTTCCGGTATGGACACACCAAGGTTCGCGTACCTACGGAAGGCAGCACGCCACAACCTAAGGGTATAACACCGTTATACGCGGAGGACATAAATATGCTGGCTGGGGTGGAGGATGCCGAATTGGAGGCGTACCTTGACGAACACCGTCGGATTATTCCGCTATTCGAAATAGATGTCATCGCAATTGCGGCAGAATATACCACGGCCACTGTTCCGCACAACGAGCCGTACGAACCAAACCCAGAGTACATATTGGAACTCAGCAGAGCACGGACGGCATTCAAAAGGGAAATGGAGATTTCACGACGAGTCACCACTTCTGCTCTCGAAGAAGTAAATGTGGGTACGGAATCGGAGCCCCGGTTCCTGTCCATCATAAAGGAATTAAGGCCAGACCAGAGAATCACAATGATCGCACTACTCACGGAATATAAAGATGTGTTCGCTTGGGCTCACGAGGACATGAAGGGGTTAGATCCCAAGTTCTATCAGCATAAGATCAATTTAGCAACTGACACGAAACCCGTCCAACAGCGCCGCTACCGCATGAACCCCAATTATGCGACCCGCGTGAAAGAAGAAATTGACAAGCTCCTAAGGGTGGGGTTCATATGACCAGTTAAACAAGAAACATGGCTAAGCCCGATAGTGGTCGTCCCAAAGAAAAACAGCAAAATACGGGTATGCGTAGATTACCGAAAATTAAACGCCGTAACCATTACGGACGCATTTCCCTTACCCTTCACCGATAGTGTGCTGGACGCCGTCGCAGGCCATGAGATGTACAACTTCTTAGATGGCTTCAGTGGCTATAACCAAATACGCATGCACCCCGAGGACCAGGAGAAGACGACGTTTGTCACGGACTGGGGAGTATATCTGGCGATCGTCATGATGTTCGGGCTAAAGACAACGCCGGCAACATTTCAACGAACGATTCTGAAGATCTTTGGGGAATACATTCCGGCGTTCATGCAAGTCTTTCTAGAGGATTTTGCGGTATATGGGCAAACAAAAGACCATTTTACGCACTTACGTCTGTGCCTGGAACGTTGCCGCACCGCACGCTTAAGCCTGAATCACGCGAAATGTGCCTTCGGCGTGACCAGCGAGACTCTCCTAGGCCACATAGTCAGCAAAGAGGGAATAGCGGTCGACCCAAACAAGATCTCCGCGATTACGCAAGCTAAAACTCCGACAAACACCAAATCGCTTAGCCGATTTTTGGGACAAATACGATCAGCCCGCGGAGGACGCAAGGATGCCACACCAGCCCGTAGTACCGCTAGACCCTTTCCAAAAGTGGGGATTGGATTTTGTAGGGCCCTTCACACCGGTAGCGGACCGTACGGGCAATAAATACATATTGGTAGCCACGGATTACTGCACCAAATGGGTAGAAGCAAAGGCGCTACATGAAAATACGGCGGTCATCACAGCCAAATTTCTTTACGAGCACATCTAGTGCCGGTTCGGCTGTCCGATTGAGCTCATTAGTGACCAGGGGAGCCACTTCCTCAATATGGTGGTTCGGGAACTAACACAACATTACACGGTAGTCCACAAGAAGAGCACGCCATATTACCCGCAGGTGAATGGATTAGCAGAATCCACGAACAAAACATTACAGAACATTTTGAAGAAAACCGTCAATGAAAATAGAACGGACTGGGATACCAAACTCTAGAGTGCATTATGGGCGTACAGAACTAGTTACAAAACAAACATACAATCAAGACCGTTTCGACTAGCGTTTGGACTAGAGGCTGTGATGCTGGTCGAATTTCGGGTACCTAGTTTGCGCATTCAGGTACAGAACCGATTATCAGAAGCCAAGTTGGAGGAGGAACGACTCTACCAACTCCTCGAACTAGGGGAAAAACGCGTCCACAGCATGGCTGTGTTGGAACAGGAACAACGACGGCGTAAAGCATTTGTAGATCGACATCGGAGCGCAAGGGAAAAGGAGTTCGCCGTGGGCCGAGCGGTGCTAGTTTTTCAAACGCGCATGGGCCATATGCTGGGGAAGTTACGTTTCTGCTGGACCGGCCCATACTGGATAATTGGAGTGGAACAGGGCACGTTCCAACTAGGAACACTGGCTGGAGAAATAGTACGGCAAAAAGTGAATGGGTTTTGGCTCAAACCTTACCTGGGCCCTACACCACCTAACCCATTCACCGCCGAACGGGACAAAGCTGGAGAACCTGCAGCGTAAAATGGACAGTCCCATTTGTACTATAATGTAAAAATAGGTTGTAAATAACCGTTACGAAAAAAAAAGAAAAAAAGAAAAAAAAGAAAGAGAAGATAGCGACTATTAAAACGACTAAAGGCATGCACAAACTCCTAGTTCAAGAACACGCGGCACCACGATGGCTCACCGCCCAATGAACCCTAAGCCACAAAAAGAAGGAAATAGAAGATTTTCTGTACAAAGCAGAAACCCATCTTCTAGCTATCAACGCTCCCATCGCTCGTCCTCCTCACCTTCTTCCCCATCCTATCTCAGAGCTCCAACCCACCACAACCTCCCGTCTCCTCCCCACGAACCTACTCTGGTGATGCCGATCTTCATCTCTACTGCTCTATGCCGATGGCTCGTAGAGAAACGCCTGGATGGCTACATCCGGGTCATAGAAGCACCTCCGCACCCGGACGCCATGAACATCGTCAGGAAGCTTAACATCAACACGGTCACCAACTCTTCCTTTCGGAAGAAGTTGGACCTATCCTCACTAGGCGAAAGACATTTCGAAATACCTCCTGCAGAGGTATTTTGGACCATATTCAGCCTCCGCCAAGGCCTATAGAACAAAACAGATTCCAGATCCCTTCTTCCGTGAAGTTGCCAAGTTCCTATTGGAAGTCGGTTGCGTCCATGTCAACACATATGGGATGCCTAAGCAGAAGGCGAGCATCATTATCGACACCTTTGAAGGGCGTGCAATCGACTGGGGGGTCATCACAGGGCCAACGTTAAGGGAAGGCTTGCATGCGTACCAAGTAGGCAAAAAGCTCAGGCCAATCATCCAACAATACCTTACGGTACTATTTCCACCCCCAGGCTTGCCAACACCGCAGCCCAGCCAACCCATGGCCCCGCCCCGATCCGCGAAAAGCAGGTTAGCGGAGTTATCGGCCCCAGAGTGGGATGAGGAACCCCAATCGGCCTAGCTAGACCCAAGGACAACACCTCCTACCAACCAGCCCGACACACGGGCAACGCAGGAGGAACAGCTGAGACACTCCATGGAAGCAGCCCCAGAACCAGACACCGAAACACGGCGGGAAAGCCCCAGACCAAAACGGCGCAGATTGGATAGGAAAGATGGGCGGGGGTTGGTAAAAAACGCCCCCACGGCACTGGAAGCACTGACCGAAGGCGAAGGCTCCGCAACAGCAGAACCAAATACCACCTTCAAAATCATCCAGGAGCCACGACTGATTATTACGACTCAGTCCCAACGAGGGAAAGTCGTATTGACGGCGGAAAGCGAGTTTTGGCATATCCGGATATCCCGGATACAACCCACGAATTCAACGCCCTCTTGCAGTTCGGTACTTCTTTTGAGCTCATGGAGTTCTTGGCAACACAATAGGTCAAAGCCGCCCAACGAATGGCAGAGGAGCATGCGGAACGTCAGATGATCGAGCGCGCCCTAACACAAACAACAAAGAGCGACGATGAGGACCGGCTAGCCAGGGTCGGTAGACAGAGGAACGCCGGGGTATGGCGAGTAGGGATGGAGATACCACCCTTAAACCCGGCCCTAGGCGAAGTCCATTGGGAACTGGCAAAGGTCAGCACGGGCGCCAAGGAGATGGCCATAAAAAATAAGAATGTCTGGAAGAAGGTTAAACTGACTGAAGCCAAACTACAAAAAGCCAACGCACGCATCGCAGAGTTGGAAGCTCACGTGACTACGGCACAACACGCAACCCCGCCACCGAACCACGTCATCGAGGCTCTAAAAGAAGAAATCGAGGCTCAGACCGCCATCGCCTCAAAAGCAAAAAGGGTCGTGCAGCTAGCGGAATCCGAAATTGACCATCTTCTAGCAGAACTACGCCGATCCTCCGACAGAGAAAAGGAGATAAGGGCTAACGGACGGAAGGCCGTAAAAAATCTTGAAGAGAAACTAGCTACGGAGGTAGCTCAGCACATCCGGACAAAGGACGACAACGCACAATTACGAGAGGACATGAAGAGATCGGAGGCGGCAATCGCAGGACTTCGGACCTTATTAGAAAAAAAGAAGGTATGGTTCGATGAGTAGTTGGTGATCGAACAAGACAGAAGACATCAGCTCGAAATCCGCCTAAACAATGAGATGGGGAGATTAGAAGAACAACATGCAAAGGAATCCCAACTGTGGGCGGGCTTGAAGGCCACGTATGAGGAAGCGGCAACTGTTAAACAACAGGAGATCACAAATCTCCAGAAGTCAATGGAAGACGCACGCAACCGCTACGAGGCCATCACGGATAATGTGCGCATCCTTCTCCAAACAAACCGGGAAAGGTTCACAGCGCAATTGAAAACGACGCTAGACAAAGGATGGATGGCGTGGGCAACCCAAGCAGCGGAATTGCACACGTATCGTGCGGACTAGACGGCCGAGGTTTTTATAAACTAAATGAGGAGAGCATTGCGACCATACGGGAGGACCTAAAGCAAGACTATCGTGCGCTAGCAGACCAACACTCCGAAGAACTCGCACAACTCTTAGATGATTTTGGTGAAAGTCAGGAGGAGCTATTTCAACAGATCACACAAGCCGACAACACACGCACAAACGAGGAACCCAACGCGACACCAATTCCGGTCACAGCCGAAGAAGAGGAACCTCAGGCCCGATCACCAGAGATGACAACGGAGGAGAATAGCGGGGACCAACGAGCGGAGTTCCCCATAGGACTAGACAGCGAAACCATTACCCAACAAGAGGTCCAGCCGCACGAGCCCACACCATCATCAAACCACGTGGAAAATGGTGCGGACCAGGCGGAATCTCCGCCCCACTCCCAGGAACATACAAAAAAGGCCAATACCGCGGAGGACGGAACAATGGAGGCTGAGCTGCAGCCGACTGCAAGCACGACAACGGCGGAGCCCAACCCACTAGCTCAAGAAGAGCCCACCGTACCCGGACCACCCGCACACGGCGACGGTGACTCCGGGAGAAACCAGGCCGACCAAGCAGAGGAGCCGCACCACAATGCACCTACGGGCCCTACATCACCTCCGGACGAGGACACAACAACAGAGTCGAACATCCGGGTAGTTTTGGAAGAAGATTAACGGGATGGGTCCGACGTGCAAAGGCATTGTCCCACAAGCGTGCCAAGTGTTGTCCGCCGGAATAGTAACCGACGGACAAAAGCGTAGGAATAAGAAATTATATAAGAGCATAACGCATGTAACGGTTCATGTAGGAAGCGTGAACGGCTAATTAGACCCTGCATATATAAAGGGCAGAAAACTTCTTATGGAGGTGCGTGTAATTTTGGGAATGTAAAGAAACGCCTGATAATAGAATTCTATCTTCTCTGATTTTCTGTGTATAGTTGCGGATAATTCAGTGTCTTTGTCTTGGATACTTAAGCGTTGTAGTACGTAAGTGTAACCCTTGATAGGGATTCGGTTGTAGCCGTCTTCCTTTATACGCAAATAGGTTACAGGGGTTCTCCCCTTACGCATTACGCTTAAACCCCTGTTCGTTGTTCCACACCCACCTTGAGGTCCAGGTCGAAGGACTGACCACGGACCGTGTTCCTAAACGGCAACAAAAGCCGCCTCATCCCAAGGGATATCGCTTGTGATATTTCTTCAACTTGTTGAGCTCTTTCAGTACTCACTTGTTGAACCACGGCGACTGAGTATCCTATGTCTGTCCTGGTACATATCATTGCGTACATCAGGCTTCCAACTACCGAGGCAGAAGGAACTTTTGACATCTCGGCATTCTCGGTTTTCGATTTCAGACATTGTTCTTTGCTTAGTTTACAGTTCTTCGACAGTGTCGAGCCGACCGGTTTTGCGCTTTCCATGCCGAATCTCTAGAGCACCTTTGTCACGTATTTTTCTTGTGACAGCCACAACAATTTCTTTGTTCAATCTCGAACAATGTGCATCCCCAGGATTTGCTTTGCTGGACCAATATCCTTCATCGAGAACGATCTTCTCAAAACCTTCTTCAGCACTAGGATCTTCGTATGGTCGCGTCCGACAATCAGCATGTCATCCACGTACAACAGGAGGATGAGGAAATCTCCTGTTTGTTTTGGTTGCCGGCGTAACATTTGTTGGCGCTCAGAATGTCGCTAAAAAAGACGATTATCACATCGCACAACTCGACTAATGGCCTCTGTTAGAGAGTTCGGATCTTCATGGAAACTAAGTAAAAGATCTTTGACGTCACTACCCAAACCTTGACGGAATTGATCCATTAAAGCCGCCTCATCCTAAGGGATATCGCATGCGAAAAGACAAAAATCAGCTGCATATGCCGACGCGGGACGATCTCCTTGTCGGAGTCTTTGAATCTTGTTTATCACCGTCCTAGTGCTGTCGTGTCTCCAAAACTAGCCTGAAACTCCTTAACAAATGCTTCAAAATCGTCTAGCAATGGTGATTTCTTCTCAAGAAGTGGTGCAAACCATGCTAATGCTATACCACATAACAAAGTTCCCACTAATCCCACACGAGCCGTGTCAGTTGGGTACCGATTGGGATGTAACTGAATAACCAAACGGACTTGATTAAAAAAACCTCGAAATAAAGACCTTGTACCATCAAATTTGGCAAGGAGACTAATCTTTGGTTCTCAAGGGGAGTTTTGAGCCCCTGACGCTTGTTCCCGTAATGACAATATAGTGTCCTCGAGTTGGTGAACCCGTTGTGATATTTCTGCAACTTGTTGAGCTCTTTCAGTACTCACTTGTTGTAGGTCACCCAATAGTCTTTGATTTTCATGCTCTAATGCGACAAATTTATTCGTGAGCATGTCGAGCTCGGAGAGAACACGGATATATTCTTGTTTGCTCATGGACTACATGACGAACGAGGGGAGAGGAGAAGAAATAAGAGAACGTGGAAGAGGGAGAAAATGAAAAAAAATTGGTTCAAACTGTCAAGACAAAGAGAAAAAGAGAAGAAAGAGAGAGAAAAGGGAAAGAGATATATTGATGAGGTAGAAAGAGAGAATTGAAAAGAAAGTATTGTATTGCAATATAAGATGGAGTACACAGAGTACGCAATAGGTAGCTATAGGATGGCATTGAACCAATTTGGTTTTTGGATGGCTGATAGCTCCTTATTTATAACTCTCTATAGAGTAATCTAGAACACTCTAGAATATTATGGGGTAATCTAGTAATCTAGAAGGTTTATAGCGTATTCTAGAAGGTTCTAGCATATAGAACACTCTAGAATACTCTAGGAAATTCTAGAATATAAAGTAATTCAGAATATCCTTATGATATTAGATTATATATTCTAAAAAAAATACGCATAAACTTGTTACTACAATGGTTAAGGATTTGACATGCGTATAACAAGGTTGTGGGTTCAATTCCTTTCTAGACAAAATGTGAGTGTCGTCATGGCATGAGTTTCTTACAATGTCTAGGGCTTTAGGGTGAGCAATGTCGTGAAAATCCGTCAATAAGCGCGGATCGTGAGGCAGAACCGCCGGGGTTCTGGACGGGAAGGATTTAGGGCTTAACACTTAATGTATTTTAGGCTTAAAGACGAGCGATTTCCCTCTAATAAGAGTAAATTGGTAGTATATGAGATCGAATAATAGTTAATTACATTTATGCATAACCAAATCTTCAAGTAGGAGATTATGTGAGATTGAACAATACTTAATAATGCTAATAAGTAAGAAAAGCTTAGATTACGGGAATATGAATGACACTTAATTATCTTTATACATAAGCAATGTTTAAAATAACAGAGCATAAGAGAAGAAATATAGAAAGTTTTTATTACTAAATCATCAATATAATGGACTTGTTTTGATACTTGATTTTTTTTTTCTATCTCCCCTTTTGGGGTATAAGACTATGAGAGAGGAAATATAAATCTTTTCTTATTCAATCCCCATCTACCTTCTTCTTAAAATAAGCTCTTATTTATTTTTCTCCTAAAAAAGAGCTTTTCTATATGAGTTGCGTTTTATTTCTATCACTATATTATTTTTGTAAGTCCAAATTAGACATGCAAGCTATTTTTGGAAAGCCCTTTGAGTTAGCTTTCGTATGAATGTTTTCGTGTCTAATTTGGACACCAGATGAGGAAATTATGAGTTTTTTTTCTCTACCTTGCTCCTCAATTCCACGCCTTGCGTTTTTTTTTTTTGCGTTATTATTATTATTATTATTTTACTTTTTCTATTTTTTTCTACTTTTGAAAATTCTCTTCTACCTTCTTATCTTTTCATCATTTATTGCAAAAGTTAACTTCATAATATTAGTTTATTTCAACTACTACTTTATTCTTTTTTGGTGGTGGTTTCACACTATGTGTTGAAAACATCACGACAGCGGGTGCCTAGACGACTTTGATGTATCCATCCAGATGCTTTTCGACGAGCCATCTCTGCAAGGTGGCAGAAATAGGGATCGGCATAGTAGGTGGGTGAGACTCGTGGGTAGAGGGTGAGGTATGCTGGCTATGGCGAACATCAGCTTTGTGGTATGATGATCTCTTGTAGCACCTTCCCGATCATCAAGCTTTCTCCCTCGTATTCTTCTTCTCGGAATTCTCGGATTACGTTTACTCGGCGTATGTGCTCCGAAGCAAACTAGTCTTCAGAAACATCTTCATTATCAGATTCGGCTATGTTGTCTCCGAACCGAGCCCTTGATAGCATATCTGCTACCGCGTTGTCTTTTTCAGAGATGTGTCATACGTCTGAGTTAAGCGACTTAACATATGCAATCCACATCATGCAACACCACATCATCCCAAGTATCGGAAGACAATCCGTTTTGATCACTACGTCGGCTCCAATCAAATAATCTCGATCCAATTTGATTGCCAACACACCTCCCCATAATTCTCTTTTGACTTGTGCATATCCGTGTTGCCTTTTGTTGAGAACCTTTTGACTCCCAATCCGAGTCGGCTTGATTGATGACCCATCCGATCCCGGTTGGACTTGTATCAACCGTTACTATGATCGGTCACTCATAGCTCGGCTTCTTAAGTGCTTCAGCCCTCCGTAGTGTTTTCTTGAGCTTCTTCATGGCTTTGGTGTGTTCTGGTTTCCATTCGAAGTTCTTCCCCTTCCGCAATAAGTGATAGAGTGGGTCCAGAATATGTGCATAGTGCGGAATCCATATGTGATAAAATGCACAAGCTCCAAGAAACCTTTAGACTTCGGATTGTGACTCACATACTTCTTTCATAGCTTGAATTGCATCGATCTTGGTTGGTGACGGTCTTCGGCCGTAGGGCCCACATAGATGTCCGACTACCAATGTCTCTTCTTGCCCAAATGCCGATTTCTCCCCGGAAAGTGTTAGGTGCACATCTTCTAACTTTTGAAGCACTTTCTCGCAATCATGAATATGGTCGACTACGAACTTTTGGCATCCCCGATCATCAATAGTTTCATCTTTTTCTTCTACCGCACATCCTTCCATCGGAATGTCATCTAGGAACGACATCGTTATCTCCGGAATGCAATCTCGAAGCACCTTGTCCATCGTGTTCATCATATGTGCCACCGAGTTTGTTGCTCCTTGTGGTAGTGTGTACATTTGGACTAATCCTATCGGTGTTCGCATGGTAGTGATGTCTCGGCTCTCCACGGCTAGTTGGAATTGGTCATACCCCAAGTATAGGTCTCCAATGGAGTATATTGCACGACCGGCAAATGCTTCCGCAAATTTGTCCACTATCGAACCGACTCCAAAGTTCTGGATCGTGACCTTGTTCACCGGTTGCAAATCTTGGATAAATCGGAGTGACCCATTCTTCTTCGGAACCATAAACCATCGATTTGAGTACGGAGCGTTTGATGGCTATAGAGTCCCCATTGCCACCTTCTCCTTGAGCAAGTCGATGATTTTGGGAATATGCGCCTGCGGCACCGGAATCGGCTTCAGGTTCCACGGCACATGGTCAATCATGAAAATCACCATCAACTCCACTATCTTTGGATCAACGCACCCTATCTCCTTCGATGTGAATGCAAATGCTTTCATGTTGTTCCAACATCCCACGGAATCGTTCTTCTTCATTTTGTAAAAGGAAACCACCTCCACCGATCCGAAGTTTCTTCCGAGTCTCATCCGTGAAGTCGTGTCTGATATCCACGGACTTCCGAAGTGTTGGATCTCCTAAAACTTCTTTCCTCTTTTGCTCACTACCGGCGGGTAACGGTCCCGCGACCGGTTTCACTTTCTTCTCCACGGTCTTGTATTTCGTACTTACCATTGCTTCTTCTTTGCGGAGCGCATCCGGCCCCATTTTCGCAATGATCTTGTACATCTCGACCGATTCCACCAGGGGGTCGAAGCATGCTACGGTGTACCAACTTTTGGCCAAAAATTTAGTACTAAATCGAAGAAGAAAATAAACATTAAAAATTGTAAATAAGTTTCAAAAAACAAAAAACAAATTCATTACGTCACACTCGAATGCACAAAGATATTGTACGTCACACTCGAAATGTCCCTAGGCCATATTTAATACATTAATTGTTGCCCCAGTCTCCTAGGTAGAGTTGTACGAAAGCACGCCTGGAGAAGGTATCCATTGTGATAGTTGGTCAGTCTCAGTATCTCTCTCTCTCTCTCTCTCTCTCTGGTATGGGTAGTCGACCGTGTCAATTGGTATGTCTCTCTCTCTCTCTCTCTCTCTCTCTCTCTCTCTCTCTTCTGTCTCGAAGTTGTCAGACAGACAGTGGCAGAAAGTTAAAGAAAGACGACATATCTATTATAGGTCTATCTCTCTCTTTCTCTCTCTCACTCCACCTTCAAAGCTCTGTTTCTTTCTTTCTTTCTGTTTCTCTCTCTCACTCCACCTTCGATTCTCTGTTTCCCCGCGTAGCTGTTCTTGTGTTCCCCTCTGTGCCAGGTTCGATCTCTGAACGCAGAGATTTTTGTTTCCCCTGCTCGTTGTATGTGTTGTTGATTTTCCTTCCTTGTGTATGCTCGTTTGTTTCCTTTGTCTATGCTCGTTTGTCTCCTCTGCAGCAGCCTCGTTTGTCGAAATCAACACGGTGTGGTACCTCTGCAAGTTGTACGACCTCCAGGTATTCTCTGTGTTGCATGCCCAACTGGTATGTTTTCTTTTTCTGAATGTTTCCTGTCTGTCTGTTTTTTATTTGCATGTGTATGGTCATTTTTAGGGTTTGATTATTCACAGTCTATGTGTTGCATGCCCAACTGGTATGTTTTTGTTTTCTCTGTGTTTCTTTGTGTTTCTTTTAAAAATGTATGACAATATTTTGATCGAGGTGGTTGTGTGTTAGACATGTTTGTACATGCAACGTAAATGGAGTTGGCTATGATGAGTTGCTATGTTTTCGTTTTGTTCTTGTTTCCTGTCCATCTGTTTTATTTTGTGTGAGTTTGACATGGATGAGTGTTTTTCCGACTATTTTGGGTTTTTGTGTGTTTGACATGGCTTGTACATGCGATGTGATGGAGTTGGCTATGATGATTTACAATGTTTTCGTTTTCTTTGACTTTCCTATCCGTCTGTTTTTATTGTCTGTGTGTTTGACATGGATGAGTTTTTTTCCGACTATTTAGGGTTATTGTGTGTTTGACATGGTTTGTACATGCAATGTGATGATTTGCTATGTGTTGATGGTAATTGCTTGAGTTTTCTTCTAGTACATGCATATTCATTCCCTGAGAATTGTGTTGACTAGGACAATGACGAGAAGCACACCCATAAAGAAGACATTGATGAAAGAGAAAGTGAAGACACTAGTGAAGGAAGGAAGAAGGACACCCATGAAAGAAAGCAAGAAGACACCCACAAGAGAAAGGGTGATGAATTCATCAACACAGAGAAAGAAGATGTACCACTCCATCAGTCGAGACACACCTCTTGGATGAAATTATTTCCTTCGAGCACGACCTAACGTTTATCCAGAGCTGAGAGAGTGGTTGTTAAAAACCTGGGGGTCAGCACATCCCGACACAAGGCGAGGATTCCACATAAGTGGTTTGAAGAGGGAATACATGAATTTATTGAAGACGAGATACGAACATGTTTATGATACAAATCAAATCACTAACAATGAGGTGGGTACTGTTTTTGCATGTGCTTTTGCATGTGAAGTTCAAGGTGGCATTGACGTAAATTGGGAAGATTTTAATCGGCACCGGTCAGAACATTACAAAGTGTCCTCCAGTACCAACACTGGCTAGAAGTCATTTGGAACCTCTCATGTGGATATTCTAGCTATAACACCTATCCACCAAGTTCTAGAGGCAAAGGTACGGGCCACAATGACTGAAAAGCATGAACAGATGATGGCCGGTTGCATAGCTTCTATGAGCTCAAGAATACAAACACTACTTGCTGATTTGGAAGCAGTTAAATCAACTGAGATATAGGCAGAAAAGAAATTTTCTTCAATAAAAACTACATATGAATGGATTGCATCGACAATCCAAAATTCAGAAAGTGAGGTGTTGAAAGAGGAGTTGAAGAAAGAGCTAAACAATATGGGCACTCAATTAGGTTCACAGATGAGAGACCTTGATACTTGCAGGAATGCACATGAAGAAATAGATAATAAGTTGTCAGCCTTAAAGTTGCATTCTGAGAACCTTGCATGCTTGATGCAGGATTTAAAACAAAATGGTTTTGATACTTTGTGTCCATCTGTAATTGAGCACCCAAGTGGTATAGAAAGTACCATTATTAGTATAGCTATATCACGGTATTGGCTTTAAAAGTTATTTATTTCTACTTCTCTGGTATAAATAAGTGAGCAACTAATATATTATAACTTGTGTTTGCAATCTTCCAGGTGTATATTTTGTGGCCTCGGATTCAAGTTGGAGGCTATGGATGTTGTGATTACACCATGCTTGCACACATATCATGTGCTATGTGCTAAGTATCATTTTGAGAAAGAGAATACATGTATGGACTGTAAAACTACAATTGCGGCTGAGTGGTACTATGCTTGGGGTTTAAAAGTACACCCGTACGGTATGTGGCTCTACTATTCTATTGTTTGTATTATATGATGTCAATTAACATTTGGACTAGAACTAGTGTATGCCACAATTCATACTTCAAATTTAGTGTAATCTCTAACAACTATTATGTGGAACCCTAATTATGTGGGTTAGTATTGGCAGTACTCTTAATATATAATTGGTATGTGTAGTTGAAGGGATATTTTCCACAATTAGTAGTACTAAAAGGGAACCAGGTACAACATCGTCCAATCTATATTGCAACTTGCCTAGTATTAGTTTAGTAAACACTATACTTATAGTACACTGTTGACTGTTAAGATTGTTTGTGTAACTTGGGAATTAGTACTAGTAATGTAATTTGGGAACAAGGTGTATAGTAAATTGTTGAATAATAGTACAATTATTCTAATTTGGAAATGAGGTGTGTCAAACACATATCACGTTTAGTACTAATACTGTTCAAGATTAATATTGTTGGTGTAATTAGTACAAGTTATGTAACTAGGTGTGTAGAAGACATATCATGTTTAGTATTACTTGTGTGCAAAATACCAATCTACATTTGTTGGATTAGTACTTAGTAAGTACTACATGGTTCATGATTAGTACTAGTTCTGTACTTTGTGAACTAAGTTACTAGTACATTGCTCATGATTAATACTAGTTTTGTAATTTGGGAACTGAGTAGTACTTTGTTCCTTATTAGTACTAGTTTTGTACCTTATTAGTACTAGATCAGTAATCTAGAAAATAAGTGAGTAGTACATTTTGTAGGATTAGTACTAATTGTGTAATTTGACTAAGTCAGTGGTACATTGTTGAGTAGTACATTGTTCAGGATTAGTACTAATTGTGTAATTTGACTAAGTCAGTGGTACATTGTTCGGGATTAGTACTCCTTGTGTAATTTGCTAACTAAGTGAGTAGTATATTGTGCATGATTAGTACTACTTGTGTAAATTGGGAACTAAGTGAGCATTACATTGTTCGGGATTAGTACTCCTTGTGTAATTTGGTAACTAAGTGAGTAGTATATTGTGCATGATTAGTACTACTTGTGTAAATTGGGAACTAAGTGAGCAGTACATTGTTCGGGATTAGTACTCCTTGTGTAATTTGCTAACTAAGTGAGTAGTATATTGTGCATGATTAGTACTACTTGTGTAAATTGGGAACTAAGTGAGCATTACGTTGTTCGGGATTAGTACTCCTTGTGTAATTTGGTAACTAAGTGAGTAGTATATTGTGCATGATTAGTACTACTTGTGTAAATTGGGAACTAAGTGAGCATTATGTTGTTCGGGATTAGTACTCCTTGTGTAATTTGGTAACTAAGTGAGTAGTATATTGTGCATGATTAGTACTACTTGTGTAAATTGGGAACTAAGTGAGCAGTACTTTGTTCGGGATTAGTACTAGTTCAGTGATTTAGGAAATAAGTGAGTAGTACATTGTTCAAGATTAGTACTACTTATTAATTTGACTAAGTCAGTGGTACATTTTTCGGGATTAGTACTTGTGTAATTTGGTAACTAAGTGAGTAGTATATTGTGCATGATTAGTACTACTTGTGTATATTGTGCATGATTAGTATTACTTGTGTATATTGTGCATGATTAGTACTAATCGTGTAAATTGGGAACTAAGTGAGCAGTACAGTGTTCCTTATTAGTACTAGTTCAGTAATTTAGGAACTATGTGAGTAGTACATTGTTCATGATTGGTACATTGTGTAAAATGGGAAGCAACTCTTGTGACCTACATTATATATTTTAGATGATGGTACTAACATTCAAGGTTTTTTTGTTTCTTGCAATGAATGTTGTAGTGTCAAGCAACTCCACGCCAGGGAAGGTAATGGAACAACCAGCCCCTGTGCCTAAACCCTCAATATCTGCTGCACATTCCAAGGTTCAGGGACCATCATTACCAATAACCTATGATTTTTATGATGAGGATGAATGTATGAGAAGGGCCATTGGAGTAGTGGAACATATGCTTCTACAAACAAATTCCCCAAGCTCCGGTCAACATCAAGAAATAGAGCCCACTAAGAAGAGAAATGCAGTTTCTTTACAAATAGAGCCCAATAAGAAGAGAAATGCTGCAAGAATGTTGTATGGAAACGGCAAGAAAGGCAAAGTTGAATGCAATGGTGAGTCATATAAGTTCTCACCTGTCTGGAGCATTGTCAACCTAATCCATTGTCTAATACCATGTACTTGTGTTACTAGCTGATGATGAAATCATATTTGGTGACGGAGATACGAGTCCAAAACCTGATCATGAAGACGAATTTATCACACTCCCAGGTACACGTCAAAAGCCAGACTTTGAAAACAATGATTTAGCTCATAACAACCCTATTTTTGTTGTTATTATAGATCATAACAACACTGTTGAGCACCTAGATGTTGTGGAGAAGATGACCGAGCCCACCACTTGCAATGGGGTATCTACGGCTGTACAGTATGACGATGTAACATTAGGTAAAAATGTGGCCCTAAACCCTATGTTCATTGTTTGCAAACTTTTGAGTATGGGAGTTCATACCAATATTCTTTGGAATCCCATTAATTAGGTTTACAAGAGCAGTCTGATTCCCAACTGCAATCAAATGAATCGGGAACTTCATGGAGCACAAGTGCAGAATCAGATTCCCATCAGAGTCAGAATCAAATTAACCTTTGCAAGGAGGCAGACTCTGGAAGCACATCTTCCACACATGAGGATTGTGAGAAAAACGAAGCATTCATATGTGAAGAGCAGCTGGCATGTACAAACAACACTATGTCTAAAGAAGCCTATGAGTGTGGAAAGAATATGGCAAGTACTGAAGAGAAGATTGAAGCCCATGAAGAGTGTGGAAAGAATATGGCAAGTACTGAAGAGAAGATTGATTGTACTGATAATGTGGCAAGTGATGAAGAGAAGACTGATTGTACTGATAATGTGCTAGTACTATCTAAAGATTCCCATGAGGATCATGGAAAGAACATTGCTAGTAATGAAGAGGAGCTTGATTGTACTGAGAATGTGCTAGTAGTGTCTTGTGAAGCCCATGAGGATCGTGGAAAGAACATCGCTTTCCCTGAAGATAAGCCTGATTGTACAGAATCCCATGAGGAGTGTAGAGCGAACAACGTTACTAATGAAGGTGGGCCTGATTGTACTCAGAGCGAACAACGTTGTCTTAAGAATGAGGTGACATCCATCGTACAAGAGGAGTTGACCATGACTACTGCCACGGTCCACATATAAGAGTCTAATAAGAACGAGTGTATAGGCATCGGTGATGATGATAGGGCAATAAAGATCGCTAGGAGTACAAGCATTCAGGAGATGAGTGATAATTTGTCTATCGACAGCACCTTTGTGGATTTGTGTACAAGCATTGCAGTTGCAGAAAACATAGTTGCTCTCTCAGGCTTGCCACCAGTACAAGGTGCCCGCGCATCCACGCCTGTCTCTGATGCCTCTGATGATGAAGTGCCACTTAGTCAGCTCATACCTAAAGGCTTTAAGATAAAGAAGAATGTAAAATCAGAAAAATCTGGCACCAACAACAAGCGCATTACAAGATCGGCCAAGTTACCCTCTAGTGCCTGATTGTCTTTCGATTGTACTTGAACTTTAGTTGTTAGTGATGTCTGAAATTGAACTATTTGGATACCAAATTCCTGTTTCAATTGCCAATGTAAAAAATCCAGTTCATGAATCTGAAATAGTTATACCAGTGTGAAATCAAGTTCATGTTTAAGGATTGCTTCTATATTTTGCTCATCAACATATATCAAAAACAATGGGAATATACTTTTTGATCTAAGTATTCTTATTTTACAACGTTTTGTTTCTTTTTTGAGATCATCTCCTAATCCTCGCAAAGTCTTTCAGTCTATTGTAGATAAAATGCTTGAAAGTCTTCTTAGCTTGCTAGGAAAATTTAGGTTTTTAGGTGTTGATGATGAGAAACAGAAAATATCGGGTATCGGGTGTTATTGAAGATATACTGAAGTATAGACTGTTTCATCAATCCCATTTGAACGGTAACCAAAATGTGGGCCATGTGGGCCATATTTTGATGATATCATCCCAAAGGATGAATCATCCACTAACAGTAGTAAGGAAACACTTACCTTTTTGAGCTATCACAAATTATTGTTTCAGAAGTTGGATTATTTTGTTAAGGAAAGGAAGGTCTGTACTTTAAAATCCATAGCCTGGATATTCAGGACTTATATACAAGAAGTAAAAACTCAGATGGCTTCACAGGACATATCATGAAACAAAAAAGGATTCTGAGAGAATAATTTTCATTGTTGTCTTCACAGAATTCATCGCCCCCTTTGAAAAATGAACTTACAGTAGAAAATCTTACAATATTAAAATCTTTAATGAATTCAACTAACAATCTTCTCTTGGTAGCAAAAGAAGAGCAGATTTATGTGCCAACAGAGGACACACCAACTCTGCAAAACTCCTATGCTCAAATAACATCAGGAAACATGAGCAATATCGACAATGAAGAAATCCAAGTCCTATTGACAACAACTAATATATTATGAAAGATAAGTACAAGTGGTTGAGAGGCATAAACCCTTTGGAAGAAAGACGAAATATATCAATTCATTTGTCAATCATCAAAATTAATAGTGAACTCCAAGTGGATGTTTTTCAGTTTTCTAGTACAATGTATTGATAGGGTGACTTTCAAGCATTAAATAGAGAGACCTCCCCTAATATGTGCTCATGAATCTCTTCGGGGACCTTGTAGACAATGTTGTATCCCTTAACCTTGTGCTTTGCTTGAGTCATATTGAATTTGATCGCAAGAATGGCATCAGCGTAGATTATTGCGATGGGTGCTTCTTTTAGTAATGCATATGTGTTCTTGCACTGCGGCAACTTTGCATAATAGTTTCCATACACGACAGACTCACCAACGTTGAAATTGTTGCCCCAACCATCCCTCACCACTTCTTTCAATAATGTCTTTCCTTGCTTGCACACCACAATGTAGTAGTCTTCTAAATCTTCATTCTGAGAATATTTGAGCACTGCAAAATGATCTCCAACTTCCAATAAAACTGCCAAGTCTTGATTTTGGTTGTAGTATACAATATCGTTTGAATGCACATCCTCTTCAATATCATCTTGTCGTTCCGGCTCAAGCTTCTGCAGCTTCCAGGGCTCCACGATTGATAGGTTGATGCATTTATCCCAAGCTTCATCTCGACACATGGAACAAAAGCATGATAAACTACGGAGTAACAATTGGGTTGTGTCCTTGCGGCTAAACCCTAACACACAATGGGTGCTGCGTGTGCCTTTCACGGTTTTAGAACCATATGATTTAGTTCTATCGACCTCATCAGCGCGAACTTCAACAAACAATCTGTTCTTACCATCATTTGACATCTTCCATGTTAGCCACTGCACAACATCATGTGCATTTTGTAACTTAGCGCCATTATTATCCAACTGCTCACTTGTAAGGGCACGTTTGATCACAGCCCCCGCGCCATCATGCTCTCCTTTTCCATGTCCAGACCCGAAGTAATTCTATTGCATACGAATATTGAATAAGGAGAAATACCTGCTTTGGTGAGTACAAGATGAGTACAATACTATGAGTACAACATGACTAAATACTGATTTAGTACAATTCTCTTAAGGACGGACAATACTATCAGTACAAGATGAGTACTTTATATCCTCCTGTAAACACAACATAGTACAGATACAACACACAACATAGTACAATGTGTATATGGAGAACCCTTCACATGGATTAAAACATAATTAGTACAATTCTCTTAAGGACGGACAATACTATAAGTACAAGATGAGTACTTTACATCCTTTTGTAAACACAACATAGTACAATGTGTCTATGGAGAACCCTTCACATGGATTAATCGATACTTAGTACAATTCTCTTAAGGACGGACAATACTATGAGTACAAGATGAGTACTTTACATCCTTTTGTAAACACAACATAGTACAGAACCAACACACAACATAGTACAATGTGTATATGGAGAACCCTTCACATGGATTAAAACATAATTAGTACAATTCTCTTAAGGACGGACAATACCCACCAGTACAAGATGAGTACTTTACATCGTTCTATACACACAACATAGTACAAAACCAACACACAACATAGTACAATGTGTCTATGGAGAACCCTTCACATGGATTAATCGATACTTAGTACAATTCTCTTAAGGACGGACAATACTATGAGTACAAGATGAGTACTTTACATCCTTTTGTAAACACAACATAGTACAGAACCAACACACAACATAGTACAATGTGTATATGGAGAACCCTTCACATGGATTAAAACATAATTAGTACAATTCTCTTAAGGACGGACAATACTCTAAGTACAAGATGAGTACTTTACATCCTTCTATACACACAACATAGTACAATGTGTCTATGGAGAACACTTCACATGGATAAAAAGATCATTAGTACAATTCTCTTAAGGACGGACAATACTATGAGTACAAGATGAGTACTTTACATCCTTCTGTAAACACAATATAGTACAATGTGTCTATGGAGAACACTTCACATGGATTAAAAGTTACTTAGTACAACATAATACAAACAAAATTAGTATGCATGCATCCATTCACAAGTGCAAGATTCGAATAGTTAGAAACATAATTAGTATGCATCGATGTGACTAGTACTGTTTGTTAATAGTTACAAACATAATTAGTATGCATCCACTAACACAAGATTTACTTCCTTACACATTGCATGATAAGTACTAAACATATGGATTAAAAATTACCTGGCGATAAAGTAGAACGATCGTGCCGCCTTAAACTGCGAGGCAGCACCATCAGACCAAACCCAATGACGGTTAAAGGTTAACCCTAGAGAAAATAAATCTGCATGGTGAAGCTTAAAACAATGTTGAACAAATAGTGTATCATGCTTTTTATCATCTGAAATGTAAAATATTGATTTCTTATGTAACTCACCGTCTTGCCTCCAATAGCAAATATGTACAAGTATTGTACATTGATCATTGTCCCAATGCATTGATTGAACCTCATTTTGAACTTTAAATGTATAGTTTTCTGCAAAATCAATAACGGATACAATGACACCCGTTGGTAAGTTATTAATACATTCCTTGAACTGTGAATTTTGCCAATAACTCCGGAAGTTATGTGGAATAAACTCCCCAAGTTGTTTCTTAAATTCTGAGACAAGGGTAGTAGCACATGTCTCCTTATATACTTCCTTGATACGCTTAGTTACAACTCCCTTGCCAATATTTTCAGTCACATACTCCAAATATTTCCATTTCACGATATGACTATTTCCCATATCAAGCTCCTGCCTACAAAATAATGGTAGCGGACAAACCTTACATGTTCTTAATAGACATGTACGACGATGCCACTCACATGATGGTTCTTTTTCACAAACACAAGACCTCCATAGCTCAGAAACGGATGCATAAGTCATGTTTCGTGCATTACACCTATTATCCTCCCCATTTGGTCTACAAATCTCACAAGTGCAGACACATAATTCCCCATGTATACCCTTAGAATCAGTACGCATTGCATTCACTGCTAGCCTTAACATGTCCATCTTCACATGGTACACACAAGAACATGTATTCCTCTCATTTAATTTTCTAACATAAAATGGTTTCAAACCTTGGAACTTGCGGAATCCGACAGTCAAGCTTGGATGTTGGTCTTTAAAGTTCATGTACAATTCAGCCTACATCAACCAATATATATAGCAAACATTAATATACACTTGGTCAAAACACAAAGTTATGGAATGTGAATTGATATAAAAAAATGGAATACCTCTGTCATCTCCAAGAAGTGTCTAGGGTGAATCTGGTACTTACCCTGACTTATTCATTGTCTACACACGTCCTTATTTGGTGAGACACGCGTTGTCGTGCCTTTCGGCTCCCGCCTTCACGTCGGGTTCACCAACTGTGTCGTGCCTTTCGGCTCCGGATCGTTGCGTGAGTCGGGTGGGAACCGCCGAGGTTTTGGACTAGGAGAAAGAAGAATATGAGATGAGGCTAGTAATGAATAGATTATTAGAAAGAGAGATAGAAATCTCGTGAATCCCACGAGTGTATTGTATTCGATTAATCAATATTTAGATAAGAATGTGTATTTAGATTGAAAGAAAGATATAAGAAACTTGTGAATCCCACAAGTATAGATTATATTATTTTCGTGAATCCCACGATTATATTAATCGGTTGGTGTTTTCGGAAATATATCCAATTTCCAAGTATTTCACACCCAATTACATTGTGCTTCCCATCCTTATGTAGTGATGAGGAAGTCTTAGTAATCCATGCTTTTTCTCTAACTATAGACCCCATGCTTTTCCTATAGATAGACTATATGCTTTATCTAAAGTGATCATGCTTTTTCTAACTTGTGCGTTTTTTATCATGCACGCTAGATGTGTATGTGTAGCTTTTTCTTTTGTTATGCGTTTTTCTAATGTTTATCCTAGCGTGAATTTACCTTTCTATGTGGGACATCTATGCTTTAACACTAATGAAATGCTAGTGTAATGGTAAGACATTACATTATTAACATGGAGGTGCAAGGTTCGAATCTTGCCCTATGTATGTTCCATTTATTTTGCTATTTTCTTCTATTTCTTCATTTTTTATTGAATCTAATACTATATACGTTTTTCACGTAGTGTACAAAATACACTACGACAGCGTATTTTTGGCCCAAAATGAATCCACTTTCTCAATAATCTCTTGAGATAAGGCATCACATCGTCGTCTACGTCCCGACCCCAGCCACTTGAATTTGCTTGAGTGTATATTTCGGCGATGTTTCCTCAAGTTCCTTCTTTGAATACCTAGGGCTAAGGCAACTTTAGTATCACTATATTTTTTTTCTCTCGCACCGTTCACAACCATGTGTAGGGCTGCCCTCTTTGCAGCAAGTTTGTCTAAGCTCTCTACACCTTTCACTAAGTCTAGGGATGACTTCATAGACTCCACAATCTCTTCTTAAACACATTGGTCCCTAAATTTTATTCTCTCCATGTCTTCATTCAAACTTTGATGGTGTAACACTCTACAGATAATATCCCTACGATCCTCTTCACTAAATCTCTTCGTTATTTCTACCAAATAACGGACTATGTGAAGAACCACTCGTCTCTTAGTCCTTTCAGATATGCATGAGTTACTTGACAACTCACTCTCGTTAGGAACCCCCATTCGGTCACTAGATTTATCCACAAAAATTAAGTCTCTTGCGAAAGTAGTTAATGTTATATAGACTCAACCAAGAAAACACAATCAAATGTTTTTAAATGTGGCCTGCAAAGTGAGAAATATTTTGTTTCAAACATTAGAATTACATATCAAATATGACAAATGTCAATTCTAAAAATTTAGTACTGAAATATGAAGAAATGAAACATTTTAGTACTGAAAATAAAAAAAATGGATGGAAGGAACCTCCAATGGTGGAGGGAGCGTGGATATATAGACTCAACCAAGAAAACACAATCAAATGTTTTTAAATGTGGCCTGCAAAGTGAGAAATATTTTGTTTCAAACATTAGAATTACATATCAAATATGGCAAATGTCAATTCTAAAAATTTAGTACTGAAATATGAAGAAATGAAACATTTTAGTACTGAAAATAAAAAAATGGATGGAAGGAACCTCCAATGGTGGAGGGAGCGTTGGATATGCCGCCTCGATTTGGTGGAAGGAACCTCCAATGGTGGAGGGAGCGTGGATATGCAGCCTCGATTTGGTGGAAGGAACCTCCAATGGTGGAGGGAGCGTTGGATATGCCGCCTTGATTTGGTGGAAGGAACCTCCAATGCCGCCTCGATTTGGTGGAAAAAGCCCCAAATCACCACGACATCAACTGCAATCGGTGGAAGTACGAAAGTCGTTGTCGAAGAAGTGACTATTGGCTGCTACCTAAACCCTCAGAACAGTCTCTGTACCTCAACCGAAACCTAACAAAAACAGAAACCCTAAAAAAATCAGAAATCCTCAACTCAAACTCTCCAACCAGACATGGATGTCTGAGATTTAGATTGAAGGAAAATCAGAAACGTGACATGGATGTCTGTGATGAAAAGCTCAGAGCGATAGAGGAAGAACAGTATGAGGGGAAGCGCCAAAATCGACGTGAGGGGAAAATAGCCCCCAAAATGGAAGAACATCTCCTCCCGTGTTCCCCCCACTCCTTCTATAGTAAATGACACTTGTACTACAGTCACCCCACTCTCCAAAATCAATTTTCTTTTTCTCTAATTTTTTTTCTGAATTATTCAGTACTAACAGTATTGAAAGTACTGACAATTTTTGTGGCAAAAAACAGTACTTTTCTGGTACACCGTAGCATGCTTCGACCCCGGGACTACCCGGTCTCCTTGGCTTTTATCCTCCACAAGCTCTCCAGGCCGTTGTAGCGTGCTCCCATAGAACACTTCTTCGACTACCCCCACGATTTCTTCATCTTCTTTTATTATTGATGCAGACCGCAACTTATCCTCCACTTTTCGGTATTCTTTCTTCTTTCCTCCAGTTACGGCCATGTATGTAGATGCCCCATCCGGACCGAGTCGTACTTGTTTTGCTCTGAGAGTTTTCTTCCTGTGTAGGGTATCAGGGCTTCTCGGACTATCACTTCCCCACTTCGCAACAGTTCTCTCTGAAAATCCATCCTTGTTTGGGACAAGAGCTCTCTCTTGTTCCTTTCATGATTTGCCGGCACAGTTAGGAATTGGACGGATTTCCCTCCGCTTGGCTTCGAATTCGTGCAAAAGCCGCACTGCTATCGAGCACCTTTGTCTCCATCCGTGAAGTCGTGATAAAGGGTAGCCTGAGGATCACGAAATGTGAGACCTCATCTTGTACGAAGAAATTTTGGTCGATCTCGACATCCCCGATCTTCACCGTCACATCCAGACAAGCCACAAATAGATCTTCCGTTGCTTTAGTGGCTAACCGGATCTTCCATCCATGGTTACTGTTTATAGGCCACTTCCCCTTCTGGTAGAACCCCTTGGACATCAAATTGATCTCCAATCCGTGATCAATCAATGCTAGCACGGGCTCTTTGATGTTGCCGATTCGGACAAGAGTCTCGGTAGTTGCACGTGCCCAGTGTGGCCTTGTGTAGTGGGAGTTCGGAATTTCGTCCACCACTTCGGTGTCATTCATTAAAACCATGTTCGCATTTATCCTTGGAGCGTTCTCCACCGTACTTTGTCATTTTCTCTTCACGAGATCCACAAGAAGATCATGGAACTCCTTCTTCGCTATTCTGAGTAATTCCCGAAGCGAAAATTCCACCCGGCTATCAAGGATTCTCTCCTCGAACACTTTTTTCAAGTCCGTTTGTTGTTCGATGTCCGAGGCGAGTTTGAATGCCAGAATCATCTTTTCTTTCCCCTTCCCTCCGGAGTTCCAACTTTCTGGTGTCTTTGATGGTCCGGCCGCATCATCCGTGCGCCGTCATTTCTCGTCTACATACACCTCATGCAATAGGCATAGGGAATGTAAACTATTCTTATTAATGGGGCACTCCCATCCCGTAGCTTCTCGGATGCCTTCTGCGGTGCTTCGGATATCATTGGAATCGGTTTTCTCAGGGTTTTCTAGCACTTCTGGCCAAAAAGACGCCTTTGCTCCTAATGACTCGCCGACACGTATTCCCGCAGTTGTCGCATAATTGCTTTGCGCTGCTATTTCCTCCTCAAGGACCTGCTTCATGCCGCCTTTCCGGAAGTTCGGTCGGAGTGGCTTCCGAGAGTCCATCGAATGGATCCGATTTCCCTCATAGTAGATAAGATCCCGTCGTAACGCCTCCTTATGCCCGTCTCAATCCCTCCGATCATGTTCGGTGCTATCGTACCATATGCACTAACGGTCCATATACTTGGAGCTTTTGGGACGGTCATCCAACTTCTTTACCATCACGATTTTCAGATTCTCCATTTCTCTCAGCAATTGCTCCACCGTGGTTGCATCGATTCCCTTCTCGGTCATAGTCTCCCGAGCCCTCGGTTCATGGTCTTCCAATCCGGATCTCGGTTTCGGAATCAGTTCTGAAAACCTCTTTTCTTCGCTAGCAAGCCATTGCCCCCTCTTCATGTATCGCGCAACGATATCCCACACGCTTTCCCATGTTTTGGTGAGGCCACTCTCAGTGGTCGTGTCCTCCAAAAGCACTCCAAGATCTTTCCGATCCCGGATGTCCAGGGCTCGTAGGAACATGATCACTTTGTCTGGTGTGAGAATAGCTTGGAGGAGTCCTCGATGGCGAACGTGGTCTTTAGCGCCTCTTCAAATGCCTCCCACGTCAGATTTTGCTGCCATATCCTGTGGATACTCCCATGAAGCCCATCGGTCACCACCCGGTTGAAGGATGTCACTTGCAGTCCTTCCGAAATCCCACACTGTAGAATTTCCGCCTTGTAATCTCGCAAATATCGCGACACGTCTTTCCCATTGAATTGCCCGTTCCGTTGCACGAGCCGCTCTACTGCCGCCGCAATCTCTGACATCGCGCGTCGTTCTTGTAGGATCTGCTCGAACATCGCCATCATGTTGTTAGCCTCTGGTTGAATTTCCATCTCCTTGCCACCCGATTTCACGTCGGGTTCACCACTTGTGTCATGCCTTTCGGCTCCGAATCGTTGTGTGAGTCGGGTGGGAACCACTGAGGTTTTGGACTAGGAGAAAGGAGAATACAATATAAGGCTAGTTATGAATAGGTAGAAAGAGAAGTAAGAAATAAAAACTTATGAATACCACGTGTTTAGTGTATTTAATCAATATTTAGATTGTAAGAAATAGAATTTTTATGATAAACTCGTGAATCCCACGAATATATTAGATTGATCAATCCTTGAAAAATAATCAACAACATCATACATCTTTATCTCCTCCTTATATAAGGATGGAAGAGGCTAAGCATAGCTTCGTGCTTTTCCTAAAGTGTTCATGCACACTAAATGTGCATGAGTTGCCTTTCACACTATGCTTTTATTTCCTAAATATAGTGCTCATGCTCGCTAGATGTGCATGAGTAATTTTTTATTGGTGTACATTTTTCTTATAAATAAAATATTCACGCATTCTAAAAATGCATGACTTACCTTTTAATAAAGGTAGGCATAAATAAAGGTCTTATATATATTAAATCTATATTTAGAATACTTAGGATAAGTTAGTACAGTGGTAAGGTTGGGGTCTGTCTACGTGGAGGTACAGGGTTCGAATCTTTCCCTATGCATGTAACAATCTTTTCTTCTATTTATAAATTTGTCTCTTCATCCGGTGAGACTCTCACCAGCCTTCTTTATCCGTCTCTTGACGGTTCTACTTGATCCGGTTCTTACTGGGTCCTCCTTGCCGGTTCCTCCTTCATCCGGTTCTCCTTACCAAGTCCTCCTTACCGGTTCCTCCTTCATCCGGTTCTCACCGGTTGTCCTTAGCGGTTCCTCCTTGTCCCATCCAGAGGAACAAAAATGCAAATTTCACGTAGTGTGCGAATTACACTACGACAATGTTCCACCTCGTTGGTTGTTTCCACCACCAACGTCGTTCATAGTGTAGACAACATGAGTCAAGATGGAGGACGTGGTTGAGGGATAGGTGATTTGCTCTGTTTGTGGAAGTAGATTGTTGGATTCAATGAGATGGTTGGTCAAGGATTTTGGTTGCGAAGATGGTGGTGGCCATAGATGAGCCATGACATAACATAGATGAGTGATGTTGTTTTTGTCATGATAAGTGATTTTGTTGTGGGGGCTGAAGCAGATTGTCATAACGAGAGGAATGTTTTTAGACTCATTGTTTTTGCAGTACATACAGGATGTCTGTGGTAGTCGGCGACATGGCAAGTTGGTCGGGTGAGATGTTGATGTGGACGGAATGAAGAAGATTTGAGGTTCTTAGGGATTATAACAAATAGGATGTAGTTGTTGTTTTTGTCACTTAGCTATTTTTCCTTATAACATATTGCCATGATAAGAGGATGAGTGTTGATGGTGTGGAGGTTGAAGCAAATATATGAGGGGATGAGAAAACATTCTATACTCATTGTGGTGTTATTTGTACAGGAACTTAGTGGTAATTGGTGAGATGGTTGATGTGGAATTAAGAAGCCAATTCTTTTGAGGGATAAGGATGATTGAAGATGGTGTGGGGGTTGAAGCAGATTATCATGAGTAGGTCAGGAAATAGTTTACAATAAATTTTTGTTGTCTATACATGATGTTGATGGAAATTGGTGAGATGGCAAGATGGTTGATGTGGACTTAAGAAGCAAATTCTTTTGAGGGATAAGAATGAGTGAAGATGGTGTCAGGGTTGAAGCAGATTATCATGAGTACGTGAGGAAACTGTTTACACTAAATTTCTATTGTCTATATAGGATGTTGATGGAAATCGGTGAGTTGGCGAGCTCGAGCTTTTGAATGAAGAAGATTTATCTTCATCATTAGGATGAGCAATGTTGATGTGGTGGTAGGGATTGGATCATATGAATAATGAATATTGACATGAGGAGAGGATGAGTGATGATGGTGCGGGGATTGAAGCAGATCATGAGGGGATGAGGAAACACTATAGATTTATTTTGTTTGTTATTTGTATAGGAAAGTGGTGATAATCGGCGAGATGGTTGATGCGGACTTAAAGAAGATTTTTTTGTTGGATAAGGATGAGTGAAGATGGTGTGGGGGTCGAAGCATGTTTTTTGAGGTTATGATAAAGTCAAAGTCAACATGGCTAATGTGAAAATATGAAAGTTGTGATAAAATAGACTGTTCATGGATTATTCTCTTCTTGTGATAAAGCGGATTGTTGAGGGGTTGTGGAGATGAAGGAATTCTAAGTGCATCCATATATTGGTAGGTTTGCTGTTTACAAATGCAACAATTGTAATAGGTGTTGAAGAACAACAAATTCCAAAGTACAAGATTTTGGAGATAAATGATCCTCCGATATTTGATATTGTCAAAATAAGATATGGCTTCATGATGAAGCATTTCCACAGGATCTTGTGATGCAGGACAATGAAAACTGGTTACAGCCTATGTCTCCTTGTATTTTCTTGAATTGTAACCCTCATGCACCTATATAACCCCACCCATGGGGCATGAATGAAATAGAAAAAATTTCCCCTCAAATTTGTGTCTCTATCTCTTTCTCTCTCTTGACCTTCGAAGACGAGAGAGAGAGAGAGATAAAGATTCTTTTATCATCTTTCGAGGTCAAATATGACCTATGAGACCAAAAATATTACATTTCACGTGATATGTGTGAAAGTGAGTAACGACTCTCGATGTTCAAAAACTTTATCAATGAATGTTGCAATTGAGTCTGCACATTGTGGTTGTGAGAGAAATTCGTGCAACGATTGGGCTTGGTTGAAGATATGTGGAAAGCATGGTCGAATATGGTCAAAGGCAAACCATTGTATCAAAGTGTGATACTCAAACTCTCGAACTTGCTTATGGAAAACTATGCATAGCATACCACTCTCATCGTTTATGCCCTGACGCCCCATGTCACATCGCAATGCATGTGAGATAACTCTCATGGAAGCAATGGTTTGAATTGGAGATAATGGGATGGGCTCTAACATGTATCGATGTGTACGGTTTCCCCGTTCTATGAAGAATATGGTTTTCTAGCTAGGTGAAACATGTGAAGTATAATGTGTGAAGCGTGAGCCTCCATATTTGTCCCATGTCATGATACATTGGTGTTGCAAAAAGGCCTCCTTTACAAAGGAATCTAGTGATGCATCATGAAGCAAGTGAGTTGCATCCCATTTACCAAACCATTCTTCCATATCTTGAATCCAACTAGAACATATAATGTTTCTTTTATGTGTCTTTTGGATTTGTTTGCTTGCTTCCCGTGCAATTCTAGGAAGTCAATGTGGGGGAATTTTTTGAACCTTAAGCATGTATTTAATAACCCTTTCCATGGACACGGTCTCTAGGAGGAGGAGGGTGTAGGGTGTTTTGTTTCTTAACTTTTAGAAACTTTGTAAGAAAATGTTTTTGGACCCATGTAGCTTTAGGGATGTTACCACCCCATACTTCCACCCTATAGAGAAGCACTAGTGTCACCAAAGTGTCGAAAAGATATTTCTTGAGGACCCAACACTTAATGTCTCCATGATTACATGTGTTTTGAAATGCATAGTATGTTCAATTACCCACCTTTAAGCGGCGTGTAGCACATTCATTCAATTTATGATTTGAAGGAACTTCAAGGCCAAGATATTTGAAGCTTTTCACACATTCAAGTCGCTCATTATCGTACATAATGCTATCTCTTTTTTGGCTCTGCACAAGTATAATCTTTGTTTTAGAGCTATTAACACTTAATTTAGTATGCATGAATTTTTTTTCAAATGCATTCATAAGTTTTTGTGCATCTCCTAAAGTATTTGCAAAAAACACTACATCATCCACATATAGCAAAAGCATAATGACAACATTCCTAATTGCAACTTCTTTAACCGATTGTTCCATTACAAACTTTGCAACCATTTCTTCCAATTCATCAATGCATAGAACAAATAGTGTTGGTGAGAGTGGGCATCCTTGCTTAACACCAATAGTGTTATTGAAAAACTCTCAAAGTCTATCTCTCATACGCACACAACATATAACCTTCTCATATATTCGGGAAATTACAACCATATATTCACTTGGCACCTCGAGTTCTTCCATTCGCCTCCAAAGATGCTCATGGGGTACCATATCAAAAGTTTTCTTGAAGTCTACAAAGCAACAATATAAACATTTACCTCTAAGGCGACTTTCCTCCATAAATAGAACAAATAGTGTTGGTGAGAGTGGGCATCCTTGCTTAACACCAATAGTGTTATTGAAAAACTCTCAAAGTCTATCTCTCATACGCACACAACATATAACCTTCTCATATATTCGGGAAATTACAACCATATATTCACTTGGCACCTCGAGTTCTTCCATTCGCCTCCAAAGATGCTCATGGGGTACCATATCAAAAGTTTTCTTGAAGTCTACAAAGCAACAATATAAACATTTACCTCTAAGGCGACTTTCCTCCATAAATACTCAAAAGGTGTCAAGGTGATCAATGGTGTTATAGTGTTTTCAAAAGCCAACTTACCATTTTTTTCAGCCCATGCACTTATCTTTGATTCCATTATACATCCAAGTAGTTTTGTCATTAACAAGCCAACCATGATGGTTCGATAGTTGTTTACATTATTTACATCTCCACCTTTATGTAAAGGTTGGATCCAATTTGTAGTCCAATCATACGACATACCATGTGGCAATGCATCATTAAACATATCACTTATCCATACATGTGCTTCCTTTCCCGTCCATTTGAGTATTTCCGCCTTTATACATTGAAGATCTCTTGCCTTTCGAGAGACCAATTTCTTAAGTCCTAAGCATATATCTTCAATTATGTGAACGAGAACCATAACACATCATCTTTCCGGCAAGAGATAGCTCGTATAAATTCTTACAATGCATAGACACGTCATGAAGAGTAAATTCACCATAACTCTTAACATGTTTCTCCTTTAGATTTCCCTAGAATTTAACACATGCATGTGCTTTCTCTTGCGTTTGTAAAAATTGTTGAGTAACTTCCCATATTCTTCTCTTTCTTTTAATAAGCCTTTTATACTCATGCACATGCTTTTGGTAATTTTCTTTATCCTTAACTACATCCAAAGCCATAAGCCACTTTCGAGCTTCACAACATTCTTTATCAAACCATTTTTTCTTTGAACTACATTTCTTGGAGCATTTCCAAGATGTGTTCTGGGTCGAAAAACATTTGTTTGTAGATGAGAGAATGACTTTCTTAAAAGCTTCCCATTTGCATTCTCGTGTAGCACCATGTTGTATCTTTGTCATTTGTAACATATCCTCAACTACCTTGGAATACATGGGCGCTCTCTTAAGGCTCATGCTCAAGTGCGGTTATTATTATTATCTTCAATGGCCTTCTCACAATCAAACCTATGCATACATTTGAGGTCAATACATAAAGCCCTATGATCGGATTCTAGTGTCCATTCACCAAGTAAGAATTTATGTACATACGATCCAAAATACCTTTGGATAGTAGCACATAGTCAATCAGACTATTTCCGTTGTGTTTTATACATGTAAAACCATTAGCATTGGGCCATAAGGAAACACCATTTTCAATACTCAATATGGTATTATTGCACATTTGTAGGAGTAACTTCCCAAATTGGTCCGGATATTTTTCATCGCTAGAAGATTGTCTATACATTTGCATATCCTCTTGCATCCTTGAGATATGTGGCTTGAAAGATTCTTGTGCATCAAGTTGGAAACTCCTTGTATGAGTATTCATGTCACCAAATACAATAACTTCCACTTTGGATTTAAAATAAACAATATCATCTTCTAGATTGACAAAAGGTTTATCTTTATCCAAACAAGCATAAAAGTTAGAATCTTGATGAGGAATGTAACATCCAACTACAAAAGTGGGCAAATTATTAGGTGTTTCTATTTTGAACCATATGTAGCATTTATGTTCTTCATTTTTTATGATCAACACATATATGTCTATTTCCTTCTTAATCAAACATGCGACCCCTCCTTGTCCTCTTCTTTGTCTTGAATTTTTCTCCCATATCAAAGAGTGTACATTATAGTTTCTTAAACCTTGAATCGTTTGAGTATCGTGCTCCCATGTTTCAACAAGGAGTGTGATATACGAGTCTTCGGTGAGCTCCTCTATTCCAAATCCCACATTCCATGGGTATCCATAACATGTGGTTTAGTCTCATAGGTCATGTGTCCCTATGTGCCTACATTTCCATCTTTAGGCGCATCCTTAACCTTATTTTTCAATTTTTCTTCATATGCTTTGCGAAGGGAATTTTGTTGTGAGATAGTACGATCTTCATTCACAAAGCATTGCGTACCTTTGAGGTATACCCAACTATTTTCAAGTATGATCCTCTGATTTGTATCATCTGTCATTGTGCATACAATAGGGCTTTCTCCGGAGCAAGTAACACCATGTTTCCCAACTCAGTGTGCCCCATATACATTAACATTCAACATATCATAATGCATGCTAAAGAATTCACCAACTGTCTTTTTGAAGGATGCGAGTGTTTCCACATTCTCCTCTTTAATCCCCGGGATGACAATGTTCTTTGATCTTCGTTCATGTTCTTTCAATTTTAGGATATCTATGCTTTCTATATTCTTTTCTTGATTTATCACATGCATAGCATATGAGTTTGATACCACATCCCCACTACATACATCAGCCCATGACTTCGTTGTGCATACATTTTTCATTTCACTTACATCCTGCCTCATCGTGTCCAATTTCTCTTCTTTTAATGTTTGCTTTAACTCAATCTTGTGAAGGCGCTCAATTATTTCAAAAGAAGATTCCTTACATTCTTGATCTCATCTTCACATTTCACAACCATTTTCTTTAAGACTTTCATTCTCAATGACAACAATTTGGAGCTTAGCATTCTCTTTCATTAGTGTTCTAATCTCTTCACCTTGCTTGTTTATGATATCGTGAAGAGAAATCAAGTAACTCAGAAGTATTTTTTCCATTGCTACTGAGTTTATTGCATTGGCATCATGAATCATTGGTGATCTTGGCTCAACTCCTGAACTTTTGGCCGCTTTACGAGTGTTTGCCATTTGTAGGACCAAACCCAAAGAGAAGGATACCTCTAAAACCTGTTAGCTTTCATTTACTACAAATTTAATCTTCTTAAATCGTATCATAGACCCTGTTGTGAGCTTTGATTCAAGCTATAGCTTGTCAAAATCGGACCTCGTATGACGAAGTAATGGCTAGAGAGAGAGAGAGAGAGAGAGAGAGAAAGAAGTAAAGAAAGATATATTAACGTCTTTTAAGGCCAAATTTGGCCCATGAGACAATTGGTTCACAACAAAAATGAGTGTTTATCCAATCATCAAAACTAAAATAAAAGAAAATAGCTTAAGCTAAGAGAGTTCTAGTAGTGTACAAAACTTTGCACTAAGCGTAATCTCATTTCCACCCAAGTCTCTCAAAAAGAAGTGGGAGGTCAAAAGTTTTTGGTGTGGGTGTGACCCATGGTCCCGATGCATAGAGTGCCCTAGCCATGGCTTCTAGGCAGTGTAGTTCACGTTCCCTTATTTTCTTTATTGCTTCTACATCTCGTCGAGTTGCTTTGAAACCCGGCATCCAAGGGCGTTTGGTTCTTCTTTGATTTTCTGCTTCATCAAGGAAAAGCCCAAGTGGTGCAGGTGTGTCGACATTCATTGTCTCCCCCTGTTCCTGAAAAACTTCATTTGTTACATGTTGGTAAACATTAGCAACATTATTATCAACGTTTTGTAACTTATTCTCTTTGTGTTGTTTCAATTCTAAGATGTATCTACCTAATTTCTTTATATCAAGTGTATCTAATAGTTTAGGGAGGGTGGGAGAGGAACCAAGTATGTCTTGGTATTTTGCCCTTGTCACGGCATAGGTGGGTGGGGTATTTGCATGTAAAATGGTACTCATCCTCTATCTCTATGTGGCATAACCTACATATCCTTTCCTCCCTAGGGACTCCATTAGTACGTCCATTCTCAATCTCAAGTTGGTGAGATGATATTCTAAGTTGACCAATGGCAACCCTTAGTGCATGTGGTAAGAATACATCTAGATATCTTGGTCGCGTGATAAAACCTAACTTAGAGAAGTGCATAAAGTGTTCCTTATAGTACAACATTTTAGATGGGAGTGGCTCTAGTGGGGTGATCCATTTATACCGAGTATAAATTTGCCATATTTCTTGGTGTATTACTTTATTACAGTCCTCACGAGAGATTAAAGTGTTATCAGTCGTGTGGTCATACTTAAGGGGGGGGAGGTTATTAATGTCTAGACTGTTGGCAAGAAGCCAACTCACCATCATGCCGGACCATGAGCTAGTATAGCCGGACTCATACAGTGCTCAAGTATGCCATACCATGAGCTAGTATAGTCGGACTCATACAGTGCTAGAGAGAGAGAGAGAGAGAGAGAGAGAGAGAGAGAGCCTTGAAATTGATAGGAATAGTGCTTGGCCACAACCGAGCTTTAATCTTAATGAAAGAACAAAGCAGAAATGGAGGTTCGTACGTTGTCGTGAAGATACGCGTGTGTGCGTGCTTCGCTTGAGCGGGACCACCAGGGTCTCGGACCGGGGAGGACGTTCGCGAAATTGTTGAAAAGATGACGATGTGTATGTAGGAGTCGAGGAAACTAATGTCACACTTGAGAAGATCGAAGATTTTTATACCTCAGAAGAAAACAGATGTCAAGAAGAAGAATAAGAAGAGTATTATATTATTGTTGTTGTTGTTGTTGATGATGATCTCCAAATTGACCCCCCTTACACAAGCCCAACTCAAGGCTTTTATAGGTCTCTGCATGCTTGTGACATGTACAAAACCATGGTTTTGTGCACACGGTTTTGTACGTTTGTTTCCTATGGAATACTGAATATGACAAGGAAATATACAAAATCTAAACCACTTAGTAGTAGCTTTAGTGGTAAGCTAATTGTCTCTTATCTTGGAGGTGCAAGGTTCAAATTTTACTTGCACCCCTCTATATGCACTCAATGCCATTAGGCCCTAGGATTATTTATTATTGATTTCTTTTCATTTTTACAAGTATTTGTGTAATGTGTGTGGAACCACACTTTTTCACTTTTTCTCCCACTGGACGTGCAACATCCCAACATCCACCCCCACCAAACCGCACATCCTCCGGTATGTGCCAAGAAGAAAAGAGTGATGTGGCAGGGTCAAAGGTGGTTGGTCTTTGATTGTGTCCTTTCTTGCGCCTCGCCCGCACTGTCCTTTTGTTCTCTACTTCGAACATGTCTCTTGTTTCTACCGAAACCATCATTGCCATCCGATCCATCATATCATTCGCTCACCCTTTGCATTGACATGTCTGGTTGTCATGGCTCGCTTTGCTCCTCCCGAGCATAACACTTCATGCCGTGCATGTGCCACCTTCATCTTAGCCATCTCCATGGTCATCTAACTTTCCTTTATCATTGTAAAAAGTAACGTGCAGAAGCAAGTATGAAGACCGAACAGAAGGAAGAAAACTCAGGTTTAATGGAGAGCTTGAGCTCACGCAGTATATGTGGGAGAGACAGAGAGAGTGAGAGAGGAAAACACAAGAGGTATATTCAAAAAATACACAGTCTCTATTCACCACACTCTATTCATATGTGTGTTCAATGAACACTTTTATACAAGTCCTAGAAGGACTGACCGAAGTACTGACAATACTTCAATGCTCATTAAGAGCTCCTACACTAACTCCCAAATATATTCCTCACGGAATATCTTTCCTAACGGCCTCCCGGTTTACGCACCGATCTGGCCCTACCTATGCACCGGTCTGCGTACCGGTTTACGCATTCGGCCTAACCGATCGGTCCCAACCGATCCGGTCCTCGGCTTCTTCAGCCGATCCGGCCGATGTTGAGCTTGTCTCTCAACACTCCCCCTCAAGCTCAACTTGAGGCTCTTCGGGATCTTCGGGCTCACAACTCCGGTTCCTCCTGGCTTCACGCCTCGCTCGCGCTCCACGACCTGTTCGACTCCGCGCGCTTCGACCCTTCCGGTCGGCTTGTCTGCTCATGTGGCCCTTATCACCTCTTCTGCTGTTGCGGTGTTGACGCTTCTCCTGCTGCCTTTTCTTCCGCTTGGGCCTCGGTTGATTCAGCGTATCTGAATCAAACATCCAAACCGACTCAGCTACCTCCGATCGGTTTTCGCTCTCTTCCGAGTTGGCTGTCTCCAACTTGTCTTCGGTCTTCTCGCCCTCGATGGCGTCATCTTCCCCATGCGTGGTTGGCTTCGGCTCTCTCCTTCGGCTGCTCCCCTTCTGTCCGCTTCCGGACTTTTCCGCGGGTCTGCCCTCGGCTTCTTCAGCCGATCTGAAGTCGAACTCGATAACCGAGTCAACCAACTCGGTGTGGCGGTCTCCACTCCTTTCCTGATGCCTTGCTTGGTCGTTCGGGACTGTTCTCCCCCTCAAGTTTGGCACGTCGAGGTGACGCAAACCGAGTGCACCTGAGAATTGCCGCAACTTGTCCAGACCAAGAGGTTTGGTGAAGATGTCGGCAGTCTGCCGATCCGTCGGAACGTACTGAAGTTCGACTTCACCGGAAAGGACACGCTCACGGACGAAATGGTAGTGCACCTCAATGTGCTTGGTCTGTGCATGGAAAACGGGGTTTTTCGCGAGATGGATGCTGCTGAGGTTGTCGTAGTAGATCGTCTTCGGATCTGACACCTCCTCTTGTAGGTCCCTAAGCAGCCGTTTCAACCATATGGCTTCGCATGTCGCGAGAGCCGCTCCACGGTACTCAACTTCGGTGCTCGATAGTGCAACTATCGGCTGCTTCTTACTGCTCCACGCAATCGCGGCACTCCCGAGGGAGAACGCGTATCTGGACGTGGATCGGCGATCGGCGGCGTTGCCAGCCCAATCAGCATCGGTGTAGCCAACTAACTGCGCAGCTGCACCGGTCCGATATAGCAGTCCCCGGTCCTTAGTGCCGTTGACATACCGAAGTATGCGTTGCGCACACTGGAGGTGCTGCTCGGTAGGTCGCGCCATGAACTGACTGATCACTCCGACCAGATAACTGAGGTCGGGTCGAGTGATGGTCAAGTATATGAGGCTTCCGAAAATTTGTCGGAACCTCGTCGGGTCGCATACCTTTCCCGTATCGGGACGAAGCTTGACAGTTCTATCCAGAGGAGTCGAGACGAACTTACAGTCGGCCATCCCGAATTTGAAGAGCATACTCAGCACGTAATGACATTGGCTGATCAATATGCCTTCGGGGGTACGGATCACTTCGATCTTGAGGAAGTAATGAAGGTCCCCCAGATCCTTCATGTCGAACTATGCCGCAAGTTGGAGCTTCACGCGGTCGATTTCACTTAGGTCGGCGCCGGTGATGACCAAGTCATCAACATATAGTAAAATACTAACCAGTCCGAGTCGACCTTTCCGGATGAACAGGGAAGAGTCTGATTTTAACGTGACGAAGCCCATCCAACGTAGTTGTTGCGTGATCTTCGCGTTCCAGGCACGCAGGGCTTGCTTCAGTCCGTAAAGGGACTTCTTCAGTCGGCATACTGCCGAGGAGTTCGTTCTAGAGTGAAATCCGGGGGGCTGTACCATGTACACATGTTCCTCAAGGTCACCTTGCAGGAACGCATTCTTTACATCCATCTGATGTAAGTGCCACCCCTTCACCGCAGCTACTGCGAGCAAAACACGGACGGTCGTCATTTTCGCGACCGACGCAAACGTCTCATCGTAGTCGATGCCGTGTTTTTGCGCGTAGCCCTTTGCCACTAGCCGAGCCTTGTACCGGTTGACCGAGCCATCGGTGTTGTACTTGACCTTGTACACCCACCTACACCCGATCAGTTTTACCCCTGTTGGTGCGTCAACCAGGTCCCAGGTCTCGTTCTCCGCCAATGCGTGCATCTCTTCCTCCATCGTGGCACGCCAATTCGCGTCTTTAGCCGCTTCTGTGTAGCTCTCCGGCTCACACACTTCCGCTACACAGGTCATGTACGCATAATGATGCGCCATGTACTCGTTGTATCCGAACCGCAAAACAGGATTCTTCTGGCGGGTAGATCGGTGTAATCTCACATTAGCTGATGTCGAGGCCTTCTCGGTCGACGCGGACTTCACCTTTAAAGATCCGTCACCGGTTCCCTCGGAGTCGGACTCGCGTCAGTCTAACTCGTCCCTATCCGTGCCGGAATCCGACACCTTCTTCTTCCCTTTCTCTTTGCGCGTAAGCTGTCTCCTCAACTTCCTGCGCGGGGAATGCACGGCCGAGTCTCCGCTACTCGCCGGCTCTTCATCAGACTGATCGTACAGATTCAGTCATCCAATCGGTCCACTTAAACGGAGTGAAATCGGACTCTCTTCACGGGTCTCGATTTCGGGCTCATCCGGAGGCATCTCGGCCTCGCTGACCTCATCGTCAGAACTCGGATTGGAGTCGGGGTTCGGAGTCGGGGGCTGGTACCAGGACGCGGACTCGTCAAACACAACGTCATGGCTAACACGCGCTTGTTTGGTGCGAGGGTTATAGCACTTATAATCCTTCTGCTCGTCCGAGTAACCGACCAAGATGCATTTCTCGGCCTTTGCGTCCAGCTTCCTCCTTTTCTCCTTCGGTACATGCACATACGCAATGCTACCGAACACCCTCAAGTGTCGCAAGTTCGGCTTCGTTCCGAAATATAGCTTGTGCGCCGACACTTTGTCTCCGATCCGGTTCTGGATGTATACCGCGGTCCTTACCGCCTCGGCCCAGTAGAACTTGGGCAAGCTCTTCTCCTCCAGCATTGCTCGTGCCGCTTCCACAACTGACCGATTCTTCCTCTCGGCCACGCCGTTCTGCTCCGGCGTGTATCTACAACTGAATTCGCGCTGAATTCCCATTTGTTGTAGATAACCGTTGAATTAACCAGAAAAGTACTCTTTCCCGCCATCCGACCGCAGGCACTTGATCTTTCGTCCCGTTTCCGTTTCCACGAACCCTTTGAGGTCCCGGAAACAATCGAAGACTTCGCTCTTCCTCTCAATGAGGTAGATCCATGTGTGCTGCGTGTGGTCGTCGATGAAGGAGACGAAATATTGGCTCCCGCCAAGACTAACGTTTTGTGTCGGCCCCCATACATAGGAATGTATAAGGTCGAGCTTGTTCCGGCTCCGGTTTCGCTCGTTGGGGAAAGGAAGTCAGTGTTGCTTCCCGAGCTGGTAGGCTTCACAAATTTGTGCCTTTCGGCCACTAAATTTGGGCAATCCGAACACTACCTGTTTCGATTGCAGATCTTAAAGCCACTGGTAGTTGACGTGACCTATCCGCTTGTGCCACAAGTCGATGTCTAACTCGGATTTTTGTCCCTTCGCGAACATTGCGGTGCTGCCATCAGTGGAATCGAGGATGAACATCCTCCCGTCTCTGCGCCCTTGCGCAATCACACGGCCTTCTTCCTCAATGAAGCACCCGAGGTGTGTAAACCGAACCTCCATCCCTTGGTCGACGATCTGTCCGACCGAGACCAAGTTCTTCGTGATTGTCGGAACGTGCAGCACGTTCATGAGTTTCCCTTTCTGCCCGACATGGCTAAGGGGAACTTCTCCAACATTCGCGATCAGATGCGGAGTGTCATCTCCAGTTGCGACTACTCCAGGTTGTATCGGTTTTTCAAGGTACGAGAACCACTCCTTATGGCTCGTCATGTGGTTTGACGCGCCAGAGTCTACGTACCACACCTCGTCCGATCTCGGGGTGGTCCGTTTCATTGAGTTTTCTTCGTGTCTCGTCACGAAGGCAGACCCTTCTCCGGCTCTCCCGGAGTCTTCGGCGTAGTGCGATCGCTGCCGATTTCCCTCGTCGGTATGTCCGGAGCCGTTTCTGGAACCGGTTCTCTCCGAATCGGCGCGCTTCTTCCAGCACTCACTTTCCCTGTGGCCTTTCTTGCCACAGTACCAGCACTCCGCAATGACCTTCCCTTGCCGGTTCTCATCGCTTCGACTCCCCCTGTTTCCGGAGGGTCTGGAGTTGCTGTCGGCATCACTTCGGTGCCTTCTTCCTTGATCTCGTCGGCCGCCTCCATTGCGCGCCGACTCGCATCGTCCTCCACGTCCACGGGGCCTATCTCCCTTCGTGTACAGCATTCTACTGTCGGTGTGCGTGTTTGTAGACGCACCCGCGTGGTTCTCCTCTATCAGGAGCATTGACTGTAAGTCGAAAAAGGACGGCATATTCTCCCAGGTACACACAGCCATTCGGAACGCTCCGAACTTCGATGCCAAACCTCCAAGACAGATCTGGACCATCTCGCTCTCCTCGATGTTCACCTCTATGGAGGCGAGGGAGTCGCAGATATCCTTGATCTTCGAGGTATAGTTCGCCACCGACAAGTCGCGTTGTTGTAGGCTGCTCAACTCCTGTCGGAGCTGAAGCTTCCTGGCTGTGGTGCTCGCGGCGAAAATCTTCTTCAAATTTTCCCACGCACCCTTCGGCGTCTTTGCATCCCGAACATAGCTCAATAGTTGTTCGCCCACACACGATGCGAAGCAGTATAATACCCTGCTCGTCGATTGCTCCCACGACGGGAAGTCTCTGTGTGTCGATTCGGGTGCCGCGTCATTAGCTCCTTCGACATAACTCCAGTAGCCGTGCCCGAGCAGGTACTGGTGCATCTTGTAGAACCAAGACGCGTAGTTGGTTTTGTCGAGCTTCTCTGTTGGAAGCAAGCTCACCATGCCTCTATCCATCGTTCTTCTTGTTCTTCTTCGTCAAGTTGTATCGACTGCGCTCTGATACCATGTAAAAAGTAACGTGCGGAAGCAAGTATGAAGACCGAACAGAAGGAAGAAAACTCAGGTTTAATGGAGAGCTTGAGCTCACGCAGTATACGCGGGAGAGACAGAGAGAGTGAGAGAGGAAAACACAAGAGGTATATTCAAAAAATACACAATCTCTATTCACCACACTCTATTCATATGTGTGTTGAATGAACACTTTTAAACAAGTCTTAGAAGGACTGACCGAAGTACTGACAGTACTTCAATGCTCATTAAGAGCTCCTACACTAACTCCCAAATATATTCCTCACGGAATATCTTTCCTAACAGCCTCCCGGTTTACGCACCGATCTGGCCCTACCTATGCACCGGTCTGCGTACCAGTTTACGCATTCAGCCTAACCGATCGGTCCCAACCAATCCGGTCCTCAGCTTCTTCCGCCGATCCGGCCGATGTTGAGCTTGTCTCTCAACAATCATCATTTCTCATCTCATGCTTGCATTATGCTCAAGAGCCTCGACTGGCTATCGCAGCTCGTCTGCTTCGACCTCCGGCTAGGCCGGCTCAACTTCTGTCTGGATTGGTCTCGACCAATCAGCTTCTGGCTTGGTCGGCCTTCGTCTAGATTCACATTCGGCCGAATCAGACTCAGATGATCGACTTCCATCTGGGTCCGTTTCTGTCCGGTTTTCGGTTGGGTCGGGCCTGGTTGATCAACTCTCGTCCGGGTCGGCTTCCGTTCGGGTCGGAATACCAACGGCGTCACCTGCCATCCAGTTTGTCTTCCGGTTCTTCCTTTCTTGCCACTCTCTGGCTCTTCATCGAACTCTATTGTAGCTTTGTTCTTGGCTTGCTTGTTGGCCACCGTTCCTTCGTATGCGCTGGCTTCGACCCTCATCTCCTTGCCGCCACCTTCCATCTCTCCGGTCTTACGTTGGCTCTCGGACACAACTGCCGAAGTCTCCAGAACCAATGTGGAGGGATCCCTTTGTCTGTAGTCCATCACCTCATCATCCTCAAAGCCGTTTCGGTCCTTCAATTTCCTGTTGCCACCTTTCGTCTCTCCGGTCTCATGTTGGCAATCGGGCACAAGTACCGAAGTCTTAGGAACAATTGTGGGGAGAATCTCGGCAGCATCGGTCACCGTCTTCTCATCGATAGCCATCTTTCGCTCAACATTGTTATTCTCATTGTCTTCAATATTTGCTTCCCCACCACTTTCTGTCTCTTGGGTCTCTTGTTGGCTCTCGGACGCAACTACCCAAGTCTCTAGATCAAGTGTTGGGAAAGTCTCAACACGGTCATCTGCGGTGGACTCTTCCATAGCCATCTGCGACTCGATGTTGTTCCTTGTGGCTACCACCTCAATCACGTCGACCTCACACTCTTTACATCCCTTGATCACGCAAGATTTGATCATGCTTGCACCTTCATTACTCGATGTTTCAGACATGATGCGTGTCTCGAAACATTTGTCCTCGCTTGAAGTGGCGTTCCCCGTCCTCAATTCATTGGTTTCATTCTTCGTCGTTGTTTCTTTTCAAGACAAGAAGGTGTCTTGTTCTACACCTTCTCTCGTGGTACCATCGTGATACTGAACTTGGGCATTCATCTTCGCCACTTCATTAACCCGCATTCGTAGGGAGGTCTCTTCTTCCTCGATCACTATCTGCATCAGTTTTTGCTCCTTTTGAAGCTTCTCTTCAGCCTCAACTTGCGCTTTTAAGTTCTCGAATGCCTCTCTCATAAAGACTTCTATGTTGAGTATCGAATCTTCCTTCTTCGAGCTTTCTTCCTTCGGTGGTGGTGTATTGCCACATCCCGTTCTCCTTTGAACATCCCGCATGGGTCGTGTTGTTGTCGAGTTGGATTCCAATGACCTTCCTTTCATATCGATTGATTGACTTTACAAATAGTAGAACTTTATTCACCCCCACCAATCTTCAATCCCGCTCTGAGAGTTGAGCAAAGTGACACTCAAACTCAACGAACGCATCCATGGCACTCTGGTGGGTCTTTATTGATGACACCCATTGGTCGAACTTGTACAAACTTTGTCCCTTCAGTCTCTCGTAGCCATATGCCTCCAGTAGAGCCTCCTTGAAAGTCACCCACGAATCATGAGCTTCTCGAAGCTCTTTTACCTCTTTGTAGTTCGTTTCAGCCACCACCCGACAAAAGTACTCCAGCCTCATAGCTTCATTGACAACTCTCGAATCCATCTCTGCATTGTAGGTGTCTTGAAAATTTTGGACTATGCCCCTGTCAAAATAGCCGACTCGCTCGACCACGTTTTCGACCACTTGTTCAGCCAAATCTCGTCTTTTCCCCTCTCTCCAATATTCCCTTATTATCTTTGACATTGCCTCCATGAGATATTCCTCATCCATCTTCATCCTCTCTCCAATAGCCGACTCGCTCGACCACGCTTTCGATCACTTGTTCAGCCAAATCTCGTCTTTTCCCCTCTCTCCAATATTCCCTTATTATCTTTGACATTGCCTCCGTGAGATATTCCTCATACATCTTCCTCCTCCCCTGCCGCTCTTCACGTCGGGTTCACCAAATGATGTCGCAGAGATATGCGTGCATGCGTGCTTTGCTTGAGCGGGACCATCGTGGTCTCGAACCGGGGAGGATGTTCGTGAAATTGTCGAAAAGATGACGATGTGTACGTATGTAGGAGTCGAGGAAACTAATGTCACACTTGAGAAGATCGAAGATTTTTATACTTGAGAAGAAAATATATGTCAAGAAGAAGAATAAGAAGAGTATTATATTATTATAGATGATGATGATGATGATGATCTCCAAACTGACCCCCCTTACACAAGTCCAACTTGAGGCTTTTATAGGTCTTTGCATGCTTATGACATGTACAAAACCATGGGCTAAAACCATGGTTTTGTGCACACGGTTTTGTACGTTTGTTTCCTATGGAATACTGAATATGACAAGGAAATATACAAAATCTACAACACTTAGTAGTAGCTTTAGTGGTAAGCTAATTGTCTCCTATCTCGGAGGTGCAAGGTTCAAATTTTACTTGCACCCCTCTATACGCACTCAATGCCATTAGGCCCTAGGATTATTTATTTTCATTTTTACAAGTATTTGTGTAATGTGCATGGAACCACACTTTTTCACTTTCTATCCCAGTGGACGTGCAACATCACGACAACACTTACATCTTTTAGATGACATAGGATGTTTACGTGGAAAACCCTAATAGGGAAAAACCACGGGAGCTCACATTCTCCAACTATCACTACAAGAGGAGGTGGTACAATATGAGACTCAGAGGCAACAACTTTTTTTCCGAGTATTAGATAAGTCAGCTGGCTTGGATTCAATTTCAATCGATTCAGCTCAGCATCGACTCGGTTTGAGACTTATTCTCAATCTCCCAATCGACTATTGTCTTTTCCTCCATGAAGACAATGTCGCGGCTCCTAGTCACTTTATTCTCGGCTAAGTCCCATAGCCCATAACCAAATTCATCATTACCGTAGCAGACAAATATGCACAGCCGAGATTTCGGGTCCAACTTCCCCCTCTGGTCCTTTGCCACATGCACATAGGCAAGACAACCGAACAGCCTCAGATGTCGGTACGAGACATCTTTGCCGCTCCACACCCTTTGTGGAATATCACCGTCCAAGGGTACTGAGGGTGATCGATTTATCACATATGTTGCCATCATTAGCGCCTCAACTCAAAACATCTTCGGTAACTTAGCATGTGCAAGCATGCTTCAAACCCTTTCCATTACTGTCTGGTTCATTCTCTCGGCCAACCCATTAAGCTCTGGCGTATTTGGCATAGTATACTCGAGCCAGATTCCTTGATTTCGGCAGTATTCCTCGAACGGTGCACGGTACTCTTCGCCATTCTCCGCTTAGGCTAGCTTCACTTTTCGGTCGGTTTCTCTCTCGGCCCTCTCTTGGAACTCTTTGAAGACAGGTAACACTTGATCCTTCGTCTTCAACATGGAAGCCCACAACTTCCGGCTATAGTCATCAATGAAGCTCAGGAAATATTGTGAACCACCATGCGATTTTTTTTCCACATAGCATACGTGTGTATGCACGAGTTCCAATGGCATTTTCTTCCTCATCGGGGGCCTTGCTCGGAAGGATGTTCGATTCTACTTACCGGCCAAACAATCTGTACACTTCTCAAGCTGCAGATTCTTCACCTCCGGAATGAGGTTGACATTAGAAAGCTTTCACATACCCTTTTGGCTCATATTGCATAACCTCTTATGCCACAATTCACCGACTGTGTCGGTTGCCATGTTTGCTTCCCCTCGGCATATTCAAGCATTCATTATGTATAGTGTGTTGGTTTTTCGGGCTCGAGCCACGGTCAAACTTCCCCCGCAAAACTTCATGACGCCATTCCGGATGCTACTTGTGTAGCCTTCATCATCAAACCGATCGACTGATATCAAGTTTAGCCGAACTTCTGGAACGTGCCGAACATCTCTCAACACAAGTCTGCACCTGGTTGAGGTCACCAAACACACATCTCCAATGCCGAAAATTAGGCATGCTCCTTCATTTCCCATCTTTAGAGATCTGAGATCTCCGGCTCTGTAGGATGAGAAGCACTTTGAGTAAGGCCTTAGGTGAAACAATGCACCCGAATCAACGACACATGTCGATTCTTCGCCTATGAATTCACTTCGTTTTGGTCACTATTGAGCAACAACTCCTCCTCACTCGCGACAATTGCTGAGTTGTTCTTCCTGTCACGGATTTTCTTCGGCTCTACACTATCAGCTCCCCCTTTCTATTTTTGAATGTGTCGGCAGTTCTTTTGGAAATGTCTCGGTTTCCTACAATAGAAGCACGTGGGCCTCCCCCTCTACTTCGACCTCCTCCCCGACTTCGATTTTGGCCTCTTCCCCAAATCATGTCACCTTCCATGACTAAGGCCTTCTAGTCGGCATTGGAATCTCGGTCCTTCCGGCGAGCTTCTTCATTCAGCAAGCTCGAGTTCACCTACTCTAGGGATAGATGCTTCGCTTCCGTCCCGGCGTTGCCCAATGTGACAACGAGTGTTTCCTAGCTATCCGGAAGGGATCCCAACAACAATAATGCTAGTACCTTGTCGGCAAGAGGTACTTCTAGAGAGGTGGTTTGGTTCATCAATCCTTCAAAGGCATTTATGTGCTCTACCAGACTGGAGCCATCGTGATACCGAAGTTTCATGATTTTTCGAAATACTAAGACTCGATTCACGACGTTCTCGTTTTCGAACAGGACGCCGATCTTCTATTTCTTCGCTGAAGTTGTTGTATAACCTCATGTCTATAAAACACCTTATATATGCGGCCACCTTCAGATGCAACACTTCCTAAGTCACTTCAACGATCTTGTCTGGTCTCTTATCTTCCAATTGCACCGGCAGTCTTTGCACACAAACATGTCTCTCATCTTCGACTTCCACAATGAGTAGTTTGAGACGGTTAACTTGAACATGCTGCCAAACGAGTCTTCCATAGCTCTGATACCACTTTGTTAGGAATCGACCAGCCACAACTGGTTACACGTTCATATCCGGGTGCAGAAAACAAGAGAGCTAGTACACAAACAGAAACCGTGAAGACAAGAAAATAAGTAAGACAGACACTGGATGTTTAACGTGGAAACCCGAACTGGGAAAACCACGTGGAGTCCACAAACTCCGAAACATAATCACTAAGATGATGAGAGGAGTACAACAAGAAGCACGGAGGCAATGACCTTGAGTTCTTCCTCGTCAATAGACGGCTTCAGAGATACACTCACTCACACTCATACTCTATCTTGCTTTCTCTTAGGTACATAGGCACCAACTTGCACTAACTTTCACAATAATGATACATCTACAGTATCACACGTTCCTAAAGTTTGCCCTAGTTGTATTTATAGTTATACAACTTTATGGCTATATACATACATAGCCCTCATGGGGCACATTTTGACTATTTACAAATATGGTCTCCAGAGTTGGCTGTATCCACGATTTCAGTTTTGGCCTCGGCCGAGCTACTCATCAACTCGGCTCCTCTCTTCCGATCTGGAGGGACTTCTTCCCAAGAACCCCCCCTTCACTCCATCATGGGGCACTTCACTAGACCGACCTTTTGTCGGTAGTCGTTTAACTTTTCGGTTGATAGCGCCTTTGTCAGCATATCCGATCCATTCTCAGCCATGTGGATCTTCACAAGAGGAAACTCCATTTCTTCTACTCACTCTCAGAGCCAATGATATCTTCTCTCGATGTGTTTGGTCTTCAAGTGGTAGGCGACATTTTTCGCAAGGTGGATGGCACTCTGATTATCGCAATGGAGTTGGAATTCCTCCTACCAAATTCCCAGCTCTCCAATAAACTCCTTCGTCCATATGACTTCCTTGCCGGCTTCCATTGCAACCATATATTCAACTTCCATGGTCTCCCGGGCTATATCCACGATTTTGGTCTCCGCCTCGACCCCTCTATTCCCATCCGGAGGGACCTGTTCCCAACATAATCGACCAGGTCTTTAATCATCTTTCAGACTAACAACTCTACATATTATTCTCCATGAAATGGTATTAGAGCAACTTGTAGTCTGACGGCAACAACCACACAAGCCTCAGAAGAGAAGAAATGACCGAAGTAAAGGACTAGGTAAGTAAATCATACTTCCCAAAGAACATGGCCTCTACATCCGGTACTGGAGTAGAAATCCTAAAGTTCCATGGAAAGAACCTTGCAGGATGTAATGATCATCCGGCGTGAAATCGAGGCAATACGGCATAATAACAAGCCAGCTTCGATGACAGGTGACGAATGGCATTCATTGGGCAAAATAGCTAGGTCAACCATTCAAATGCATCTAGCCCAGATCTCTACTTCAGTATGGCCAAAGAGACAACGACATTCACCTTGTGGGAGAAGCTCCAAGCCATTTATGAGAAGCAGTCGTCATCAAAGCTTATATTGATCCGATAGTTGTTCAATATGAAGATGACAGAAACAGATACAACAACCTCCCACATTAACACCTTCAGTCGGGTGTTATCCGAACTCTCCTCCCACGGGATTAACTTCAAACAAGATTGAAGAACCAACCGAAGAACCAGTTGTCGAGAAGAAGGATTGATAATCGACAACGATCAAAGTTGAGGAATAGTTTATCTAGTGCTTTCTGCACCCATTGCAGAAAGTCTAGTCACAATGCCTTTGATTGTTGGTTGATCAAGAAGAATGAGAGTGGTTGGCAATTCGAGTGGAATACAAGACAATACGACTTGAACCATTCTTTCATTGGCAACCAAGTTAATTTACCTAGTCCCAGCTAGGAGAAATACGCTTATTCGAGAAATCTTCAACTGGCGAAGTCTTATACAACACGCAAGATACATAGACATGGCTACTGATTTTGGAGCCACATTTCACGTGAGCCCCAACATCGAATGATTTTCGAACTATTCAGTTGGAGCCAACGGAATAGTCTGACTAGGCAACGGGTAGGAGTGCGCAATCGCACGTATCCGAGAGATGCCCAACACCCTATCACCCTACACCGACTCCAGCATGTACCTGAACTCAAAAGGAGTCTGGTCTCTATCGGCATGTTAGCAAAAGAGGGGTACTGAACGACTGTCAATGAGTTGACATGGATGATCAGTTGAGGAAATCCGAAAATTGGGAATGGATACAAGTACAATAACTTGTATCCACTAATGGTGATCAATCCAGATGGGGCCATGAACGTAGCGGAATCGCGGAACTCGAACCTATGTCATGGCCGACTCGGCCATATGTCACAAGCCGGACTAGACCGTCTGATTGCAACGATTGGAGAGATCCCCGACACACTATCACCCTACACTAACTCCAACACATACCCGAACTCAAAAGGAGTTTGGTCTCTATTGGCATGTTACGCAAAGAGTGCAACCAAATGACTGTCAATGAGTGGGACATGGATGATCAGCCAAGGAAATCTGAAAATCGGGAATGGATACAAGTACAATAACTTGTATCCAGTAATGGCGATCAGTACCAATGATGCCATGAACGTAGCTGAAATGCAAGACTCGAACCTATGGCATGGCTAACTCGGCCATATGTCACAAGCCGAACTAGACCAGTTGATAGTGATCAGCTACATCCCGAAGCTCCCGACAAAGATGAACTTCTGTGAGCATTGTCGTTACGGAAAACAAACCCGAAGTCAGCACTCTCTCCACGACGAGACCATACAACAACCCTTAGAGCTTGTCCACACAAGTATATGTTGATCAATGCCCAAAAGCTCACTAGGAGGCTCTCGATACTTCATCACATTCGTAGATGATTGTACACGAAAAGTTCGGCCCTACTCGATTAGGTCAAAAGATTAAGCACTTGATGTCTTCATTCGAACCGTTAGTCAAACTGGAGAATCGGTCAGGATACCAAGTGAAGACACTCTAATCTCACAATGGAGGTTAATACACCTCCTAGGCCTTCAAACAATACCCTATCTGACAAAAGGATCCAACACTGAAAGACCGTTCCTTATACTCCCATGCAAAATGCCGTGGTGGAATAGATTGTAAAAGAATACGATGTGTGGAAGCGTGTGTAAAAGACACATAGTATACAATTAGTGTTCAGCAACAGAATTGTTCGGTAAATGTAGAGAAGATAGAGAATGAGAGAGAGAAAGAGAGAGACCAGACACAAAATTATATTAAGAGGAATAACACTTTGTATATACTTCGTGCTTAGTGAGCACTTTTTATACAAGCCCTGATGAGTGGGCTGACACAACTACCGTTAGTACTTGAATGCTCATAAATGAGCTTGACACTAATTCTACGTACAATATTCCTATCTACTATACTAGGAATATAGTGTATTAACGGCCTACTCGAGTCCCTTACCACACGTCTCTCAGATCTCGGTCCACACAACCGATTTGGTTCTCGGCTTCTTCAGACGATCGACCCGAGTTGAGCTTGCTCGCTCAACACTCCCCCTCAAGCTCAACTTGAGGTACCGCCATGTCAGCTTCAGTTGGTTCATCACTCCAGCATCCTTTCCTGGCGCTCCTACAACTCACGTGTGCTCCTCGTCCAATCCGATCTTGCGTACCATGAATCTTCTGGTCTGACGCTCCTCAACTCGTCTAGTTCCTCGCACATCGACCTCTATGGTGCTATCTTGGCCCTTATCAGCTTCTTCATTGCTACCGTGCAGGTGCCTCTTGACCCGTCGGCTCCTCTGTATTGGTGTCAACTTTGGTTGCCCTTCTTCCATCATGGCCCATCAATCTGGCTCTTCCAAATTGAACATTTCAATTGCATTGGTTGACTCTTATTCACTTCGACTCTTTATCGAATCTAATATCTCTCATTCGTCCACTTCCAGACCCTTCACAACATCCGCCCATGTCTTGGTCTTGGTCTTTACTCGGACGGCTCTGTCCTCCTCGACTCTACCACCGTTCTTGGCTTTCGAATAATTACGCTCGACGATCGAGAGCTTCCTGCTAGAGTAGTATACCAGTCGATACCAAGTCGGCTCGGGGAGCTGCATGAGTGCATTTCTGATTCCGATGTCCAAGGCATCCACGAAGACATGGAAGGGTCGCATCCAGTTAGGTGCTTGTACCACTAGGGCTTGTGTGAGCATAATCTTTAACACTGTATATGCCTTATCTTCTGTTTCCGTCCAGCTGAACAGGGTTTGGTGAACTGTGGTGTGCAGTGGAGTGGCGAAGTCCGTGAAATGGCATAACATTAGGTTGTGCCATTTGATCTGTCCTAGGAACCGACTTAATGCTTTGGTATTTTTAGGAGTTGGGGCCGTGATGATAGCTTTGATTTCCCCGGGATCCACCGCAATACCCTCTCGGCTCACGATGTGACCAAGCAACGCTCTGCTAGTTACACCGAATGCACACTTGGTTGGATTAAGACTAAGACGTGAGGCACCGCAGCGATCTAGGCAGAGGTGGTGATGTCTTAACTAGTCCTGCCACGCTCCGTAAATCATCCAAAAAGACCTACACTAAAGTCGGGATATATACTCACTAAACCCAGACCTACATAAAAGCCGGTAATTTCGATAGTTGACGGACACGCGGATTTTCCCATTCTTCTTTGGCACCACGACAATAGGGCTCAACCATGTTGCCCGCTTCACTGGTTCGATGAACCCAACTTTTAATAGTTTTTCTATTTCTTCCTTAATGCGAGCCGCGTAATTTGGGTTCATGCGGGAAAGTCATTGTTGCACCGGTTTGGCGTCCATTGTGAGGTTGATCTGATGTTGATAAAATTTAGGATCCAAACCCTTCATGTCGTCATGCGACCATGCAAATACATCTCCGTATTCGTGTAGTAATTCGATCATGGCAGTCTTTTCTGCAGGAGACAATTCTTTCGCCACCGAGAGAGCCCGCGGCGCATCAGGGGTTCCGACGTTAATTTCTTCAAGGGCAGTAGCCTCGACGCGACGTGATATCTCCATTTCCCAATCGAACACATCTTGTGCCCTGCAGAATTCCATGAGGGCTTCCTCATTGGGTTCCTCGTCCTACTCCATAGTTGGTGCCAGTGTGTTGTATGTTTCTGCAGTTTCACCCACATCTATGTCGAACAAGGGTACTATCTAAGGGTTTTTGTCTAGCTATTTTTCTAGTTCCTCGTCTGCGAGCCCTTCGAGCATGTGGATTTCTTCCGCGTACAACGGTGTCATGGAATTCGGGGCTGTAGTGCTTTCTTGCATTGGCACCCTTATCTTTGCATGGCCCTGGCGAAAACATATGTGGTTGTGCTCCTACTTCTGCTTAATATTGGCCGAGCGCAACCATGTTTATCCTAATAGGAGGGGGTACACCTCCTAGAGCTTCAAGTGTTAAGACAAGGACCGAGATTTCGAACATGTGACCGCCTATTATGATCGATAGTTTCAGCAATATCCCTAGGGGTCAAACAGATCTCGTGTTCGCCATTCGTAGCCAAAAAGGGGCATACTTCCCAAGTTGTGATGCCCAAGCGGCTGCATGTGGTTGTTTTTATGGCATTGACATCGGAGCCACTATCCACGATGCATCCCGAGATTTATGTCCCGATGCATCCCGACATCTAGTGATCCATGATAGTCGGGCCTACCGTGGATTTGGCGAAATTTGCAGAGACCGTTGTCGTGAAGTGTATGTGAAAACAATGTCAAAAATCTATAGAAGTACATTTCCCATTTGGAGCTTATGACAAGGAGCATGAATGAATTTTTGGTTCGTGAATCCGAGTTTAGAAGCCCAAGATACAAGCTTCAGAAGGATTAATGTTACTTGGGACAAAAATGTAATTATGTCAAAAGGGGGAGTCAAAATTAAATGAGGGCTATTTCTATAATTTCTCAAATATAGAACTATAAAATTAAATTCTAGCATCAAAAAATAAATTAAATATAGAACCCTTGCATGCGGCGGTTTGTCAACCGCCTCAAGAGCGTGGTAGGGCGGTTGACCACCCTATATAAGCCACACCTATGGTGGCTAAAGAGAAAAGGAGGAGAAGGGGAAGAAGAAGAAGAAGGAAAAGTGAGTCAAGAAGCTCGCGTGGGTGTGGGATGCAGAGCTCACCAAAGAAGATGGTGGTGTATCTTAGATGCCTCTTTGTAAACAAAAGTTCATGAGTTCGAATCCTCTTCGAATAACTTTTTTTGGTAATCAAATTTTGTAATATAAATTTAGTATATATAAAGTGAAAAAGAAAGACAAATAAATAGAAACCAAAGAAATTGAAGTGATCTATCTTAAACGCTTCTTCTCAAATAGAGTTTGTGAGTTCAAGTCTTACCAAGTAACTTTTGGCAAATAAATATTTTAAGAGGTTGTTTTACAAATAAAATTGCTTTCACGACAACGTCACATTTATCTTGCCTTCTCGGCTTCTTGTCATCGCACCATCTGCGATTACGCATTTTCACCCCGATCATCGCCGAGTCACAGAACCCCGGCGGTTGCAACACACAACCACAATCTTCTCGACACAAATTTGGTGAACCCGATGTGAAGTGTTGCCGACAAAGGGGAGTTTCAGAATTAAAGTTTTACAAAGAGAAGATCGGAAAATCAAAGAAAATGGTGGATAAAGGTGCCAACACAAAGATGGCAAATAAGGGTTTCAATGAAGAGATGACAAGTTTCATGATGACGATGATGAATCGAATGCTTCAAGAGCAAAGTGCAATGAACCGGATGGAAAGTGAGTTAACACTCCCCAGACAAATGATTATCGAAAGGATAAGCAAATTTAATGGCGAGGACATCACTCGGTTCCTCGAGGTCTAGGAATACTAGATGGCTAGTAGAGGGGCAACTGGGGTACAAATGGTGTCGCATATAAACTGGGTCTGCACACTTGATGTCCGAGCGAGGGTAACGGAATTATCAGAGAAATTCCGTGAAGATTGGATCGGGTTCCGTCAAGCATTGCTTGATGAATATATGCTAGACGACCGGACTAGAATGTCAAAGAAAAGCTTTCTCAAATGGACCGAGAAAGGGGGTAAAGGACTCTCAGTTTTAGAATTGTTGAGAGAGTTTGAGAAAAGATATAATGAGCTCTCAGTAAAAGACCGAGAACTATTATAGTCAGAAAAGGTGGATTTATTCGTCCGAGTGGTAGATAAATCTTTCAGGAAAGATATCACTATCCTTCTTTAAGACCGGACAAGCACAACCGGTTTGGTGTCTGATTGGGCAGAAGTACTCGAGGCTTGTCGAGTACTAAGAAGGAGGACGCTAAGGATGGAGGATGGCTATGTGCCAGGAACTACACGCTCCCGATGAACAACGCTCGGCCACAACCAAGCTTAGAATCAAAACACAGAAAAACGGGGAATGAATGCACGACACAATGGAGAGAAGAGAACACAGGATGTTAACGTGGAAAACCCACGGCAGCCCACAGACCGCAAACTATCACTATGTCAGATGTACAAAATGGTAAAGCACCGAAGCAACAACCTCGAGCTTTCTATCTTTGCCACAGGCGGCGGTTACAACAAAGGCAACGACCTCTTCCTCTCTCTCACTCTCTCTGTACACAGTTACGCACTCTAATCTTGCACAAACAAGAAGAGTTTGCCCTAAGTCATATTTATACTAATATAACTTTTCGGCTATTTACAAATATAGCCACGATGGACTCTCAGGAAACATATTTATGAATATGTCCCTTCATCCGGTGAGCACTCCTCACCGGGCCTGCATCATCCGGCTCTTGCCGGGCATTTGTCATCCAATACTCACCGGGTCTTCACCATACGGCTCTTGGCAGGTACTTCTCATCCGGTTCTCACCGGGTCTTCACCATCCAGCTCTTGCCGGGTACTACTCATCCGGTTCTCACCGGGTCTTCCGTTGTCGGGTATTTCACATCCAGTTCTCAGCCTTGGCCTATCGGCCTCGGTCGAGTTTGCTCATCAGTACTGTTCTTCTCATTTCCCATCTGGAGGTACCTATTTCCTAACAAACTCCCCCTTCACTCCGGCATGGGATGTCTTACTAGTTTGATCCGCTTCCGGCATGCATCCAGCTTGTCGGGTATCAATACTTTGGTCAACATATCTGACCTGTTCTCGGTCGTGTGGATCTTCGTCAGCGCGAACTCCTAGTCATCTACTCTTTCCTAGATCCAGTGATACCTTCACTAGATATGCTTCGTCCGGGAATGGTAGGCCGCATTCTTAGCAAGGTGGATGGCACTTTGATTGTCGCAATAGAGCTGGTATTCATCTTGCCAGATACCGAGCTCTCCGATGAAGTCCTTCATCCATAATATATCATTGCCGGCTTCCACAACCGCCATGTACTCCGCCTCCGTGGTTCACAGCACAACCGTCTTCTGCAGCCTCGACTGCCACGAAACAACTCCCCCTACGTATGTCATTACATACCTGGATGTAGACCGGCTGGTATCCACATCAGCCGACATGTCCAAATCGGTAAAACCGTCAGGTTGAGGTTTTCCGGAGCCGAATCGGATACACATATTTGAAGTGCCCTTGAAATACCGGAGTATCCATTGGACCGCGTTCCAGTGCTCCTTGCCGGGATTGCTCATAAACCGGCTCACCACTCCGACTATGTATCCTATATCCGGTCGGGTACACACCATTGCGTACATCAAGCTCCCGACGGCAAAGGCATATGGAACCTTCATCATATCAGCCTTCTCTGCTTTCGTCTTCGGGCTTTGCTTACCGGATAACCTGTAGTTTGCCGGAAGTGTCGATCCGACCGGTTTCGCATCTGACATGTTGAACCGCTGAAGCACCTTTGTCACGTACTTCTCCTGTGACAGCCACAATTGCTTCATTGACCGGTTCCGGATAATATGCATCGCCAGCATCTGTCTTGCCGGACCCAAGTCTTTCATTGAGAAGGTCCGGTTGAGACCCTTCTTCAGCAGAGGTATTTTTGCTTGGTCCCGTCCGATGACAAACATGTCATCCACGTACAGAAGGAGTATCAGGAAGTCGCCTCCTTCGAACTTCTTCACAAACACGCAGTGATCGGCCTGCGTCTTGTGGTACCCTTGATCGGTCATGAAGGAGTCTAACTTCCGGTACCATTGTCGGGGAGCCTACTTCAGTCCGTACAGGTTCTTCTTCAACTGGCAAACCAGTTGCTCCTTCCCTTTCTCCACGAATCCTTCCGGTTGCTGCATGTAGATCTCTTCTTCGAGGTCACCGTGAAGGAATGTCATCTTCACGTCTAGCTGCTCTACCTGGAGGTCCATTCTTGCCGCTATACTCAGCACCGTCCAGATGGAGGTCATCTTTACTACCAGGGCAAATATCTCGTCGAAGTCCATGCCCTTCTTCTGCTGGAACCCCTTGACCACGATCTTGGCTTTGTATCTCGAGGAGTTGCCGGCATCTCCCGGTTTCAGCTTGTACACCCACTTGTTTCGGAGTGCCCGCTTTCCTTTCGGCAACTCCACCAATTCGTACGTATGGATCTCATGCAGGGAATCCATCTCATCCTGCATGGCACTTAACCATTTGCGGCTATGGGCGTCACTTTTAGCTTCCTCGAAGCTTTCTGGCTCCCCCTCATCGGTCAGCAGCACATGCTCTGCATCCGGAAATCTCCAGGGGGCCCTTCTCTCTCTAAGAGGATATCTCTGTCTTTTGGGCTTCGGTAACCGGCTCCTCCATTTGCTCTTCATCCGAATCCGATTCGGGGTCTTGGCCGGTTCCGGTTTCAGCTTCCTCTACTTCTTCTTCTGCTGGTTCGGTATCCTCACCGTAAACGGCTGGTTCCTCGAGTGCTAACCGGTCTCTTGCCGGTTGGGTCTGCTCATCGTAGAATCGATCCTTACCGGTCGACTCGGAGTTCATTATCTTCTTCTCCGACTCCCAATCGGCGAGCGTCTGGTCCTCCATGAAGATAATATCTCGACTCCGGAATACCTTCTTATCGACCAGGTCCCACACTCGATAGCCGAACTCATCGTCACCGTAACCGAGGAATATGCATGGCCGGGTCTTCGGATCTAGTTTTCCTCTCTGGTCCTTAGCTACATGCACATACGCAAGACACCCGAATACCTTCAGATGCCGGTAGGACACTTCCTTACTGGTCCAGACTCTCTGTGGCGTGTCTCTGTCCAAGGGTACTGAGGGTGATTTGTTTATCACATATGTCGCCGTCGACAGTGCCTTAGCCCAAAACTTCTTGGGTAGTTTTGCGTGCGCTAGCATACTCCATACCATCTCCATTATGGTCTGGTTCATCGTCTCGGCCAGCCCGTTTAGTTCTAGCGTCTTCGGCACGATAAATTCGAGCCGGATTCCCTTCGAGCGACAATACTCCTCGAACTGCCCCCGGTATTCACCTCCGTTATCTGCTCGAACCGCCTTCAGCTTCCGGCCGGTTTCTCTTTCCACTCTCGCGTGGAGCTCTTTTAAAACGGATAACACCTGATCCTTCGTCTTCAACGGTGTGGCCCATAGCTTTTGGCTGTGGTCATTTATGAACGTCACGAAGTACTGCGATCCTGCATGTGACTTCGTGTCCACTTGACACACATCAGTATGCACCAACTCCAGTGGTGCATTACGTCTCATCGGTGGCCTTGGTCAGAAGGAGGTCCGGTTTTGCTTTTCGGCCAGACAATCAGTGCACTTCTCCAAGTGCACGTTCTTCACTGGAATGAGGTTGTCGTCTGCAAGCCTCTTCATCCCCTTCTCGCTCATGTGACACAGCCTTTTGTGGCACAACTCACCGGCAGTGTCGGATGCCACGTTCACTTCGTCTGGACATAACCAGGCATTCATCAGGTACATCATGTTTACCTTCCGGGCCCGAGCCACAATCAGGCTCCCTTTGCTGAACTTCATAACACTGTTCCAAATGCTACCCGTGTAGCCTTCATCATTGTTGAGCGGCAAGCTCAACCGGAGCCGGATCGGCTGAATAAGCCAGAGCCGGTAAGCGAGACGGATCGAGCGAAACGGATCGGTATTACGGTGAGCAACCGAACCGGCAAGCAGTGGAGGCCGGGTGCAATCCGTAACCGGAAGTCCAATCGGAAGCCTAGTATAGGATAGACTACTAGGTAGCTATAGTCTCGTAGTAAGTGTCAAATGCTTGTGTGAGCATTGAAGTACATGGTACTTCTGTCAGTCCCAAGAGGACTTGTATAAATAGTGCTACTTAGCACAGTGTGTGTACAGAGTTTTAATATAATTTTGAAATTGAGTTCTGCTCTCTCTCTCTCTCTCTCTCTCTCTGTTGTTCTCTGTTTTACGCTTCCGCAAACACTTACGTTTTCATGGTATCAGAGCGTGAGGGTTGAGAACCTCTACTGCAGACATTTACTCTTGTGAAGAAAACCCTAACAGGTCGAAAACAGACACAGTAGAAAACATGGATAGAGGCATGGCTACGTCACTCCCGTTGGAGAAGCTCGACAGGAGCAACTACGCATCCTGGTCTTACAAGATGCACCAGTACCTGCTTGGACACGGGTATTGGAGTTATGTCGAAGGAGCGAATGATGCAGCGCCCGACTCGGCACACAAGGACTTCCCGGTATGGGAACAAGCGGCAAGTAGGGTGATGTACTGCTTCGCGTCCAGTGTCGGCGATCAGCTGCTCAGCCACATCCGTGACGCCAAGACACCGAAGGATGCTTGGGGGAACCTGAAAAAGGTTTTCGCCGCAAGCACCACTGCCCGGAAGCTGCAACTCAGACAGGAGTTGAGCTATGTTCGACAGAAGAACATGTCCGTGGTAGACTACACGGGCCGGATAAAGGAGATTTGCGACTCACTCGCCTCTATCAATGTTACCGTAGAGGAAGACGAGATGGTGCAATTATGTCTCGGAGGCCTGGCGTCCAAGTTCGGAGCGTTCCGGACTGCGGTGTGTACAAGGGAAAATACCCCCTCATTCTTCGACTTACAGTCGATGCTCCTTGTAGAGGAGAACCACGCCGGTGCATCTACCAGTGCATCCCCGGACAGCCGAATGCTATACACGGGAACGGATCGGCTCCGTGGGCGTGGTGGAAGAGGTGGGTCGGCACACAATGGAGGCGGCCGGCAAGAGCAGGAACGGAGGCACTATGAGTGTGCCGATAGCAGTTCCAGGCCTTCCACAAGCAGGGGGAGTCAAGGCGGTGCCGGAGGCCGGCAAGACAAATCCACTACGGAATGCTGGTACTGTGGCAAAAAAGGCCACAAGGAAAGCGAGTGCTGGAGAAAGCGTGCCGATTCGAACAAATCCGGATCCGGCAAGATCGGTAAGGATGGCCGACAAAACTCGCACTACGCAAACGGATCAGGAGGATCCGGAGTCGGAAAGGCCGGTAAGGGGCCAGCCTTGGTGATGAATCACAAGGCAAACTCAATGAAGAAGACCACTTCCAAAATGGAGGAAGTGTGGTATGTTGATTCCGGCGCGTCGAACCACATGATGAGCCACAAAGAGTGGTTCTCCTTTCTGGAGAAACCGGATCAACCAGGAGTAGTCGAAACCGGAGACGACACTCCTCACCCAATCGTGCACGTCGGAGAAGTCCCTCTAAGCCACGTCGGACAGAAAGGGAAGCTGATGAACGTATTACACATTCCGACAATCACGAAGAACCTGGTGTCCGTCGGTCAGATTGTCGACCAGGGGATGCAGGTGCGGTTTACGCACCTCGGGTGCTTCATTGAGGATGAGGGCGAAGTCATTGCACAAGGACGCAGAGACGGGAGGATGTTTATCCTCAACACCAACGACTTTGGCACCGCTCTGTTCACGAAACGACAGAAGGTCGAGTCGGACATCGACCTGTGGCACAAGCGGATAGGCCACGTCAACTATCGGAGGCTTCAAGACCTGCAAACTAAACAAGTCGTTTTCGGTTTGCCGAAGTTCAGCGGCCGGAGAGCCGAAATTTGTGAAGCCTCCCAACTTGGGAAGCAACACCGGCTTCCATTCCCCACCGAACGGAACCGGAGCCGTAACAAGCTCGATCTCATCCATTCGGATGTGTGGGGACCGGCACAAAGTGTAAGCCTTGGCGGGAGCCGATACTTCGTCTCCTTCATCGACGACTATACTCGACATACTTGGATCTACCTCATTGAGTGGAAGAGCGAAGTCTTCGACTGTTTCCGGAGCCTCCAAAAGATGGTGGAATGGGAATCGGAGAGGAAGATCAAATCCCTTTGGTCGGATGGCGGAAAGGAATATTTTACCGGCCAATTCACTAGTTATCTGTAGCCGAAGGGAATTCGGCGAGAGTTCAACTGCAAATACACAATGGAGCAAAACGGTGTGGCCGAAAGAAAGAACCGGACACTCGTAGAAGTGGCAAGGGCAATACTGGAGGAAAAGAGCATGCCCCGGTTCTATTGGGCGGAGGCGGTCCAGACAACCGGCTACATATAAAACCGCATTGGTGACAAGGTGTCAGCTCATGAGCTGTATTTCGGGCGCAAGCCGAACTTAAGACACCTTCGGATATTCGGCAACATAGCGTATGTGCATGTGCCGGATCAGAAGCGGAGAAAGCTGGATGCAAAATCGGAAAAATGCATCCTAGTCGGCTATGCTCAAGAGCAAAAGGGGTACAAGTGCTATAACCCCTGGATGAAGGAAGTCTGAGCTAGCCGGGATGTCGAGTTCGATGAATCGGCATCCTGGTACTCCGTACCGACTCCGACTTCCGATCCCGACCCAATGTCGGAAGATCAGGCCAGTGAGCTTGAATCAGCCCTGTCAGAGGATGATGAAGCCGGGACTCAAGATGAGAGTTCGGAATCGTTACGGTTGAGTGGACCGAACAAGCGACTGAGTCGGTTGGACCAGTCGGATGAAGAGACAGCAAGTGGTGGAGACTCTGCCATGCTCTCCCCGCGCAAGGAACCAAGGAAACGGTTCACGCGCAAAGAGAAGGGGAAGAGGAAGATGTCGGAATTCAAAACCGGCAACGATGAGTCGGATCGGTGCGTATCCGACTCCGGAAAGGAGAAAGGCAGGTCTTCGGCAACGAAGACCGAACTGGCCAAGAAGGGCCTCAAATCAGGTGACGGTGCGTTGCGCCGATCAACCCGTCAGAAGGATCCCGTCGTGCGGTACGGGTACAATGAATACATGGCGCATCATTATGCGTACATGACTAAGGTGACAGAAGTGCGTGAGCCGGAGAGCTACGCAGAAGCGGCAAAGGACGCAAATTGGCGTGCCGCTATGTACGACGAAATGCGGGCACTCGATGCCAACGAAACTTGGGACCTAGTTGATCCTCCCCATCATTGTAAACCGATCGGATGCAAGTGGGTGTACAAGGTCAAGTACAACGCCGACGGTTCTGTTAACCGGTACAAAGCCCGGTTAGTGGCGAAGGGATACGCACAGACCCACGGAATCGACTATGACGAGACCTTCGCTCCTATGGCGAAGATGACGACGGTTCGTGTGGTACTGGCGGTTGCTGCGGCAAGGGGGTGGCATCTTCACCAGATGGATGTGAAGAACGCGTTCCTTCAAGGAAAGCTTGAAGAAGAAGTCTTTATGACTCAGCCCCCCGGATTTCAATCGGAGATGAACGAGTCGGCGGTATGCCGACTGAAGAAGTCGCTTTACGGCCTGAAGCAAGCCCCCCGAGCCTGGAACGCGAAGATCACGCACCGGTTGCGTAAGTTGGGGTTTGCTGTCTCTAAGTCGGACTCTTCTTTGTTCATCCGGCAAGGCTTTGACGGTCCGGTATGTATACTCTTGTATGTGGATGATTTAGTCATCACCGGACCGGGTCTTCCCGAAATCAACCGCGTCAAGTCCCAGTTGTCGGACGCATTCGAAATGAAGGACCTGGGGGACCTTCATTATTTTCTTGGGATCGAAGTGATCCGGACCCCCGACGGCATATTGCTCTCACAACGACATTACGTGTTGAATATGTTGTACAAGTTCGGCATGACGGATTGCCGACATGTCTCCACACCCCTGGATCGGAACCAAAAGCTCCATCCCAACTCCGGACCGGCCTGCAATGAGAAACGGTTCCGACAGGTTGTCGGAAGCCTGATTTACTTAACCATCACCCGACCCGACATCAGCTATCCGGTCGGCATGGTAAGTCAGTTCATGCAGAAGCCGACCGTGGAGCACCTTCAGTGCGCGCAACGAATATTACGGTATGTCAGCGGCACTAAGGACCAGGGACTGCTATACCGGCGAGGTATACCCGAAGAGCTTGTCGGTTACACAGATGCTGACTGGGCCGGCGATGCGTCTGATCGCCGCTCCACTTCCGGATACATGTTCTCCATAGGTAGCGCGGTCGTTGCGTGGAGCAGCAAGAAGCAGCCCACAGTGGCTTTGTCAAGCACTGAGGCTGAGTATCGGGCCGCTACCGTAGCCACTTGTGAAGCCATCTGGTTTCGGCGACTGCTGCGAGATTTGCGGATCGAGGTACCGACCCCGATCCCGATTTACTGCGATAACATGAGCAGCCTGTAGCTCGCCAGGAACCCTGTGTTCCATGCTCACACAAAGTAAATCGAGGTGCACTACCACTTCGTGCGTGAGCGGGTCCTGAGCGGTGAAGTTAACCTACGGTATGTTCATACGGATCGGCAAGTTGCCGACATCTTCACCAATCCGCTCGGATCGGACAAGTTGCAGCACTTTACCGACATGCTTAGTATTCAGCATCTCGATGTGCCGCACTTGAGGGGGAGAAAGGGCAAAGTCTCTACCGAAACGGGCAAAGGCAAGAAAACTGTTGAACCCGTCGATAAGAGGAGAGCCGGAAGAAGAGGAGACAAGAAGATGAAGGAAGTCGACACATCCGAACAGGTCGGAGCAAGCGGCTGTGAAGAAGAGTTGTGCACTCAGGAAGAGAAGCGTATGCAATGCGGATGTCATCACGACGGTACTGACCATGATGCGGAGTCGAATGAAGAATTCGATTTCGATTCACCAGCTGAAGAAGCCGAGGGAAGCACGGAGAAGGCCATGACTCGGAAGTGGTCCGATGTGGTGAGAGGCCTGAAGCCGGAAGTAGAATCGGAGTGTACCAATTCGGACAAGAGCTGGAACGAGTCGGAGATAGCTGACTCGGATCAACAGATGGATCCGGATGAGTCGGATCGACTGAAGGCCAAGGGGACACGGACACAGCGGAAGTCGATGCCATCGTGGGAGAACCAACGGATCGGCAAGCGCCGGAGTCACAGTAACATGAGTGATGAGAAGGGCCTATTCAGCAGACATGCCGACCGAGAGGGTCGAGGCCCGCAGAACCAAAGGGGTCGCGGCAAACTGGACCGGACCGGACGAGGAGCGCGAGCAAGGCGGAGTGCCGCCAGGAGAAGTCGGTTGGAAGAACCGACTGCCACAGAGGTCAACACTACGACCCCACCTCAGGTTGAGCTTGAGGGGGAGTGTTGAGCGGCAAGCTCAACCGGAGCCGGATCAGCTGAATAAGCCGGAGCCGGTAAGCGAGACGGATCGGGCGAAACGGATCGGTATTACGGTGAGCAACCGAACCGGCAAGCAGTGGAGGCCGGGTGCAATCCGTAACCGGAAGTCCAATCGGAAGCCTAGTATAGGATAGACTACTAGGTAGCTATAGTCTTGTAGTAAGTGTTAGATGCTCGTGTGAGCATTGAAGTACATGGTACTTCTGTCAGTCCCAAGAGGACTTGTATAAATAGTGCTACTTAGCACAGTGTGTGTACAGAGTTTTAATATAATTTTGAAATTGAGTTCTGCTCTCTCTGTCTCTCTATCTCTCTCTCTCTCTCTCTGTGTTGTTCTCTGTTTTACGCTTCCGCAAACACTTACGTTTTCAATCATCTAGCCGACCGGCTGATATCAGGTTCAGACGAACCTCCGGAACGTGTCGGACATCCTTCAGCAACAGCTTGCATCCGGTTGGTGTTGTCAGCCACACGTCTCCTATGCCGACAATTCGGCATGTACCTTCATTCCCCATCCGGACACAGCCGTGATCACCGGCTGAGTAGGATGAGAAGCATTTCCAGTCCGGGGTAAGGTGGAACGACCCTCCGGAGTCGACCACCCAGGTCATCTCGTCGCCGGCAAGGTTTATCTCACTCTCCTCGGTGATGACCATCAACTCTTCTTCATTTGCCGCAATTGCCATCGTTCCCTTCCGGTCCAGCCCCCTCTGGTCTTTACCATTCCAGTCCGGTGTCCACTTCGAATCGGTACCGTCGGTTTCCTTGTCTTTCCGGAAATGCCGACAGTTCTTCTGGAAGTGTCCCGGCTTGCCGCAATAGAAGCAAGTAGGTCTCCCCCTTGACTTTGACCGTGTCCCCGACTTTTCCCGGTTCTAGGGGCTACAGTTCCTTTGTCTTCCGCGTTCTGATTCGGTAAGGAGCGCTTTAGAGTCGGAGCTCGTATCCTTATCTTTCCGAAGCGCCTCCTCATCTAGCAAGCTCGACTTCACTCTTGCTAGGGATAATCGTTTCCCTTCCGGCCCGGCGTTGCCCAAGGTGACAACCAACGTCTCCCAGCTATCTGGGAGGGAACCGAGTAGGAGTAGTGCTAGTACCTCATCGGCAAGAGGAGCCCCTGGAAGGCATTCATGTGCTCCGCCATGCTGGAGCCATCTTGGTACCGGAGTCTTACTAGCTTCCGAAATACCGAAACCTGATTGACAACATTTTTGTTCTGAAACATAATGTCGATCTTCTCCCAGAGCTCATGAGCCTTCCTCTCTTCATTGAAGTTGTTGTATAGACTCATGTCGATGAAGCACCGTATGTACGCCGTTGTCTTCATGTGCATCACCTCCCACATCGCAGCGTCAATTTTGTTAGGTCTCTTGTCCCCGAACTGAACCGGCAGCCAGAGGTCTTTAACCACGAGCATGTCCCTCATCTTCGACTTCCACACCGAATAGTTGGAGCCAGTGAGCTTGAACATGCCGCCCAACGATTCGTCCATTTTCTGTGTTGTTTCGCTCTGATACCACTTTGCCAGGAACTACATGCTCCCGATGAACAACGCTCGGCCACAACCGAGCTTAGAATCAAAACACAGAAAAATGGGGAATGAATGCACGACACAATGGAGAGAAGAGAACACAGGATGTTAACGTGGAAAACCCAAACTAGGGAAAAACCACGGCAGCCCACAGACCGCAAACTATCACTATGTCAGAATGTACAAAATGGTAAAGCACCGAACCAACAACCTTGAGCTTTCTATCTTCACCACAGGCGGCGGTTACAACAGAGGCAACGACCTCTTCCTCTCTCTCACTCTCTCTGTACACAGTTACGCACTCTAATCTTGCGCAAACAAGAATGACAACAACAAAACAAGAAGAGTTTGCCCTAAGTCATATTTATACTAATATGACTTTCGGCTATTTACAAATATAGCCATGATGGACTCTCAGGAAACATATTTATGAATATGTCCCTTCATCCGGTGAGCACTCCTCACCGGGCCTACATCATCCGGCTCTTGCCGAGCACTTGTCATCCGGTTCTCACTGGGTCTTCACCATCCGGCTCTTGCCGAGTACTTCTCATCCGGTTCTCACCGGGTCTTCACCATCCGGCTCTTGCCGGGTACTACTCATCCGGTTCTCACCGGGACTTCCGTTGCCGGGTACTCCACATCCGGTTCTCAGCCTCGGTCGAGTTTGCTCATCAGTACTGTTCTTCTCATTTCCCATCTGGAGGGACCTGTTTCCTAACACTATGACAATAGAATAAAGACAACAACCAAAGAACATCCAAAACAAGAACCAGGAACTCGAACAGATGATAGCAAAGGAAGGGAGCCAGAATCTGTGATTGATGAACTGATAAAGGGAATGCAAGACCTACAACTCAAGTTGACAAAACTTAAGAAGGGTGAAATCTCGGGTGTTGGACAAAAGCCCAATGAAGTAGAAAAGGGTGAATTTATCTTCTATCAAAATGGGAGAATCCACTCCTCGGAGACCCGACAACCCCTAAAAACCAACTTCGGCAAAGGTGGGATGAAGAAAGTGGAGGACAAAGAGTCGAAGAATGTTCAGGCAATGTACTTTTCGATTACTTCCGGATTGAAGGTCGATGATCCCCAGATTGGATCAGGATTTTGGGGAAAAGTGATAAAGTCTGCTACTGACAAAAGAGTCCAGCCACAGGACTTACGAAAGGCTGGTGACGAGATAAGGAGTAGTATTGGGTGGAATGACCTAGTGGATTCACTCACTACGATCGCCAAGATAGCAGGGGTGAATGCCCACGAGGTGACAGTCGAAGAAAAATGAAGAACTGAAGAATCGGGACCTTCTAGAAAACCCAAGACCCGAGAACAAAAGAGACGAGAAACGGAACAAGTTGCTGTGGAGGCGATGAAAGAAGACAAAGGTAAGCAAAAGATAGCCTCGTCATTGAAACTCGCCTCCAACATTGAAACATCCACTGACCTAAAGTATGTGCTAGAATCAAGGATTCTCGATAGTAAAGTTGAGTTAACACTCTGAGAAGTACTAGGGATCGCGAAGAAGGAATTTCATGAAGTGATCATTGATGTGATTCGGAGGAAAAGACAAGTGGTTGAAGAAACGAGAGAACACCAAGTCATTTGAAACAAGTAATATGTCACATTTTAAGAACACTACGTCGAAAAAGGGCACAAAACCACGAAGTTTACAAAAAGATGTGACGCATGCGTAAAGCTTTTCAAAAAATGTGGCAAAATATATTGAATTTCAACATGACTACCACTTTGAGACATAAGTAAAATGCCTAACAATATACATCGCCAAAATTACAAAAGAATGTACAACATGACTACCAGCTATAATTATACATATTCCTGATTTAACATCTGAAAGTAATTTACAAAGTTTCAGATCATGTAGTAAAACGATCCCAAGCTTGAACCAAGTTAACATTTTAAGACATGTCTGATGGACTAGAAGAGCATTCTGACGTCTCATCCTCATCATCAGTGGCAATCAATGCATTATCTTCGTCCAATTCCAAGCCAACATCTTTGTGGTTATGAGAATTGTTTCTGGTTAGTCTCTGTATATTGTTTGATACCATATTTGGGATTTTCTCCTTTATTATCTTGATGGTGGCTTGTCTTAGATGGCCTGATTTTGTTAATGAGAAGTCATATACTAGTATGTCAACACGGTCTAGTGCGAGAGTAGTTGTGCTCGGTATATTCTTTCTTCTTCTCTTTCTACTTGAACATTTGACATCCTTAACCATCTCTAAAGAATACTTTTCTGTAAATGCATCAGGTGAAGATGTCTGATACCAGTGGACCACAATTGACTTTGTCTGATTGCCTTCGTCATCCTTCACTAATTCAATAATTTTTGCAATCCAAAATGGATGGCCCAAGTTATCATCCCCAGCTAATGTTGCGACCAACATTCCAACTTGTAGTTCTTGCAAATTACCTTGCCATCTGGCCTCAACAATACGTGACTTTCTTGGTCCCACGTAAATATCTCTTTGTTGTGGTTGAACTAAATTATGAAGCTCTATATTATTCGATGGTTGATGATGAGTCGGTGATATCATTGATGTCACCCCAATATTCCATGTGAATGGGTTATGGATTGGCCAAAATCCGGCAATGTAATTATCTAAAATCGTGCATTGATGGGTGAAGAAGATCTCCCACCATTCAACATCCTCATCACCGGCATACTTCTTGGTGCGATCAATATTCTTTTGTTTGTCTTCAAGACATCGCAACCAATATGCCCTTTGTTCATCAATAGAACTATTGGGTGCCACATTTTCATGATCATCATATGGCATTTGATGTGCACCATGCAGTGGTGCATCTGGGATATGAAGTAGGAGCCTACAACCTTCTTGGGGCTCCTATTGTGTACTAGATGAGTATTGTTTTGCAAACAATACCATCATCTTGAGGTGGGCCGAGGTTTGTTTTATGAGGAAGACATGGTTGAAACTTATATTATTAAGAGGTGCAAGCACCCTACATTTAGTCCCATCACCATCCATGTAGAAACGTTTAAAGTTGTACACTTCATTCAAGTGATGTACTTCAAGCTTTGGTGTATATGCTTCACTTATCAATTTTGATAGCGTGGTAAGCGTGAAAGCATTACAACGAGCTAGTTTCTTTGAGAACCTAGTAAACATTTTATCTATGTGATCATGGGTATGACCAACTAATAAGAAGTTGACCTTTATCTTTTTAAATATGCCCCTCTCTACTGCCATGCTTAGATAACTGAAGACAATTGAGTTTTTATTCTCTCTTGTTGTGTTGTTTAGTTGCACGTATAGAACTCGCGGTACTATGCTTGACCATGATTGCAATACTTTGTGCATGACGGTGACAGTGAGATTAGGGTCATTGTGGAGATTAGGATAAGTTAAGAATACTTGTGGCCTTATTGTTTGACAATATGTCAAACACCCTACTAGATGCATTTGCATGAGGCACTCATCTGCAATATCTTTTGGGAGTCGTTGGAAATGCGGCAAACAAGTCTTCTTTTGATCCATGCCATCAATAATCATGCACATATACTTTTCGGGAGATTGAAACACTTTTTGTCAGTGATGCATAGCCTTAGAACGTTCCAATGCTTGACTTTCACGATGTTCTTTTAATAGGTTCTTCTAATTCCTTATCTCTACATCTGATTTTCCACCCTTGGCCATACTTTTTAAACTTGCACATATTGAGCAAACTCCCATTCATACCTTTCGTGGGATAAACACATTACTAAATTGTAACCTCCACAATCGATTAAAATGTCTATACTTTATGTAAGGTGCATCATCTACTCACATGTCGTCCTTGTATGATTGGTAAACTTCCCTTCGAGTAAAGTTATTTGACAAATGAAGTCTTCTTGTCGTAGGCATAATGTCGCACTGTTTTGAAAAATATACTTCCATCCACCTAATTGCGTGTTGCCCAATTTGACCCTTACATCCAGAACCATTTCGATCGAACGGTACCCACAATCCCTTCAGAAGACGCTCTTGAACTCGTTGCAGCCGCATATTTCCAATGTTATGAGAGATTTTAAAAGCGGATACTTAGTATATAGTCCAAGGAAATATTCAACCTGCGTAGAATTAGACCCTACGTTGTGATCCATTTTAAGCTGCATATGCGAAAGAAGAAATGTGTCCTGCTCTTCCCCATTAAGCGACAAATATTTTTGTCGTGTTTCACATAACCTCGACTTTCCATAAGTTCAAAGGCAGAGATTCACACAACATGTTTTGTTCAAGTTGCAAAGAAGTTGACGATCAGAACATAAAAAATTAAATCTCTTTTCACTAACTTGTCGAGGAATTCTTTTAAATGCAAGTGGTTTACTAATACTACTGTTATCTATAGAAGTATCTTCTGCTTCTAAGCTTACATGAAGCGGGCCATCAACATGATCAATTGAAAAAAGAGAATTCGAGCTACTAGGAGCCTCACTTTTCTGTTTTTGACGCGAGCCGTTCGAATGTCTCTTGTAATCGTACTCTTCTATTGAGAAATACGAGTTGTTGGACAAAGAAAAGGGGGCAATAGAAAAAAAGATGTTCTACTTGTAGAAGAAGACATTCTCAAAACTATCAAGACAAACCCTGTGGCACTACCATCAAAGGGCTATATACCGAACTCCTCTATAGAAACGATTAAGGAATGTTGAATATTTACTATATAACTATTAGGACTAGACATGAGTTATTGGTTACACTATAACACTTTTTAGGAAGAGAAATTTCAAAATAAATTAATTAAAAATTAATTTTTATTAAAAAAAAACATTTATATATAATGAAGTTTCAAATTTCATTTTCATTATCGTGACAAAGAATCCATCGAGCTCAGAGCACAGACTAATTTCAAGCACTCCGAAGCACTTCCTCCGAAGCACTACCTCCGCCAGGCATCATGAACAAGGGAAAGAAGATCGCCATGTTAGCAATATTCTATACATTTTTTAAGATTCTAAAAGATGCCTTAAAGATTCCTTTTCACAATAAGCAATAATCCCCAAATATTTTGTTAAGAAAACACACCATCGAATTAAAATGCACTTAAACTTCACTAGATGGTTAAGGAGAAGTCATGTCACAATCCTTAGTAGTGCATGGGATTGTGGTTGAATCAAGGACTTCAACCAAAATCCAATGCAATGCATCAGATTGTGGTTCAATGTCCCTCCTTTCAACCAAAATTTTGGTGGAAGATAACCTTCCTTTCAACCATTTTGGTGGAAGATAGCCCTCCTTTCAACCACAATCCGATGCACTGCATCGGATTTTGGTGGAAGGTAGTGCCCCTCAACCAAAATCCACTGCATTGCATCGGATTGTGGTTGAAGGCCTTGATTCAACCACAATCCCATGCACTACTAAGGATTGTGACATGACTTCCCCCTCCTTGATTCAACCACAGTCCCTCCTTTCAACAAAAATCCGATGCACTGCATCGGCATTTCATTGAAAAAATAGGGTTTTGCAGATAGAAAATTTATGTCCCTCATCACAGTTTTCTCATCATTTTGATACTATTTTTAGTGTTTTACGTTTAATTGTTCTTTATTTTACTGCTTTCTCCATCGTTTTTGTTCAAATAGTATGGTCTTGTTCGTAATTCTGACTCCTTTGTCAAAGATGTCTCTAGAAGAACTCTATTTGACTCAACGGGGGATGGAGCATCTAAGTTTTCTGTTGCAACGACCAAAAATAACAAGGGTGGGGCCCAGGAAGAGAACATCTGAACTTAAATATAAGAATTACCCAAAGTTAGAATGGTGTCTCTCTTATGTTGAGGAAGATGGGGTGCTGCTCTTAATAACAGCTAAGTCAAACGGTAAAGGCAAATTGGAGCTTGGAAAAACATTTAACTATGGAGATGTAACCAAGCTAGAATATGAAGATAGTGATTCTTCGAGTATTCTAATCGATGTCTCGAGCTCTGTTGGCTCTAGACGATTGCGTCTTGACGAGGGAAACCTAGTAGCAGAATGTTGCAACCCCAAGTCATTACGTAAAGACATTCAAATGAAGAACAACTTATTAGTTGCACTACGGCCGTATGTGATAGGAGAAATGATGAGCGGTGAAGCACAAACTCCACCAAAAAAGTCTAGAAAGACAAATCCGGTTCATAAGAAATACAACAAAGGACCACGACCCGACGAAGATGATGAAGAGGTTTTAGAATTCGTGGAGGAAGAAGCAGAGCACCAAGTCGACGCCATGGCTCCGGGAGGTCAACTATCTTCCGGTGTATTGACGTCTGAACAAAATAAAATAAGAGAAAATATTGTTAAGACAAAACTTGTGTGTAAGGGGCAGTTGTTTCATTTGCCAATTACTTCAATCCAGAGGCCTCCAATTGATGCCTTGACTAGAAGACGTCCCCTAGAAATTAGAGAGCCGCACGTTGTCCATGTGCAAAACTTGAAGAGCAAAATGAAAATTAATCCTCATGTTACTGTCATGCCATTTTTAGTAATGGTCGATCAAGATCAATGTCCAACAGTAGCAGACTTCAAGTATAGCTCTGCTGATGATTATACATATTATGTAATTGGAGGATCGCATTCGGCCGAAGATCATAGACAGCTTGTGAAAGAATACCCTCTCACCCCCTTCTTTAAGTACGCTGAATGTAAAGTATATGTAGGACTCACTCACGAGGAGGTGAAGCTACTAGCATGGGACCATAACAATGATAATGATTATAGGCAAAAGATGTCATGCATTGAAAGGATCAGATTTTTTCATCATGAGTACCTAGATGCATTAAATTGTTTTGGCCCAAGGTTGTGGCATGGTTTGCGTCGCCACTGTTTACTAGAAGTGGGGATTGGAGTGGATGAGAGCACAAAATCAGAAGGGCTACGAAAATATGATTCTTGGTTTCAACTAGCCTTTCAGACCGGAGAGATGTGGGATCTCTAGGAAAAAATATTTAGCATGTGGGAGCGGAAAGAGGTCAAAGAAGGGAAGGATTGATCCACAAGTTGAGATCAAATTGAAGTCAAAGAGCAAAAGCGACTTGGTAATCGAGGAGTTAGCAAAAGACATGAAACTTTTACCTTGGAGGTCATTACAAGGTATTAAATATGATAGGCTATTAATATCGGTGCTATCTCGAGTTGTTGCCAAGGATTTTAGTTTGGACGAGATGGTTACTGAATTGCAAAAGTAAGGGTTTATAATATACAATGTTTCAGGATATTCTTCTATTATTATTGATTTTTAATTTCTAATTTCCTATTTATTGTATAGTCACAAGGTGTACATGAAGATTCAGGAGTTGATGATGCAAAAATTGAGTTTACCGACATGGGAAGAAGTGGAGCAAGCATGCCTGATAACTTCTTCCTACAAGGCATTGGAGGAATATTTTATTGTTTTTAGAGAATGGGTATGTGTCATTTGAATGTTAATACATTGAAAGCTAATGTTCTCTCCTAACAACATTGACACTTGCAGAAATCATGGAAATAAAAAAAGACCAACAACAATAATGTTAGCATTCCAGCTGCCTTTATCACACACTTAGAACGTGCAAAGTATGAGAAGAGAATGACCAAAGGGAAAGAGATGGAACTGCCTGAGGATTCGGAAACTGTGAAGAGTTTTTTGCATAGGTCCGATCCTTATAAACAGTTACATTATAGTGTATTTTATGGGGAAGTATCACAAATGCTCGATCTGTTACCGAGAAGGCACTACACTTTGCTGATAGCCCACATACCATATGGATTCCAAATTGCGGGATCAACATATGATGATGTGCCTTTCAAGTACCCCCAAATCGAGAAGATGGTAAAGGATTTCGCCGAACTGACATTGGCCCCCTTGTGGAGGATAATCATATTCCATAGCATGGGGCAATCACTGTCAGTCACAACAACTCTGAAGTCATGTTGTCATGCCACTGAAACACATGCATTGGTGTGTTACAGTTTGTTTTTAATCATTATGATACTTGTTATTATATGTTGACATTCATACCTCTAAAACATGATTTCATTTCTCTGTAGGATTAAAACAAATATTACATGTAGCCCTGGCGATCGAATGGTTAGTGCGGTCGAACATTTTTGTGTGGGTTACTATGATTCAATAACAAAGAAGAAGGCTAGAGCACATGTCAACGAGCGTAACATGGTAAATTATATCATGTGCCCAGCTATCACAAAAAAATTAAGGCATGTTTCAGGTGATAAGCGTATGGTGAATCCTTATCAAAAAGCGGCCATTAGGTACTACAACAACTTGTGCATTGAAGATGTTTCGAAATTGTGTTGCGTTGGAGAAGGACCCTGCACAAGTTAACTTCATCGAAATGAGGATCATAGGAATCTGTGACTGTCCAGATCAGGATCAAGAAGTCGGAGCTAAGCACATCAATGAGACAGAGATGTTCCAAATGACTTCACAAGAACCAATGGAACCTATTGATGAAGTAGGGGAGCTTGTTGACCTAGAAGATGTAACACAATTTGAACATACATCAGATTCAGGAGAGCATGGAGATGACACAAACGAGAATAGTCTAGAACAATCAGCGCCTAAAGAGCCTAGTGTGCCAGATTTGCTTATAGATTGATTTAGATGGCATAATGTATACCTTGAGGATTTTTGAGGCATAATGTATACCTTGACTTGATATTGTTTTTGTATATGAGAACAAAAGTAATCGTTTACCGTTTAATTTTATTCACCCGTTCATAATTTCACTTTTTAATCATTTTTTGGACTGTAATTTGTATATACATATGATTGGTCACCATGCTCTTCTCTAGTTTGGGGTATTAACATGATATTATACTTTCTCATTTATCCTAGCATGATTATATACATGAACTTGTGAATGTTCTTGATAATAAAAGGTTTTCAGTTAGCTATGTTCCAAGCTTGTTGGTTTCAAATACTATAAATGAACGTGGTATACCCAAATATTAAAGTTACAATTGGGGCAGTAGATCAAAACTTCGTCGTCCAGGAGAAGTCATTTTACCCGGTAATTTTGGGGCAACCGTACATCACAACAATGTGAATGGAGACTAAAGTGATTGATAACGGAGCGGCATTTGCCAGGATTCGAAGCCAGGATGGGAAGAGGTCGGTACAGTTCCTTACTATTCAACCAAATCACGAAAGAAATAGGGAGCACCTACGAGATCATCCACTGCGAGATGTGGGGAATTTCGTATAGGACTTCTACAGTGGAGCCTTACTAATAAGGATTGTGATGGTTCAAGGGAGAAAATAAGCATGAAGAATTTTTTGAAGAGGATGAAAATGAAGTGGTGTGAACTCGCCCACAGCTGTGTAAGTTCAGAGGGGTTGGTTTGTGATCTGCGATCTGACGGGTTGTCACACCCGAATTGATTCGTGTTGGTTATGGTAGAGTCCAACCATTTGGTGACTTCGTGTCGGGGTGGCTCTACAGGCATGGAATCGGGCAGGGTCTCGTCTTGCTACGAGATCTGGTTGGTGTTTTCGATGAGGTTGATGATGAGAGCCTCTAGTATCCTCTTAGCCTTGGCATGAGTGAGAGGTCAGTGGTTGCCTGTTTCATTGTTGCCATGGCGACTAGACATGCATTCGATGACGTTCGTTGTGCTTGCACAGATCTATGGGCGTGCCAAAAGTGTTGCCAGTTCGGTGGACACGGTGCCATTACACATTTCTCAGGTAAGCTGCTCAAGGTGACTGTGGAACAAGCGGAGGGTGTGTGAGTCGTATTGTGATGACACTCAGCGTCGTCATGGGCGCTCAACGTAACTGGGAGGTTGTGGAGCTCTGCACTAGCAGCCTCTAGTGGCGAAGGATATAGGACTCAACACAGAAGAAAACTCAACCACAGATTATGGCATGGATATACAGAGAAGCAAAGCTTGAGCAAAAAAGAGTGTGCATTACTTGAGCATGCCTACAAATTTACAACTAACGTTTTACAAGCTTTCCATGCCCTTTATATATGGGCATGGGCGGTTACAACTAAGCGTGAAGCACTCTCTTTCTCACTCTCTCTCATAATTACTTTCCATCTCTTACACTTTCTCCTCATCCCTACCCATCTTTCCGTTATGTACCCCTTGTCTGCTCCGTTGCGTCGTTTCATATATGACTGTCCGCTTTGCTTCAGTGTTTCACAGTTGGTCATCGGAAGCGGCGGACATGTATAATGGCCATATTCACATTGTCCATTAGACAATCTAGGTTTAATAAAATTCTATAAATAAGTCAAAGGGCAGTTGCCCAAGCCTAGTTAGTATATAACTAGCTTTGTAACCTAGCCCAAAGGGTTGTTGCCTTCATTGATTGTAACTGTGAGTTTGAATAATACAATTACATATTGTGTGTGGGTGTGTGTGTGTCTCTCGGTCAGATTCTTTGTTCATCTTGTCTATGTATATGATCTTGGTGTTCTTCATTATAATGTGTTGCTTATGTTTCTGCATGTTAGGAATACTCTAGGATGAATCGATTTTACATGGAAAAATAGAAATCAAAGTATCCTAGATTTTACATAGAAAACCCAAATCGGGAAAAACCATGGGACCCATCGGGTTCTAAAAAACTTCACTATGCTCAAAGTAAAACCAAGTACAACCTTTCTAGTTTTCACTAGAGGAATACATATGCCTCAAGGCAACAGCCTTGGTAATTATCATCACCCGACTAGGTGGAATGAGCAACAGAAAAGTATCTGAAAAACATAGAACAAAAGAACCTGATAAAAACTAACAAGAAAGGTGTTGTACACTTGTGGGTTCTTGATAGCAAGAACAACCCCTCATAGATCTCTATTTTCTCTTCATATAAATTATGTCACTCTCTCTCAATATGTCTCTTTGTTTGTTGTGTTTCTTCTCTCTTTTTCTGTCACATGCACTCTCTATGTCTCTATGTATCACTGACATGGTTGTCATATTGTGCAACATATATATATATATATATATATATATATATATATATAAATTCACACACACACACATATGTATACATATGTATAAGTGAGTTTTTGTCCTTTAGCCAATCCTCAAACGACTCTTAGCCGATTTAGCACTCAGCCGATTCAGCCAGTTCTCAATCCTTAGGTGGGTCTAAGTTATGGGTTCCACTTGAGTGGAAAAAACCCCACATTTTATTCAACTCTAATTCTTGCTCAACTGTTCAAACCCTAATCCGGTTTCGTAATGGACCTCTCTAGTCCACCGTCTTGATAAGAATCCTAATTCTTTCTTGACTTTCAAATGAAACCGAAGATGGCCATTAACTGATTTATTTGAAATCGTAACCCACTTTCCCTACAATGTCCAAAATGCCATATTTGCTAAACTATTAAATTATTTGGCTCTGTGTCTCCACCTTTGCCTCACTCGCTCACTCTCTTCCAACGAAATGTTTCTCCAATGGTGTTAGGGTTATAACTAGAGATAAAGAGAAAATACTCATTTTCTTGTGATACTAAGAGTTTGAAAAACCTTTTCCGTGCTAGATTGATTGATTTATCATTTAGATAAAATGTATTTTCCCTCATGCCTATAAACTTCGATTCCATCTCCTTTAAATAGGTGTTAGAATAAGAGTGCTCAAACCCTTGACTTCGATCGTGAGAGTTAAAAAAACGTTTAAATCATAAAGCTAGCTTGATTGATTTATTATATAGATGAGTGTATTTTCCCTAATTCCTAGGAACTTCCATTCCTTCTCCTTAAATAGGTGTTAGAATTAGAGTGCATGTGATGTGTGAGTGGATGTGTGTGTGGGTGCATCTGACGCATAGGATGTGTGATTGTCAGTTGGTGCACATGTATCAACATACTACACATGATAGCCATGTTGCGTAAGACATAATTACAATGATGAGAATATAAAATTATTGAAATTTTTTATTCAAACGGTTCATGCTTGGTGGTTGATATGTGAGGTTGTGTTTTAGCCTCATGCATAACATTCACAATACTATTTGAATTTGCTTTCATATCATGAAGGAATAGCTTCACGACAACGTAACCACTTTTGGGTTTGTGCTATCAACAATTAAGTAAGAACATGGTTCTTGTCACTCCCAAATGAAAAGATCATGATTTCTTGTACCTAAAGGAGTTGTTGGATGACTTTATAATTTGATGAACTAAATGGCACCCAATAGATTAACTATTTGCAAGCAAACAATATTTTGTTTTAGAAAAGAAAGTATACGCCCAGAAGGTACCAACACAATGATGTGGCTAGATAGGCACAAGATGGCGATATATCTTTAGGGCATGAGTGAAAGCCTCTAGACATGACCTTATCGAGGATATAATACATTATTGCATGTATGGGCCATTTGCCAACAGGTCAACAATGCATTGTTGCCTCGCTTATGTGAACCTAGGGATAAAATGGCCAATAGGTTTTATGGCCTCATCTTGCGAAACTTCCTAGCAATCCATTTGTAGCGATTTTCCTCTAAACCTTTATAGTCTTCATAAACATTGACGATTCTATGTGTGAGGCCCTAAATGACTATAACATAGCTACAATCTCAATGAAGAATTGGGTTCCTATATATGTGCGTATACAAGTATATTTTGCAGTACAGTAAAAATGTTATAATTTACTTATTGAGAAAAAGTATTTTTTTATAGAACAAAAGCGGCTTTTCTCATTTTTTACCTGTCATGGTTAATATAACCTATTTATAATGGATTTTTTTTTTCACTTCTTTACTTACATTTTAAATAGTTAGGACAAGCTCAATTTCTAATATAGAGAAAATCCCAATCTTGTAATTAAAAATACCTAATTCTCTAACTATGTAAATGAACGACTTAATAAATTTTTTTAATGGTATAACTTTATCCCTATTGTTAAAGTTCATGTCACTATGAGCATCATTGTTGTTCTATCACACATAGATATTAGAATAAGGATATTTATAAAGATGTGTTATTAATCGCCACTAAGACATCTGATTTATATACAAATAACCCAAGTCAATAAACGTGTTACGCTTTGCGAACAACACAAAAGTCATTATTCTTAATGTTATCCAAAGAAGAACTAGGGAAATAACCACCACTTACATAAATGTTAAGATGTTCACATTTATTAACATGGAAATAAAAACAAACTTCTCTAATTATGTTTGAAGAAATGATGTTTAGGTTCTCCTTCAAGTTCTTCCTTTGCTTCCTTTGCTTCTTTCTTATTATGATGTTCATGTAAAGCAAAACCTCCTGCCCCCACACTAACTGCTGCTGCAATTTCCTCTTCTATCTTATGTCTATGGGCATGTTCTGGATCCTTTTTAGCTTCATGTCGTTCATACTATATAAAATACAAATACTGATGTCAATTTTTTGAGGTTGATAGGATATGAATAATTAAATATGGTTAAAACAAACAGGGCCAAAGTACAAGACCTTAACAACTAGAACCAACACCTTTATAGCTACACATTGAACTAAAACACAAATGGATATGAATACATACATAATGTGATTGCGCTACAAGCACTCACGAACACATGAACATAAGTTTCACATTCTAACTATAGGTAAATCACTTTTTCATGGATGAACTATCGATTTTATAATGATGATAACAACCTCATATTAAATTATTAACCATAAGGTTGAGAAGTTTGAGTTAAAGAACAATGTCCAATAGTGGTCACATGTTTAAATGCAAATTTCCTTAAAATGTGTAGATATTTTCTTAGTATGTTGCTTAAACATCCAAGAACCACATGGATGTTGATATACACATCATTAAGACACAATAGAAGCTTTAATTTTAGAATCTCAATAGCATGAAGTAAGAAAGTTTCTATTCAAGAATTTAATATGCATGGTTCATATATTTGGTCTTGCTCTAAATTAAGATAGTAAAACCACTCACCTTCATATCATTTTGAAAGAAAAACTCTTTTTTTAGTTTCACTTTATGAGGTTGAAAACGTCGGTGTTCATAATTTTTTCATTTTTCATTGCTATTCGTTTACAACTAGTCCAACTCCACTTAGCCATAAAACAATTGTTTTCGTTCCTTACTATGAAAAGTAATCCATTTCTAGAAAATTTTCATTTTTTTTTTGGTGCATGTACATCGGGGTAACAAATACCCTAATATTTGGTGGCCTAAAACTAAATTGCAAATACACCCTCTTTCTCCTTTCTTTATCCGGCTCATTCCAAACACAAACATCTCTAGACACACTTAAACAAGCTAGATATCCTATTTATTTCACACATGAAATTACTTTCCCTTACAATATAAGGTTTTAAAAATGGATTATAGTGTTTAACCCTCTCACATTTGAGTTCAATAATAAAATCTTGGCTTATCTTCATTTTATTTGAAATAAAGTCTCAATTCCCTAGGGCAAGTCATTCTAGGATTGTCTAGCATCATACAAAATGAGCGAGTTGACTCAATGGATGACGTTACATAACATGGCATCTCCAATATGTTTGTTTGCGCAATTGTGGAGATTTGGACCTTGATAAATTGGTTCATTGAACATGGCTCGACACTATCATAAATGTCCAACTTTAAAAAGGAAAGTACAAGAAAGAAATATTACCAATGCAAAGGCTCCTGCAGCTAGAGCACCCAGTTCACTTGCATGTTCTTTGTGTTTGGAAGCCTTTTCATCCTTCTCAAAGTCTTGATATTGAGGAGCAGGAGAAGAATTGACATAATCCCCATCCTTACCCTCCTCTTCCTTGTGATGGAAGAAATGGTGATGTTGGTTGTGCTCTTCAGCCATACCAAAATTTGATCAAGATGAAAGAGAAATAAAGAAAATTGAATTTGGTTTCAATGCATCACAAGCCTCCCTTATATAACCCATTCATGATTTAATATATCACAGTTCATACTTTGTATATGCTTATCTTTTCAAGGTCACCCCATCCATGACTTTTCATAAAGTTTGATATTATCCCAAAATGTATGAAGAAAAAAATGGTTGGTTGATGTATCCAACGAAGCAACAATCCTCCCATGTTGTCACCACTTGAAGAGTGGAGCCTTTCTCCACATATAACCCCACTGTCTTAAAGTCCTTGTAGGGAGACATTTTGTGTAGGTGACATGTGGATCGTTAGAAATGTTTTCAATCTTGTCTTAGTCCTTCCCCATTTTTTATTGACACATGGCAAGCTATATGGTCAGATACATTTTGTCATTTATTTGTTTATCACAAAGCAGTCATATTTACACTCTATAAATTGTTACACATAACTACTCACATTCTCATAATATGAGAATTTATTTTTGTGGATAATTCTTAAGCATATATGGCTTAGATGGAGATACCCATGAGTTGCCTTATACATTCGTTTACGAGTGTTTTGACATATCATAATCATCGTCAGTTAAAATAATATGGCTTAACATATGATATAGAATCATCAATTTTCTTGCAAGGACTGAGTGTTGTTAACTCCATAATAAATTCTCATATGCACAATAATCACTCCTTTTTAGTTAGTTTCTCACCATTACTTTGTTCTTTTTTTATCATGCTTTCAATGTTGGTCTTTTCATGTTTTCCTTATAAGAGAAACTCTAAACAACCTTTAGGAAATTAATTTTTATTTGAGGCTTACATAATATAATCATTTCAATATGTAGTTCTAACACATGCATGCATAAGAATGTCATGACTCATGAGGTCATCGAATGGATTATGGTACTAGTTTATATAGAAAACCACATCAAATTTTATAACTAGCCCTCCTAAGGGAAATTGTGGATTAGAAGGTGGTCCACATGTTGGACCTCTATTATAGTTCTCTGCACTTAGACCACTTTGTCTATCGGCCCTCATCAAGGGAAAAGGTAATGTAATATATGTTGTGGAGCTAGAGTGTTTACTAGGGCCACCACTCAAAAGCCACGTGTCTAGTGTGATCTGTGGAACCTTGAATGTGCATAGCCTAATGGTACATGCTATATATTGAATAACTATTGAAGATATTTCATGTTCTTCAATTGTGCATGAATGTAGGCTTAAGAACGAATGATGCATGGGTAACATGAGCTAATATTGACAAGGTAATAATAGTGAAGTCTAGAGTTTTTAATTCAACGTCAAGTTTTGCGAAAAGGTTGTCTTAAATTTCCTTTCTTTTAGTAATTCTTTATACTACTAGTAGGAAACGTCGAGGAGAGGCAAGAATGCATAGAAAACCTTAATTTACAAGTTGTGCTCAAAAGCACTACAAGAAACTATAAAATAATGTCCAAGGAAATATCATGAAGCAATAGAAACTCATGCAATGATGGGTGTATGTGAGAAAAGCTTGATAAAAAATAGCTGGTTTAGAGAAGGCCAATTGGAGATCATGTGATTACACTGTACCCATGTGGTTAATAATCCCCAAACATCTCACTCAGTTAAAAAATTGGATATAATGTTTGGGAATGAGATCAATTATTTGAATGTTCTATCCAATTGTGGGAAAGAATTATATGGTTGTTGGTTCAACCTTCCTAAGAAATGCTTAAGATTATGGCAATTTCAATATCTTAGGAATTGCATCTTTGAACAAATTTGGCAATTTATGCATCCAATTCTAACATTTTTTTACAGAAGATGTACGCAACGAGTAAAACCTCAAGTAAGTAGCACCACAGGAATAATCTTTCTTCCAATGACAAAGCAATGTGCAAGACTACATGTTTTCTATCAATAATGTGACTTAATTTATCTCATTGTCTCTATTTTGATTGATTGGTACAATTGTGAGCTCAATAATGATGCTCCAATATGTTCAATGATTTTATGTCTCGAATGGTGGAAAAAATGGCAAATTCCTTTTAATAATGACAAAGTTTATATCTATTTAATCCCACATTAAATAAAATCCCATGATCACCTTATAATTAGATTATAATCCAAATGATATGAGAGTGATTATGGATGCCCTCAAATTGTATGGTTAGCTGTTGGATTGCATGTTAACTTCAACAAGTCCAAACTTCTACCCTTGACACCATATAGTTGGCATCAACTTTTGTGGCCAGGTGAAGTTGTTAACCCAAATGAAATGGTTAGACATCTTGGCTATCCATTGGGATGGAATGCAACAAGGAAAAGAAAGGTTGAATGGGTTCTGCACAAAGTGAGACAAAAGCTAAGCTATTGGAAGATTGCAACATGGTCACTCCATGTCAGATTGCAGATGGTGCAATCAATATTCATGGCTTACATGCAGTATTACTTAATTATGATTGATTGGCCAAAACACATGATACAAAAGATTAAGTAAAAAATTATAAGCAGCTTTTGGTGCTCTAAGCAGTCGCATAGAGGTATACGACTCCTATCACTAGAGAAGATATGCACTCCACGATTGAGTGGAGGGCCAAATATTCTTAATTTGCATTTGCATATGTTGGCTAGAAAAGCTACTTTATTGCCAATATTTGCTAAACAAACATTGCCTTGGGCAAGAATTCTATCTAATATCTATGATCATTTGAAAACCAAGTCATTTGGCTCATGGGATACTAACCATTGGGATGTAGTGTGTGGAAAGCTTGACGGGCACATTAAAGGTTGTCCGTTTAGCTCAAAGCTTCTAAAGCACTGGAAGGAAGTATTGCACCACATAAAATGGAGAGGTAGGAATTCAGAATCAGGGAACTCTTTACGCCTCGAAAGCTTACATTGGACTGGTATATTCCCACATTCACTAGCTGAACAAGAGCCTAGGAAAGCTTCTTTTTTCACAAAGAAGGGGCTGAAATCAATTGCAGATGTGGTAAATGACCAAGGTCACTTATTGTACTTCAATGACATGACATGACATGTCGATATAGTCTTGGACCACATCATCGTGTTATCTGGAATCAAGTTACAGAGTTGGTACTTTCCTTAGTACTTGTGCCACCTCTTGATAGAGATCTCAGGATTCAGGATTGGATGTTACAGAAAGGGAACATTGTTATTCCAATGCATAACATTACAACACATTCAGTGTATATGTTGTTGCAACCTATCCCATACTTTCACAAACATGCAAATGCATTATGGAACCTACACAAAACGCAATCTTGGTGGAAAAACAAGCTTACAAGCTTATGGAGGTCTGGTCTTCCAATTAAGCAATGGGTATTCCTATGGAGATGCTTATTGGGTGTGATCCCGATTGGGTCAAATCTTCAAAAGAGATCGATAGCCTCCCTGCATTGTGCAAGATGTGGTGGACGATTGGAAACGGTCTCACACTTATTGTGGACTTGCTCATTCACTACAACATTTGTACAAAGACTAAGTGCATCTCTTTATCACATATTTCCTAGCCGAAGGTTTGGCAAACACTTTTGGATATTTGGACAAATTCTATGCGCCCTATCCAACAATGCCTATTTTCTCCAATGGACACGATTTTGGGCACTCTCGACCATTTGGACAACCCGCAATAATAAGGTCTTTGATGGAAACCAACTGCATGAAGTTAGCTTCTTTAAGTAATCCCTCAGGCAACCTCTATTTGATTGTTTGCAACTTAGACACATCACACCTCAAATTTACAATCTTTACTTTGAGTGCTTTTAAGCTCTTTAGTGTCTAATCAACAAGTATATTTTTCTTTATTATTTGTGGGTTTTCACCTCACTTTGAAGTTTCCCACTAGTAATACAAGTGTTACTTAAAAAGGAAAAAGAAAAAGAACTGTTAAGCGAGCAAGCTCAACCAGATCCGGATCGGCATCTGGAAGGATGAGCCGGATCGGTATCTGGAAACAACTGGCCGGATCGGGGAGACGGATCGGAGAGCCGTTTTCGAGCGGAACCGGAAGCCTAGTAGTATCCTAGACTACTAGGTAATCATTATCTCGTAGTTAGTGTCAGTCGCATGTAGGAATATTTAAGTACCTGTCACTACTTTTGTCAGCCCTTTATGAACTTGTATAAATAGTGTTGTTTAGCACATTGTATGTACAGAGTTGGAGAGTTATTTTGAATAAACATTTTACGTTTAGCTCTCTCTGTCTCCCCTGTGTATAATCTCTTTGTGTATTAAGCTTTTCCATTAAACCTCTTATTCTCTGTTGCTATCCGGCTGAGCCGGTTCTGTCTATCGCTTCCGCACATTTACATTCACATGGCATCAGAGTGCGAGGGTTGAGAACGTCTGCAACCGACACTTGCTTCCGTAGACGAACCCTCGAACCCGGTAACAATAGATAGAGAGAAGATATGGATAGAGGAATGGCGAGTTCACTTCCAATAGAGAAGCTCGATCGGAGCAACTACGCGTCCTGGTCATATAAAATGCACCAGTACCTACTGGGGCATGGATATTGGAGCTTCGTGAAAGGAACAAATGAAGTAGTACTGGAGCCGTCACACAAGGACTTCCCCATATAGGAGCAAGGAGTGAGCCGAGTATTGTACTGCCTCGCGTCCTGTGTGCACGATCAAATGCTCGGTTACATCAAGGATGCAAAGATGCCATAGGAGGCCTAGGGAAATCTGAGGAAGATTTTCGCCGCGAGTACCACATCCCATAAGTTGTAGCCCGGCAAGTGCTGAACAACATTTGGCAAAGAGACACGTCGGTTACGGATTACACCACCAAGATAAAGGAGATTTGCGACGCACTCGGGTCCATCAACATGATAGTGGACGAAAAAGAGATGGTACAAATCTGCCTCGGTGGTCAAATGCAAAGGTATGGGCCAATCCGGACAGCGATCTGCACTCGGGAGAAATCACCGTCTCTCTTCGACTTGCAATCGATGCTGATGGTTGAAGAAAACCATGCGAGTGGGTCAAGGACCACTCAATCGGATGGCCGGATGCTATACACGGAGATAGATCGGCCCCATGGACGTGGTGGACGAGGTGGGTCAGCACGCAATAGAGGAGGCCAACAAGAGTAGGACTGGAGGCAAATAGGAGGTGTCGACAACAATTCCGAACCCTCCACAAGCTAGGGGAGTCAAAGCAACGTCGGGAGCTGGCAAGGAAAGGCCGACACAGAGTGTTGGTACTGTGGCAAAAAGGGCCACAGGGAAAGCGAGTGCTAGAAGAAGCGCGCCGATTCGGACAAATCCGGATCTGGCAAAACTGATCGGGAGAACCGGCAAAGCTCGCACTACGCGTAAGGATCAGAAAGATCTGGAACTGGGAAAACCGGTAAAGAGCCAACCTTCGTGATGAAACACAAGGCTAACTCAATGAAGAAGACTACTTCCAAATCGGAGGAAGTATGGTACGTTGATTCTGGAGCGTCCAACCACATGACGAGCCATGAAGAGTGGTTCTCCTTTTTGGAGAAACTGGAACAACTGGGGATTGTCGAAACCGGAGACGACACCCCTCACCCGATTGTGCATGTCGGAGAAGTCCCTTTAAGCCATGTCAGACAAAAGGGAAGCTGATGAACGTACCACACATTCCAACTATCACAAAGAACCTGGTGTTAGTTGGACAAATCGTCAACTAGGGGATGCAGGTGCGGTTTATGCACCTAGGGTGCTTCATCGAGGAAGAAGACCAGATACTTGCGCCAGGGTGCAGAGAAGGGAGAATGTTCATCCTCAACACCAATGACGTTGGCACTGCCATGTTTGCCAAAGGGCAGAAAGTCGAGTCGGATGTCGACTTGTGGCACAAGTGGATCAACCATTTCAACTACCGGAGGCTTAAGGACCTGCAATTGAAATAGGTTGTCTTCGGTTTGCCAAAATTTAGCGGTCCGAAGGCCGAAATTTGTGAAGCCTGCCAACTCGGGAAGCAACACCGGCTTCCATTCCCCACCGATCAAAACCGGATCCCTAACAAGCTTGATTTAATCCATTCGGATGTATGGGGACCGGCACAAAACGTTAGTCTTGGCGGGAATCGGTATTTTGTCTCCTTCATCGACGACTACAGCCGGCACACGTGCATGTACCTCATCGAGAGGAAGAGCGAAGTCTTTGAGTGTTTCCGGAACCTTCAAAGCTTGGTTGAACGGGAAACGGAGAGGAAGATCAAGTGTCTGCGGTCGGATGGCGAGAAAGAATACTTTTCTGGCCAATTCAACAATTATCTGCAACAAACTGGAATTAAGAGAGAATTCAGCTGTAGATACACGTCGGAGCAAAACAGTGTGGCTGAAAGGAAGAACCGGTTGATTGTCGACGCAACAAGGGAAATGCTGGAGGAGAAGAGCATGCCTCAATTCTATTGGGTTGAGGTGGTCCGGACGGTCGTCTACATCTAAAACCGGATCGGTGACAAGGTGTCAGCACAGTAGCTGTATTTCGGGCGCAACCCGAATTTGAGACACCTTCGGATATTCGATAGCATAGCATATGTGCATGTACCGGATGAGAAGCGGAGAAAGCTAGATCTAAAGTCGGAGAAGTGCATCCTAGTTGGCTACTCGCATGAACAGAAGGGGTATAAGTGCTATAACCCTCAGACTAAGCCGGTCCGAGTAAGCCGAGATGTCGAGTTTGATGAGACGGTGTCGTGAAGGATTTGCTTCACGATATAAAAATAAATTTAAATATTGAATTCGGTAATATTTCAAACACTTGAACTCACAACCTGATAAACCAAGTACAATGTATATACCACTAGGGTAGGCTATTTGTTTTTAGAAATGTAATGTCAAGAATGTGCTTCACTATATAAGAATAAACTTAAATATTGTATTAAGTAAAATTGAGGTACTTGAACCCTCAACCTTGTATATCAAGCACAAAGCATACACCACTAAGCTAGGTTATTTGTTTTAGGGTTATATCCATCATTATACTTATCCAATATATATTTTCATACATGGGAGCTCAAATGGGCATGATGGCTATAATGCATCACATGCAATGCATGTGCACCAAATGGCGATCTTGCATCACATGTAACTCATGCATTACATGCATGCCATCCTCCTACACATTACCATATGCATGGCAATACTTATAAAAAGAGGGGAAAGAAAAACAAAAGGGGATCAAGAGAAAGTTAGAACATAATTAATAAAATAAACAAGTTAGCTTGTTGGTGAAGAGGCTTGTGTTTCCATGTTCGAGTCAAGGGTTCAAATCAAGAGTCGGTAGAGAAAGGGTTCATCTTGTTATAAAGCATTGTAATGTTGGTAAAAACTTGTTCTCTTAATATAAATCATGCTCATATCTTATACTCTTTCTTCTTAAATCATACATTCTCTCTGTCTTTTATCTATGCTCATCTCTCTCTCACACGTTAGTTTAAACTCTTATTCTGCTTATCCTTAATCTTCCTAGCATTTGTGCGCAACGCCTTATAAAAGTTTTGTCAACTCCCTTTAACCTTAGTACCTGCGACTTCACCACATGAACCACAACTACCCCAACACATTTGGTGAATTTGACGTGAAGGTGGCATCAAGGAAAAATGGAGGAGCAAATGAGGCTTATGTGTGCGATGATAGAACGAATGATGTGAGAGCAAGGGATGATGGCAAGTATCGAAAAAGCCGTCGACAATATTCTTGCACAAGTAATGAAGAAATGCTTAAACGAGGTGTTGACGAAGCTGCCAAATTTAATAGCCTTAGTCGAGTCGTTGTGATTGGGCTACAACAAAGGATCCAGGAGCTATAGAGGGAGCATCAGACATGGGCAACTTTCGAAAGAGCATTATTGAATGAATACAACCTCAACGATATGTCAAGGATGACAAGGTGAGCTTTCATGGATTGGGTAGAGTCTAATAAACATTTAAGTGTTTTGGAAGTGTTAAAAGAGTTTTCAGAAAGATTTGAGCAATTAAATGTTAGGGATAGAAATATAATAATGCCAGATAAAGTAATATTGTTTCTACAAGCTACTAATATTAAAGACAGGAAAGACTTGGGAATGCTTCTGGAAGATCAGAATAGTCCTACTGGACTTACCGAAGATTGGGAGGAGGTGAAAAGGGCTTGCACCCATTTTTGTAAAAGAAAGTTATGGTTTATGGAGTTGCTGGAGAAGGGAGACGAAACGGGGAATGACTCGGGAGAGAAGAAAATAAAAGATTCACTCTTGCATGAATTGGTGAAAGGCATGAAAGAGTTGTCAATCAAAGTGACGAAGCTAGAATCGGGACAAAGCTCGACTTCATCAAGGCAACGAGGTGGAATGGTCTGCAGATGTATGTGGTGTGATAGTGTCGACCACCAAAAGAAAGACTGTCAAGAACATAGGGATTCTCTTAATCATGGTAAAATCTACTATCAAGATGGAAAGATTCACTTGACAAAGACTCAACAACCAATCTAGCTCAACTTCGGGAAATGCGGAATGAAAAAGCTAATGGAAGACGTCGAGAGAGAAACGACTCAAGCGATACAATTCGTGACAAACTTCAGGTTGTGTGTAGAAGACTCATATGGTGGATTTGACTTTTGGCAGGGTGTGATGGAGTATGCAAGAAAAGGGGAGGTTCGAGTGGATGAATTAAAAGGAGCGGGAGATGAAATACGACACTTCACTGGATAGAATGATCTAGTAGACGCACTATCAGCATTCGCCCAAGTGAATGCACAAGATGTACTAGTGGAAGAGAAGCGAAAGAGAGTTGAGGAGGTTAATCTAGCAAAAAGGCATGAGACACAAGAACAAGAGAGAAGAGAGATCGAAAAGGATGCTCCTGAGTCGAAAGAAGCTGATAAAGTAAAAGGGAAGACAAACCCAACTTTCCAGCTTCCTTCGGACACAGAAGACGTGACATATTTAAAACACGTCACGGAAGAAATTACGAGAGTGTGTTCAGCAACACTCTAAGATCTAGATCGTGACACCATCAATGTTGTAAGTGTAAAGAAGATAAATAATATTGCAATTCATGAAGGGGATAGGAGTCATTATACAAAGAACCATTGGGCTCATGCGACAACAGAGGCGCCTACACAATTTTCGGACCAACAAATTCCTTATATTTCTTTGATAGATCATGGATAAAAAATTAGCATGATTTCTTCGGAATGTTATGCTCAAGGAAGGTGGCCAATCGATAAGAATCATGGGTCGAAGAAAAGAGTTGCAATAGAGATGACGGAGGATCTATTCGGAGCATGTCCCAGTGTGAAAGTAACAATGGGAGATGTGTCGGTGGATCAAAATTACTATGTGCAAGATGGAGCAACCTACCCTATTATCCTTGGTCAACCATACAATAGCCTAGTAAGTATGGAAACAAAGGATGGTGAACCATACATCAACGTAGTAAGGATGGAAACAACTGTGATTAATGATGATTCGACTTTCGTAAGGATCAAGAGTCATGATGGAAGGAAGAGGGGCCAGTTCTTAACCATAACGTTTAACCGTGAAAGAAACAAAGAATGGTTGAGGGAACATCCAATTCAAAAATGGAATGAAGAGTTTTTTCAAGATTTTGGATGAACTTTGCACAACCAGTGTGCAAGTTCAGAGGGGCTGGGTGTCGTGAAGGATTTGCTTCACGATATAAAAATAAATTAAAATATTAAATTTAGTAATATTTCAAACACTTGAACCCACAACCTTATAAACCAAGCACAATGTATATACAACTAGGGTAGGCTATTTGTTTTTAGAAATGTTGTCAAGAATGTGCTTCACTATATAGGAATAAACTTAAAATACAATAAGTAAAATTGAGGGACTTGAACCCTCAACCTTGTATATCAAGCACAAAGCATACACCACTAAGCTAGGTTATTTGTTTTAAGGTTATATCCATCATTATACTTATCCCATATATATTTTCATACATGGGAGCTCAAATGAGCATGATAGCTATCATGCATCACATGCAATGCATGTGCACCAAATGGCGATGATGCATCACATGTAACTCATGCATGTCATCCTGTTGAGCGGCAAGCTCAACCGGATCCGGATCGGCTGAATAAGCCTGAGCCAGATCGCCATCCGGAAGGATGAGCCGGAGCAAGTGAGCCGATGAGCTAGGGAGCTAGTTAGCCGGATCCAGCAGTAACCGGAATCCTAGTAGCAGCCTAGACTACTAGGTAGTTAATTTCTCGTAGTTAGTGTCCGATGCTTTTGTGAGCATTGAAGTAGACCATACTTTTGTCAGTCCTCTTAGGATTTGTATAAATAGTGCTGTTGAGCACATTGTATGTACAGAGAATTTTACATAGTTGTTGATAATAGATTTAAGTTGTTCTGGTCTGTCTCTATCGTTTTCTGCATACCTTTTGTGAGTTAATCTCTCTCTCTCTCTCTCTCTCTCTGTTGCTATCTGGCTAAGCCAGTTGTTTAATGCTGTTGCACCTTCATTTTTACATGGTATCAGAGCGCGAAGGTTGGAACCTCTGCAGCCGACATCGGCATTTGAAGACAAACCCTAAGACTCGGTAAGAACAGAAAGAGAAGTGATGGACGGAGGAATGGCTAGCTCGCTCCTGGTGGAGAAGCTCGACAGATCCAACTATGCATCTTGATCATACAAGATGCACTAGTACCTGCTTGGGCATGGTTACTAGACGGAGCTACGACACAACACCTGATGCGGCACACAAGGACTTCCCAGTGTGGGAACAAGTGGCGAGCAGAGTGATGTACTGCTTTGCATCCAGTGTCGGAAACCAGCTGTTGAGCCATGTCTGAGATGCCAAGACGCCAAACGAAGCTTGGGGAAACCTGAAGAACGTTTTGGCAGCAAACACTACGGCCCGGAAGTTGCAACTCCGATAGGAGTTGAGCAATGTCTGACAAAAGGACATGTCGGTAGCCGATTACACGCCCTGAATCAAAGAGATATGTGACTCACTTGCCTCTATCAACGCCACTGTAGAGGAAGATGAGATGGTGCAGATCTGTCTTGGAGGCCTAGGTCTAAGTTCGGAGCGTTCCGAACGGCGATATGTACAAGGGAGAATATGCTGTCATTTTTCAACTTACAGTCGATGCTCCTTGTAGAGGAGAACCACGCTAGTGTATCAACAACTGCACCCGCCGATAGCCGGATACTGTACACAAAGGCGGATCGGCCCCATGGGCATGGTGGATGAGGCGGGTCAGCTCGCAATGGTAGTGGCCGGCAAGAGCAGGACCGAAGGCATAGAGAACGTGTCGACAACAGTTTTGGACCCTCCACAAGCAGGGGGAGTCAAGGCGGCGCCGGAGGCCGGCAAGCAAAGCCTGACATGAAATGCTGGTACTGTGGTAAAAAGGGCCACAGAGAAAGCAAGTGCTAGAAGAAGCGCGCCGATTCGGACAGATCCGGATCCAGCAAGGCAATACTCATACTACGTAGAAGGATCGGGAGGATCCAAAACCAGAAAAACCGGTAAAGGGCCAACCTTGGCGATGAAACATGAGGCTAACTCGATGGAGAAGACCACTTCCAAATTGGAGGAAGTGTGGTATGTTGATTCCGATGCGTCGAATCACATGATGAGCCACAGCGAGTGGTTCTCCTTCATGGAGAAACCGGAACAACCTGGAGTCGTCGAAACTGGAGACGACACTCCTCACCCAATCGTGCATATCGGAGAAGTTCCTTTGAGTCACGTCGGACAGAGGGGGAAGCAGATGAACGTATTACACGTTCCGACTATCACGAAGAACCTAGTGTCAGTCGTTCAGATCGTTGACTAGGGGATGCAGGTGCGGTTTACGCACCTTGGGTGCTTCATCGAAGAAGAGGGCCAGATAATTGCACAAGGGCGCAGAGATGGGAGGATGTTCATCCTCGACACCAATGACGTCGGCACCACTTTGAATCAGAAGATTAAATCGGATATTGATCTCTTGCACAAGCGGATCGGCCATGTCAATTACCAAAGGCTTCAAGACCTGCAAATGAAACAAGTTGTTTTCGGTTTGCTAAAGTTCAGTGGCCGGAAGTTCCAAATATGTGAAGCCTGCCAACTCGGGAAGCAACACCGTCTTCCATTCCCCACCGAACGAAACCATAGCCATAACAAGCTCGACCTTATTCATTCGGATGTATGGGGACCGACATAGAACGTTAGTCTTGGCATGAGTCAATACTTCGTCTCCTTCATTGACGACTACAACCGCCACACTTGGATCTACCTCATTGAGCGGAAGAGAGAAGTCTTCGAGTGTTTCCGGAACCTGCAAAGCGTGGTTGAACGGGAAACAGAGAGGAAGATCAAGTGCCTGCGGTCGGATGGCGGGAAAGAATACGTTTCTGGCCAATTCAACAGTTATCTTCAGCAGAATGGAATTCAGGGAGAATTCAGTTGCAGGTACACACTGGAGCAAAACGGTGTGGCCGAAAGGAAGAACCCGTCGATTGTCGATGTGGCAAGGGAAATGCTGGAGGAGAAGAGCATGCCCCATTTCTACTGAGCTGAGGCGGTCCGGACGGCCGTCTATATCCAAAACCAGATCGGTGACAAGGTGTCCATGCATGATTTGTATTTCGGGCGCAAGCCGAATTTGAGACACCTTCAGCGATTCGGTAGCATTGCCTATGTGCATGTGCCGGATGAGAAGCGGAGGAAGTTGGATACAAAGTCAGAGAAATGCATCCTGGTTGGTTACTCGCATGAGCAAAAGGGGTATAAGTGTTATAACCCCCGGACGAAGCAGGCCCAAGTTAGTCGGGATGTTGAGTTTGATGAGACGGCATCATTGTGTGGCTTACTGGCTCCGACTTCCGACCCCGACCCGATACCGGAGGATGAGGCTAGTGAGCCTAAGCCGGTCCCATTAGAAGACTAAGGGTTCGAGACTCTAGCTGTGAGTCCGGAATCGTTTCGGTTTGGCAGGCCGAACGAGCGACTGGGTCAGATAGACCAGTCGGAAGATGAACCAGTGAGTAGTGGAGACTCTGCCATGTTCCCCCCGCACAAGGAACTGAGGAAACGGTTCACGTGCAAGGAGAAAGGGAAGAAGAAGATGTCGAGATACGAAACCGGAAACGTTGAGTCATATCAGAGCAAATTCGACTCCGGAATGGATGAAGGCGGATCTTCGGGAACGAAGTCCGACCTGGCCAAGAAGGGCCCCAAACTGGGTAATACCAAGTTACGTCGGTCTTCCCGCCTAAAGAACCCCGTTATGCAGTACTGGTACAATGAGTACATGGCGCATCATTATGCATACATGACCAATGTGGGTGAAGTGCGTGAGCCGGAAAACTACGCAAAAACGGCAAAGGACGCAAATTGGCGTGCCGCTATGAAGGAAGAAATGCAGGCACTTGATGCCAACGACACATGGGACCTAGTTGACCCTCCCCGACACTGTAAACCGATCGGATGTAAGTGGGTGTACAAGATAAAGCACAATGCCGACGGTTCGGTTAACCGGTACAAGGCCCGGTTAGTGGTGAAGGGATACGCGCAGACCCATGGAATTGACTACGATGAGACCTTCGTTCCGATAGCTAAGATGACGAGGGTTCGTGTGGTGCTAGCGGTTGCTGCGGCAAGGGGGTGGCATCTTCACCAGATGGACGTGAAGAATGCATTTCTTCAAGGTGATCTTGAAGAAGAGGTCTTTATGACCCAGCCCCCCGGTTTTGAGTCGGAGATGAACAAGTCAGCGGTATGCCGGCTGAAGAAGTCACTTTATGGCCTGAAGCAAGACCCTCGAGCTTGGAATGCGAAGATCACACACCGATTGCGTAAGATGGGGTTTGCGGCCTCCAAGTCCGACTCTTCGTTGTTCATTTGGCAAGGTCCGGATGGTCTGGTTTGCATCTTGTTGTATGTTGATGATCTAGTCATCACCGGACCCGAACTCGATGAAATTAGTCGAGTCAAGTCCCAGGTGTCAGACGCATTTGAGATGAAGAACCTGGGGGACCTTCACTATTTGCTTGGGATCGAGGGAACCCGAACGCCCGACGGCATATTGCTCTCACAAAGACACTATGTGTTGAATATGTTGTACAAGTTCGGCATGATGGAATGCCGACCGATCTCCACACCCTTGGACCGGAACCAGAAGCTCCGTCCCGACTCCAGACTGGCCTGTGATGAGAAGCAGTTCCGACAAATCATCGGAAGCCTTATATATTTGACAATCACCCGACCCGACATCAATTATCCGGTCGACCGTGGAGCACCTTTTGTGCGTGCATCGAATTTTGCAATATGTGAGCGGCACGAAGGACTGTGGACTGTTATATTGGCATGGTATAACCGAAGAGCTATGTAGCCGACTGGGCCGACGATGCATCAGATCACTAATCCACCTCCAACTATATGATTTCCCTAGGTAGCGCGGATGTTGCATGGAGCAGCAAAAAGCAGCCAACAGTGGCCCTTTCGAGCACTAAGGCTGAATACCGGGGTGCTACCGTTGCCACCTGTGACGCCATTTGGCTTCAACGATTGCTGCAAGACCTGCGGATCAAGGTGCCGACCCTGATCCTGATCTACTGTGACAACATAAGCAGCATGCAGCTCGCCAAGAACCCCATATTCCACGCTCGCACAAAGTGACAAGAACTACACACTCTCTATGCGCAACGCTCGACCACAACCGAGCTTAGAATCATACACAGAAAATGGGAAATGAAAGCATGACACAAAGGAGAGAAGAGTAACAGGATGTTTAACGTGGAAAACCCTGAGAGGGAAAAACCACGGGAGTTCACAGACTCCAAACTATCACTATATCACAATGATTACAACAGTGACCTCACGGAGGCAACGACCTCGTGCTCACGATCTTCGCCAAAGGCAGCGGTTACAACAGAGGCAACGACCTCTTCCTCTCTCTCTCTCTCTCTCTGTACACTGTTACACGCTCTCTAGTCTTGCGCCAACAACAATGACAACAACTAACTGCTAAATTTGCCCTAAGTCATATTTATACTAATATGACTTTTCGGCTATTTACAAATATAACCCCAATGGACTCTCAGAAACATATTTACGAATATGTCCCTTCATCCGGTGAACACTCCTCACTGGGCCTGCATCATCCGGCGCTTGCCGGGCACTCATCATCCGGTTCTCACTGGGTCTTCCGTTTCCGAGTACTCCTCATCCGGTTCTCACCGGGTCTTCCGTTGCCGGGTACTCCTCATCCGGTTCACACCGGGTCATCCCATCCGGAGGGACCTGTTTCCTAACAAACTCCCCCTTCACACTCTGCTCGATGGTGTCAAGTGGTGCTTCTTCCTCCAATTCCTGTTCCTTGCCTGCCTGGTCTCCGACCTCCGGTTGGGTTGGCTGTTCCGTAAAAATTTGCTGCTCCGGCTCTGCTTGATTCTGTGGTGCCGGTGCTTCCTCACCGCTTCGTCCAGGTTCTTCCTGTTCTCCCTCCGTTCCAGGCTCTGTTCTGTTACCAGTGTCGCTTTCTCCGGTCTCGACTGGTCGGCTCGGTACGCCTTCTTCCTCTGCTCTAGTGTCTTCCGGTCTCAGCTCTTCTTCTTCTCCGGCATCGGTCTGCTCCTGCTCTTCTTCTTCTCCTTCGAACGGAAGTTCTTCTTCGGGTATTCCTCGTCGGTTGGTTCAACTTCAGCCGATCGCTCTCCCTCACTTATAGTGATTGGCGTCGTTCTTCCCTTGGCTTCCTGTCGTAACCGGTCCTGCTCGTATTTCTCCAACTCCAACTGAGTTGCGAGCTGCCCGTCATCCAACCTCTCTACCAACCCTCAGATTTCTTTGAGATGTTCTTCCGCTAAAGCGTAGAAATCCTCTGACAATTCTTCCCGAATGGCGACGATACTTTCTTCATCCATCTTGTAGAACTTGTCACCGGTCTTCCTCCGATTCTCGGCATCCGCTCGGAGTGTCTGCAGCTCGGCTGCCTGTTGTGACCACTCCTTCCATAGCTTTTCCGTACTTTCGTTGATGCTTGCCTGAGCTCGGGTACTCCAACCTGACATGATGAGCTTGATCCAGTCAACCCCCGCCTTAGAATGCGCATAAGCTTCTTGTTTTTCCTTCCTTGCCCGTTTTATAATGTCGGCCATTACCTGAGCCTGGGCCTCGTAATCCGCTTTCTGCTTTTCATAGGTACTTTGCAGTTTGCTGATCGTGAAGGTCGATTTTTCCTTTTCTTCATTCCTGATCTTGGTCAGATCCAGCTTTTCCTGCCTTAGCGCCTCTAATTCCTTCCTTCTCTCCGTTGCTTGGGCTATTTCCGCCGACAATGCTTCCTTGTTGGCACTGACCTCATCTATTGCCTTAGCTAGGTCTAATCGGGTCTCTTTGAGCTGTTCTTTCAGCTTCTCTATTTGCCGGTCATAGTCTGCTGCCCGTTTCTTGTTGTCCGACTCGGCCTGCTTGTGATCTCGGTAGAGACGGTCGAAGTCCTCCGTCTTCTGCTTCAGGCGTCGGTTTGCCTGAGCTCTTAACTGATCGTCCCGGTCCTTCTGTTGTCGGAGTTCTTCCTGCAGTCGTTCTATCTCCTGCTCGGCATGTCGACGCAGTCGGTCCTTCTCCTTTTGCAGCTTCTCTTTTTCTTCTTGCAGTCGGTCATTAGTGGCTCGACCTTTCCGGAGGCCTTCTTCCATTTTTCGTCTGTCGTCCTCCACCGCTTTCCGCTGCTCCCTTTCTCTTTCCCTTAATGCCTCCTGAGCTTTTAACTCCTCTCGTAAGGTTTCTATTATTTTTTCGGTCTCAGGGCCGGTTTGCAAGGCTACCGGTTCTGGTTGCTTCCTTGTTGTCCCGACCGGCTCGGTGACAACTTGTGCTTGTTGAATTCCTTCCCTTGCCTGCAACAGCTCCCCTTGCATTTCCTCGATCTGTGTTCGGAGCGCGGCCAACTCCTGAGTTGTTGTATGCGTCAGCTGTTGCCTACACGTTTCTTCTTTCTCTAACTGGTTCGCTACTTCCGATAACTGCTCCGAAAGCCATCTCAGCCATTGTGGCTTTGTTCTTCTTGTGTCGGGGTGGCCTTGCTCACTTAACGCAGGCTGTTTTTCCGGCCTTTTCTCTGGCTCCGGCGCTTGTTCATTCTTCTTCTCTGGGATGACCGATTCTCTGAAGTCCGGCACAACCGGTGTCGGTGCTGCTTCCCTCGGTACGGGTTCCGGTACTGCTTCCGCCTCGGCTACTAGAGGTGGTCCTTGCGCCCTCTGCTGAGTTTTGTCAACTGGTGGAGCCAGTCCTTTCGCCCATCTCTCCCGACCTTGTCTTGCTGGGAGTCTTACCAGTGGTTCGGATGAGTCTTCTGTTTCAGCTTCCTCCTCTGGTGCGGCTACCAGACGGACCTTTTGTATAAAGACCTCTGGTTCCGGTTCCGGCCGTCACAGCGTTATATGGATTGGTTTGCGCGCTACCGGTTCCTCCTCGGCCGATTTCCCTTTGCCTTTTCCTGCTGGTTTTGCCTTTGTTGCCGGTTCCTGTTGCTGTCGGGATGGTCCTTCCCCCCGCTGTTCTGCTTCTTGCTGGGTCCATCCAGGGGTGTGTTTCTCCAGGATCTGTCGGCGCTTTGTGACCTTTCTCGGCGTCGTCTCTTGCCGACCTCTTTTCTTTTGTGTGATGGGGAGCACCGGTGGGACTAACACCGTTAGCCATTGTGCTATCCCGGCCCATGGCTTTTTTCCTTCCACAAGATTCTTGATGGCCTCCTTCAATCCTTCGATTATGAAATGGAGCTAGTCTACTTGTAATCCTTCGTATGCTGCTATTAAGAACGCTGCCTGGTACCTGGCTATGGCCGGGGGACGAGGATTCACGAATCCGTATTCCATCATGGCGTGGGCCACTTCTCCGAACAGCAGGTTCTCTCCGCCCTGTGTTCGGTACGCCTTGCTGCTGATAGAATACTCCGAACAGGATTTCACTTGAAGGGTTTTCGATTGTTTGAAGCCCTCCTGCTTTTATCCCCATGAGCGCCTGCACCGCTCCTTTCGTGATTTCTGATAAATTGATCGATGCTGCCGCCTGCTCTGGTTCTGCGTGTGGTGGAGCGTCGGCGATCCGCAACAATCCTTTTAACCCGTTCTCCCTCATCCATTGGCGTGCCTCCTCCGACAGTACCATTGTTTCGAATTCTTCCTCTGCTGTCTGTTGTTCGGGATCGGGCTGTGTGTGCGCTGTGCGTCAGATCGCTCTTCTGTGCTTCTGCGCCTCTGTGTAGGAAAATTCGTAAAAAGTGAGTCCTTCGCAGGCCTGTGTCTTATATAGTGGCTTTTGCCTCGAGCCGCCCTTTTTCGTTTCCCGCGCATGTTCCTCTCCCGCCATAATTAGTATGTCCTTTCTTGTTTGCCGCGTGTGAGTGCCCACGTTCCATGCTTTAAATAGCAAGTACGCGCACGTCCTTCTTTAATGCATGGCGCCTCTTCGTTGCATGGTGGCGCTCCCACCTCTTGTGATCTCCCCATCACTACTATGATTCGCGTCGATTTTGCCCACGTCTTTTTTTTTTTTTCTTTGTTTGGACCACGTCATTTGCTGGTCCCCCCCGATTTGTTCGGGTCGGTTCGCGTTGTCGTAGTGTATTCCACACACTACGTGAAAACCTCGGCGGTTCCCACCCGACTCACGCAACGATCCAGAGCCGAAAGGCACGACAGCGTGGATACCAGATCCTTCTGTCGGTTTTCCGGGATAGTCTTTGTCAATATCGGTGTCGGTTCTTCCTCGGTCCGAATATCTTTAGCAGCGTCTGTCGGTGTCGGTTCCTCATCTTGCCGGATTTCCGGGTTTTGCTTGAACGGGTTGGCTGGCATATTCCCCTTATACGGCTTTAGCCGAAACCCATTTGCCCATTTACCGATGACATCTCCAGACAACGTGCCGAGCTGATACGACCCATTGTACTCTTTGGTGATCCAGAACGGTCCGGTCCACCGAAACCGCAACTTTCCCGGCGTGTTCCCCATCCGTGTCTGGAATAGTAGCACCGGTTTCCCGACTTCGAACTCCTTTTCATTGCCACGCCGGTGTCGGTCCACGAAAGCTTTTCTCCTCCTTTGCTCCAGTTCGAGTTGTAGTAAGCTGGCTATTCGGTTTTCTTCTAATTCCAACAACGTCGCCAGCCGGATTCGTTCGGACTCCTTCTCACTTAAGCGCTCCTTTACCTGGATCCGTAAGCTGGGGATCTGGAACTCTACTGGCATGACCGCTTCTAAACCGAATGCTAGTCGGAACGGGGTTGTCCGGATGCTGGTTTTGTACGTTGTTCGGTACGCCCATAGCGCGCTTTGCAATTTCGTATCCCAGTCGGTCCGGTTCTCGTTGACAATTTTTCGTAGGATGTTCTGCAGAGTTTTGTTCGTTGATTCCGCTAGTCCATTGGCTTGAGGGTAGTAGGGAGTAATCCTTTTATGTACCACCGCGTAAAATGACGTCATGCTTTCTACTACCTGCCCGAGAAAATGTCCTCCTTGGTCACTTATAAGCTCGATCGGGCATCCATACCGGCACCATATGCACTCGTACAGAAACTTTGCCGTGGACGCGGCCGTGTTGTCCCGTAAGGCCTTTGCTTCTACCCATTTGGTGCAATAGTCGGTTGCCACTATCACATACCGATTTCCGGTTCGCATTGCCGGTGGCTTGAAGGGGCCGACAAAGTCCAACCCCCACTTTTGAAACGGTTCCAAAGGCAAGACCGGGTGGTGTGGCATCCGGGCCTGCTCCGTGGGTTGGCCCAGTCGTTGACACAAATCGCATTCTTTGCTATACTTCACGGCATCTTTTAGGGTGGTGGGCCACCACAGTCCGCTCTGCCATATTTTCCGAGCGGTTGCGTCGCCGGCATAATGCCCGCCGGCAATTCCACAGTGGGCTTCCCTGAGGATTAAATCCTTCTCATCGCTCCGCACTGCTCATCTCCAGATGCCATCTGCCCGCTTGTGATAGAGGGTGTCTCCAACCAAGCAGAAATGTCTGCTTCTTACTACTACCCTTTTCCTTTCATCGCGGTCCATGTTCTCCGGGGGAACTCCGGTGCTCAGGAACTGATGCATCTCAGTTAGCCACGTGTCTTCATCGGCTACCGTTGCATCCGTTGCTGGTTTCGTCGTGATCCGGAACAACTCGGCGTCGGGGAACTCATCCTGGACGTCGTCCCCTGCTTCTCCAGATTCGAGTCTGCTTAGGTAGTCCGCTACCGCATGCTGCGCCCTGGGTCAGTGGAAAATGTCGAATTCAAATTCTTGTAACAGCAGTGTCCATCGTGCAATTTTTCCCGTCAGGGATGCCTTCGAGACCAGGTAGAGTATTGCCGAATGGTCGACATGGAAGGAAAACTTCCTTCCGAGCAGATAGTGCCTGTACTTTGTGACACTATACACCATTCCCAATGCCTCGCGTTCCGTCGTAGAGTAATTCCGTTCTGCTTTTGAGAGTTTCCGGCTTGCGTAGTACACCGGTCGGTACCATTTCGGCTCCGTGAGTTGCATCAGAACGCTGCCGATTGCTACGTCCGACGCGTCGACGAAGACATGAAAGCTTTTACTCCAATCCGGCGGTTGCACCACCGGAGCTTGCGACAACATAACCTTCAACGCTTGGTAGGCTTCCTCCTCCGTCTCCGCCCATAGGAAGGGTACCCTGTGTACAGCGGTATGTAATGGTGTAGCGAAGTCTGCGAGGTGTCGTATCATCCGGCTATGCCACCTTATTTGGCCCAGGAACCGGCCTAAAGCCTTTCCGTTATTTGGTGTTGGTGCCTCGAGAATCGCCTTGACTTTATCCGGATCTACCGCGATTCCTTCCTTACTCACCACGTGCCCTAGTAAGTTGCCGCTTGCCACTCCAAAGACGCACTTGGCCGGGTTCAGGCTCAATCGGTACTCGCGGCACTTCTCCAAGCACAGCCGGAGGTGATCGAGATGCTCTCCGTGCCGGCTGTAGACCGCGAAATCGTCAAGGAAGACCTGCATAAAACCGGGGATATATTCCCCGAAAATTTCCATTATTATCCTTTGAAAGGTTGTTGGAGCCGTCTTTAGTCCGAACATCATCACGACCGCGACGAACACGCCCCATTCCGTAACGAACATTGTATTCTCCTGGTCGGCCGGGTGCATTCGTATTTGGTTGTAGCCGCTAAATCCATCCAGGAAGCTGTAAACTTCGTGGCCGGCTACCGCATCTAACACCCCACCCGTAAATGGTAGTGGAAACGCATCGGTCACTGTTGCGGCATTTAGTTTTCGGTAGTCCACGCATACCCGGATTTTGCCGTTCTTTTTCGGGACCACCACTATCGGACTCAGCCAGGTTGCCTGCTTGACCGGTCGGATAAATCCGACCCGGAGGAGCTTATCAATTTCCTCCTTCACCTTCGCCGCATAATTCGAATTCATCCGGTACCTGCGTTGAGCGATCAGTTTCGCGTCCGTACTTAGGTGAATTTGGTGCTGATAGAGCTGGGGGTCCAGCCCTCGCATGTCTTCGTACGACCACGCGAACACATCCTTGAAGTCTGTTAATAATGCTACCATTGCCTTCTTTTCTTCCTTCGGCAATTCCTTTGCAACATTTACCGGTCGGGGCTTGTCTGTTGTGCCGAGGTCCACCTCCTCTAGTTGGGATGCTTTTACCCTCTGGGATATCGTCATTTCCCTCTCTAGGGATTCCTGCGCTTGTCGCAGTTCCCGGATCGCCGCTTGGTCCGGTTCATCCGGCGTCGTAATGTACGGTTCTACTGCCACCGTGATATCCACCTCAAATAGTGGGACGATTCGTGGGTGTTCCTCGAGGTACCGCTCGACTTCCTCGTCCAGTAATCCCTCCAACATGTTAATGCTTTCCGCATACAATGGAGTCGCTTCCTTACTGGTGATCACCCGTGGTTGCGTCGTTACTCGTACCTTTGTTTTCCCTCGCCGGAATGTGATCATGTTCTTTTGCCAGTTCTGCTTGATATGCGCCGTTCGCAGCCATGGTCGTCCTAGCAGTAGGGGGTACGCACCTTGTACATTCAGCTGCAGCACCACGGCCGATATCCGGAATACGTGGCCTCCGATCGTTACTTCTAAATCCCGGATAAGCCCGGTCGGTCGGACTGAGCTGGTATCCGCCATGCGTAACCAGAAGGGGCATGGTTCCCATTCCCGGATGCCCAGGTTGTTGCATGTCTGTCGGCTGATGACATTTACCCCGGAGCCTCCGTCAATAATCGTTCCAGCAATTTCCTTTCCTTTCACGATTGCCGTGATCGCCGGGCTACTTGTATCGACCACCGCTGGTCCTTCCTCCAGGTTGGAGAAGAATGCCGGTGCTGGCGTCAGCTTCGGTTTGCTCACGGATGCCTATAAGTCTGCCGTAAACCGTGGCACCAACTGTAGTAGCCGTGCTAACGGCAGCACGATTTGACAGTCCTGTAGCGCTTGCCACGTCGGGTTTTCTCCTGGCTGTATGATTTCTTCGTCTTTTGGCATATTTTGGTCTCTTACTTCTGCCGCATTTTGTTCATTGGCCTCCTTGATCCATTGCGCCGCTTGTTTTCTGATTGCCTCCTGGGCTTCCCACTCGGCGGTCTTTCCCTTTGACCGGGTTGTGACCTGCTGTACTTCTGTTATTTCGGCTGTAACCATGTTGACTTCCGGCTGCTTGTCATTGGTTTTGCTTGGGCATTGGTTACTATAGTGGCCTTCCTTACGGCAGTAATAACAGTACACCTTGTGACTGTTGCTCGTTTCTCCTTTGTCCCCGGTTTGGAGGGTGGGTATGCTTCGGCGGTCGTCTTCGGTTTTTCGGTTATCCGGTACTGATACCGGGTTGTCATTCCTCGCTGCCTCCCGACGTTCCTCTCTTCGGAAAAATCCACGCTTCTGGTTCCGTCGGAAATTTCGGTTCCCTTGTCGCCTCTCTTCTCTACGTCGTTCGTATTCCCGGGATTCGTCTCGGTCATCCCGGTCCCGGGGGTAGCTATCTCTGCGTCTCTCCTCTCGGTCATAGTTATCGCGTCTTCTATCAGCGTATCTGTTACCGCGTTCGCGTTGGTAGCGGTCGTCTCTCCGGAATCGATCCTCGTCCGGGTTCTGATTGCGCGGTTCTATGTGTCGAACCGGTGCTGCCTGCCGATTTAACAGGTTATATTCGCATCGGTCCGTTGTATGGGCTCGAGAGTTGCAGATCATACATTGTGTCCGCAGGGTGCAGTCTACTGTTGAGTGCCCCGAAATTAGGCATGTTGTGCATTGTAAGGCTTGTTGGAACCTCAGGTCTTCCTCCTTCGGGAGTGCCCGGTGTAACATCCCCATCGACAAGAGGGGGCTAGTCTTGTCCATTTCTAAAACCCGATCAATAACTTGGTCCATTGTGCTGGTGTGGAAATCAAGGACTCCGCACATTGTTCGAAGTGGCTCTTTCAGCGCGGCCAAAAAGACTGCTTTGGCTTCGTCTTCGGGTGGTGCTCTCGTCAGTTGGCTGTGCAGGGTCTGAAACCGAATGATGAATTGTGGCACAGTCTCGTTCTCTTCCTGCCGGGTGGTGTAGAATTGCTCGACCAATTCCCTTTGCTCAACTTGTCTGTGAAAAAGCCTGAGGAATCTGGCCTTCAAGGCATCGAATGTGGCAAAGCTGCCCGGTAAGTGCTTTGCGTGCCATCGGGCCGCCGGTCCTTCTAAGCTTATGCCGAATTCGGCGACTTTGGATCGTTCAGCTTCGGGCTCCGTCAGTCTTTGGGAGACATGGTTGGCTTCCCATGTTTGGAGGAATGCGTACACGTGTGCCTCCGCGTCGGGCTCATCCCAGTACTTTGGGTATGGGTACAACATCGTGTCATCTAACTGACTCTCCTGCTTTCTTTCCGCTGTTGGCGTCGGTGTGAGAACCTTTGGTTCCTCCGCAGTTGGTGCCGGTATCCGCTCCTTCAGTTCCTCCGCGGGTGTTGCCGGTGTCCAGTCCTTTGGTTCCTCCGCGGGTGTTGTCGGTATCCGCTCATTCGGTTCCTTCGCGGGTGTTGTCGGTATCCGCTCCTTCGGTCCCTTCGCGGGTGTTGTCGGTATCTGGTCAGCCTCCCTCAGCGATTGCCGGTCACCGAACTCCAAGGTTATTTCTTCCTCTGGCTCCGGTGTTACTGAGTCTTCCGACCCCTCTTCCCCCGGGTCGTTTGGTGTGTCGTGGCTGCTTTTATACCGGGACGCAACGCTTCCGTCGCTTTCCGACTCCGCCTCAAGTGTTGCGAATGCTTCCGAGTCCCCGTCGCCCCCGACGAGCGTCTATAGTATCGTTTCCGCCTCTTGCAGGCTTGTTATGCTACTGCCTTCGTCGGGGATTTACAGAACCCGAAACTGCAGTGCTCCTTCTGCGACTCTCCGAAGAGTTTTGGAGAATGACCGATCCCGCCGGATCTCGTCGACGGCTTGCTGCAGGGCTTCCCGTCATTGCTCGCGTTCGGTGTATCGTCTCCCTCGTTCGGTGATGTGGTCGTCGTTTGGTCTAGACATCCATCCCCCGGTTGTCCTCTGCACTTTGCAGGAATCGTGGTCGCCAAAATAGTGTTGTCTGCCTAGCCGGACTAGCCTCAACACAGGTGTCTATCTGACACTTCTCCAAAGGGGTGGTAAGGATTGGATGCTAGGTTACACGTGTAAGATGATTACAATTAAGCATAGATGGTAAACAATACGAAGATACAGATAAACACGCAATAATTACTATTGTATTACTTCCGTCTCAGCCTTTTACAAATCATCAGATCCTTTTATAGGCATCCGGCAAGGTTACAATCGGTGCGCTTAGGCAACCGACATCCGAATCGGTCCGGATCCGGATCGGTACAACTGTACCGGATCCGTCCCTCCGAATAATAATTCTACTATCATTTACTTCCTATTATCCGATCCGACTCCGCCTTCCCACTTGTCCTTGCTCTTCTGACCGGCCAACAATGGTCATCAATGAACGTCACGAAGTACTGCGATCCTGCATGTGACTTCGTGTCAACTTGGCACACATCAGTATGCACCAACTCCAGTGGCGCATTACGTCTCATTGGTGGCCTTGGTCGGAAGGAGGTCCGGTTTTGTTTACCGGCCAGACAATCAGTGCACTTCTCCAAGTGCACGTTCTTCACTGGAATGAGGTTGTCGTCTGCAAGCCTCTTCATCCCCTTCTCGCTCATGTGACACATCCTTTTGTGCCACAGCTCACCGGTACTGTCGGATGCCACGTTCACTTCCTTCGGACATAACCGGGCATTCATCAGGTACAACGTGTTTACCTTCCAGTCTTGAGCCACAATTAGGCTCCCTTTGCTAAACTTCATAACACCGTTCCGGATGCTACCCGTGTAGCCTTCATCATCTAGCCGACCGGCTGATATCAGGTTCAGATGAACCTCCGGAACGTGTCGGACATCCTTCAGCAGTAGCTTGCATCCAGTTGGTGTTGTCAACCACACGTCTCCTATGCCGACAATTCGGCATGTACCTTCATTCCCCATCCGGACACAGCCGTGATCACCGACTGAGTAGGATGAGAAGCATTTCCGGTCCAGGGTGAGGTGGAACGATGCTCCGGAGTCGACCACCCAGGTCATCTCGTCGTCGGCAAGGTTTATCTCACTCTCCTCGGTGATGAGCATCAACTATTCTTCACTTGCTGCGATTGTCGTCGTTCCCTTCCGGTTCGGCCCCCTCCGGTCTTTACCGTTCCGGTCCGGTGTCCGCTTCGAATCGGTACCGTCGGTTTCCTTGTCTTTCCGGAAATGCCGATAGTTCTTTTGGAAGTGTCCCGGCTTGCCGCAATAGAAGCAAGTAGGCCTCCCCCTTGACTTTGACCGTGTCCCCGACTTTTCCCGGTTCTGGGGACTACGGTTCCTTTGTCTTCCGCGTTCCGATTCGGTAAGGAGCGGTTTGGAGTCGGAGCTTGTATCCTTATCTTTCCGACGCACCTCCTCATCTAGCAAGCTCGACTTCACTCTTGCTAGGGATAACTGTTTCCCTTCCAGACCGGCGTTGCCCAAAGTGACTACCAACGTCTCCCAGCTATCCGAGAGGGAACCGAGCAGGAGTAGCGCTAGTACCTCATCGACGAGAGGTACTTCCAATGATGTTGCCTGGTGTATCAGCCCTTGGAAGGCATTCATGTGCTCCGCCATGCTGGAGCCATCTTGGTACCGGAGTCTTACTAGCTTCCGAAATACTGAAACCTGGTTCACAACATTTTTGTTTTGAAACATAATGCCGATCTTCTCCTAGAGGTCATGAGCCATGCTCTCTTCATTGAAGTTGTTGTATAGGCTCATGTCAATGAAGCACCGTATGTAAGCCGTTGTCTTCATGTGCATCACCTCCCATATCGTGGCGTCAATTTTGTCTGATCTCTTGTCCCCAAACTGAACCGGCAACCAAAGATCTTTAACCATGAGCATGTCCCTCATCTTCGACTTCCACACCGAATAGTTGGAGCCGGTGAGCTTGAACATGCCTCCCAACGAATCGTCCATTTTCAGTGTCGTTTCGCTCTGATACCAGTTTGACAGGAACTGCACGCTCCTTATGCGCAACGCTTGGCCACAACCAAGCTTAGAATCATACACAGAAAACGGGAAATGAAAGCAAGACACAAAGGAGAGAAGAGTACACAGGATGTTTAACGTGGAAAACCATGAGAGGGAAAAACCACGGGAGTTCACAGACTCCAAACTATCACTATATCACAATGATTACAACAGTGTGCTCATGGAGGCAACGACCTCGTGCTCACGATCTTTGCCACAGGCGACGGTTACAACAGAGGCAACGACCTCCTCCTCTCTCTCTCTCTCTCTCTGTACACTGTTACGCGCTCTCTAGTCTTGCGCCAACAACAATGACAATAACTAAATGCTAAATTTGCCCTAAGTCATATTTATACTAATATGACTTTTCGGCTATTTACAAATATAACCCCAATGGACTCTCAGAAACATATTTACGAATATGTCCCTTCATCCGTTTAGCACTCCTCACTGGGCCTGCATCATCCGGCGCTTGCCAGGCACTCATCATCCGGTTCTCACCGGGTCTTCCGTTTCCGGGTACTCCTCATCCGGTTCTCACCGGGTCTTCCGTTGCCAGGTACTCCTCATCCGGTTCTCACCGGGTCATCCCATCCGGAGGGACCTGTTTCCTAACACAAAGCACATAGAAGTGCACTACCACTTCGTGCGTGAGCGTGTCCTGAGCGGTGAAGTCGAACTTCGGTATGTTTATACGGATTGGCAATTTGCCAACATCTTCACCAAACCGCTCAAGTCGGACAAGTTGGAGCACTTCATCGAAATGTTTGGTGTTCAGCATCTCGACGTGCCACACTTGAGGGGGAGAATGAGCAAAGACACCGGAACGGGCCAAGGCAAAGAAATTGCCGATTGCGACAAAGGGAGAGACCAGAAGAAGAAAGGAGCCGAGTTGACAAAGGAAGTTGACACATCCAAACAAGTCGGAACCAACGGTAGAGACAAGAAGGACAAAGCCGACCGGAAGAAGAAGGCCAAGATCCAGACATGTTCTGATGTGGTGAAGGGCCTGGAACCGGGAGACGAATTGGGAGTGACCGATTTGGACAAGAGCTGGAACGAACAGACGGATTCGGAAGAACTGGATCAACTCAAGGCCAAGAGGACGAGAAGGTAGCGAAAGTCGACGCCAACACGAAGGAATTGGCGAATCGGCAAGCGTCGAAGTCACAACAATGAGGGAGCTAAATTGGGCCTGTTGAGCAGACAAGGGTTTAGGAGGTCAAGGTGCCTAGAATCAGAAGGGTTGCGGCAAACGGGACCGGACCGGACGACGAGTGTGAGCGAGGTGGAGTGACGCCAGAAGGAGCCGGGTGGAAGGACCGGTTGCCATGGAGACTAACACTATGATCCGACCTCAAGTTGAGCTTGAGGGGAACTGTTGAGCGGCAAGCTCAACCGGATCCGGATCACCTAAATAAGCCTCAACTGGATTGGCATCCACAAGGATGAGCCGGAGCAAGTGAGCCGGTGAGCTGGGGAGCCGGTTAGCTGGATCCAGTAAGCCTAGTAGCAGCCTAGACTACTAGGTAATGTCTCGTAGTTAGTGTCAGACGCTTGTGTGAGCATTGAAGTACACCGTACTTCTGTTAGTCCTCTTAGGACTTGTATAAATAGTGTTGTTGAGCACGTTGTATGTATCGAGAATTTTATAGAGTTGTTGATAATAGATTTAAGTTGTTCTGCTCTGTGTCTATCGTTTTCTGCATACCTTCTATGTGTTAATCTCTCTCTCTCTATGTGTTGCTATCCGGCTAAGCCGGTTGTTTAATGCTTCCGCACCTTCATTTTTACACATCCTCCTACACATTACCATATGCATGACAATACTTATAAAAAGAGGGGAAAGAAAAACAAAAGGGGATCAAGAGAAAGTTAGAACATAATTAATAAAATAAACAAGTTAGCTTGTTGGTGAAGAGGCTCGTGTTTTCAAGTTCGAGTCAAGAGTTCAAATCAAGAGTTGGTAGAGAAAGGGGTCATTTAGTTATAAAGCATTGTAATGTTGGTAAAAACTTGTTCTTTTAATATAAATCATGTTCATATCTTATACTCTTTCTTCTTAAATCATACATTCTCTCTATCTTTTATCTATGCTCATTTGTCTCTCACACATTACTTTAAACTCTTATTCTTCTTATCCTTAATCTTCCTAACATTTGTGCGCAAAGCCTTATAAAAGTTTCATCAACTCCCATTAACCTTAGTCCCTGCGACTTCGCCGTACGAACCACAACTACCCCGAAACGACATCATGGTACTCCTTACCGACTCCAACTCCCGACGAAGACCCGATTCCGGAAGATGAGGCTAGTGAGCCCGAGGAGTTCTACATAGAGGATGACAAGCTGGAGACTCTAGAAGGGAGTCCGGAATTGTTTCGGTTGAGCGGACCAAACAAGCAATTGGGTCAAAGTAACCAGTCGAATGAAGAACCGACGAAAGGAACCAAAGAGACGGTTCATGCGTAAAGAGAAGGAGAAGAAGAAGATGTTGGAATACAAAGCCGACAATGTTGAGTCAGATCGGAGTGCATCCGACTCCGGAAAGGATGAAGGCGGATCTTCGGGTACGAAGTCTGAACCGGCCAAGAAGGGCCCCAAACCGGGTGATACCAAGTTACACCGGTCTTTCCACCTGAAGAACCCCATTACGCAGTACGGGTACAATGAGTACATGGCGCATCACTATGCATACATGACCAAAGTGGCGGAAGTGCGTGAGCCGGAGAGCTACCCAGAAGCGGCAAAGAACAGAAATTGGCATGCCGCTATGGAGGAAGAAATGTGAGCACTCGATGCCAATGATACATGGGACCTAGTTTACCCTCCCCGACACTGTAAACCCGATCGGTTGCAAATGGGTGTACAAGGTAAAGTACAATGCCAACGGTTCGGTTACAAGGCCGAGTTAGTGGCGAAGGGATATGCATAGACCCACGGAATCGATTACGACGAGACCTTTGCTCCGGTAGCGAAGATGACGACAGTTCGTGTGGTACTGGCGGTAGTTGCGGCAAGGGGGTGGCATCTTCATGAGATGGATGTGAAGAATGCATTTCTTCAAGGTGACATTGAAGAACAGGTCTATATGATCCAACCTCCTGGTTTTAAGTCGGAGATGAACAAGTCGGCGGTGTGCCGGCTTAAGAAGTCGCTTTACAGTCTAAAAGAAGCCCACCGAGCTTGGAATTCGAAGATTACACACTGGTTGCGTAAGATGGGGTTTGTGACCTCTAGATCTGACTCATCGTTGTTCATCCGGCAAGGGCCGGACGGTTCGTTTTGCATCTTGGTTTATGTAGATGATTTGGTCATCACCGGACCCAAACTCAATGAAATCGGCCGAGTAAAGTCCCAGCTGTCGGATGCATTTGAAATGAAGGACCTGGGGAACCTTCATTATTTTCTTGGGATCGAGGTGATCCGAACCCCTGACGGCATATTGCTCTCACAACGACACTATGTGTTGAATATGTTGTACAAGTTCGGCACGACGGAATGCCGACCTATGTCCACACCCCTGGACTGGAACTAGAAGCTTTGTCCCAACTGCGAGCCGACCTGCGATGAGAAACGGTTCCGAAAAATCGTCAGAAGCCTCATATACCTGACAATCACTAGACCCTACCTCCATTACCCAGTCGGAGTGATCAACTAGTTCATGCAAGAGCCGACCGTCGAGCACCTTTAGTGCCCACACCGGATACTTTGGTATGTTAGTGACACAAAGGATCGGGGATTGTTATACCGACACGGTATAGCTGGGAAGCTAGTCAGATATACCGATGGCGATTGGGTTGGTGATGCATTGGATTCCCGATCCACCTTTGGTTAAATGTTTTCTCTAGGTAGCGTTGTTGTGTTGAAAACAGTGCTCGGCCACAACCGAGGAATGGGATCAACTCACAGAAAACAGGAAATACAAAATGCACAAAACAATAGAGAGAAAGGTACACTGGATGTTTTACGTGGAAAACCCTAAATGGGAAAAACCACGGGAGTCCTCAAACTCCAACTATCACTATGAACAGGGATGTACACTGGTGAAGCTACAAGGCAACAACCTTGAGCTCACTGTCTTCGCCACAGGCGGCGGCAATACACAGAGGCAACGACCTCTTCGTCTCTCTCTCTCTCGGCTGCTCTCACTTCGCATGAAAATTAAGCAACAACAAAAATTGTTTGCCCTAAGTCATATTTATACATATATGACTTTCGGGCTATTTACAAGTATAGCCTCAAGGGCCCTTGGCAAACATATTCACAAATATGTCTCCGCATCCGGATCTCTCTCCGGGTACATACGTCATCCGGCTCCGTAACCGGGGTCTTCAGCATCCGGCTCCGTAACCGGGGTCTTCATCATCCGGATCCGCAGCCGGGTACTCTTCATCCGGCTTCATGCCGGGTACTCTTCATCATATGGTTCCGTAACAGCCTCCGGGCTTGCCGTCATTCATTTCCGGACATCCCATGCGGAGGGACCGAAATCCCAACAAACTCCCCCTTCACTTCGGCATGGGATGTCTCTCCAGCCCGATCCTCTTCCGGCATGCTTCCAGCTTGTCGGGTGTGAGCACCTTGGTCAGCATATCCGACCCGTTCTCGTCCGTGTGGATCTTCGTCAGCACGAACTCCTTGTCTTCTATCCTTTCCCGGATCCAGTGGTATCTACGCTGGATGTGTTTCGTCCGGGAATGGTAGGCCGCGTTCTTTGCAAGGTGGATGGCACTCTGACTATCGCAGTAGAGTCGGTACTCCTCCTGCCGGATCCCGAGCTCTCTAATGAAGTCCTTCATCCATATTATTTCCTTGCCGGCTTCAACAGCTGCCATGTACTCCGCCTCCGTGGTTGACAACGCAACCGTCTTCTGCAGCCTCGACTGCCACGAAACGGCTCCCCCTGCATAGGTCATCACATACCCTGATGTGGACCGGCTGGTATCTGCATCAGCCGACATATCCGAATCGGTGAAGCCGTCGAGTTTGGGCTTACCGGAGCCGAATCGGAGGCACACGTTTGCCGTGCCCTTCAGGTATCGGAGTATCCACTTGACCGCGTTCCAATGCTCTTTGCCGGGATTGCTCATGTACCGGCTCACCACTCCGACTGCGTATCCAATGTCTGGTCTTGTACACACCATTGCGTACATCAAGCTTCCGACGGCAGAGGCATATGGTACTTTCATCATGTCCTCTTTCTCAGCCTTTGTCCTGGGGCTTTGCTTGCTGGACAGCTTGCAGTTTGCCGGGAGGGTTGATCCGACCGGTCTTGCTTCCGACATGTTGAACCGTTGAAGCACCTTTGTCACGTACTTCTCCTGTGACAGCCACAACTGCTTCTTGCTCCGGTCCCGGATGATGTGCATCCCTAGTATTTGTCTCGCCGGACCCAAGTCCTTCATTGAGAAGGTTCGGTGAAGAGCCTTCTTCAGCATCCGTATCTTGACCTGGTCCCGTCCGACGATCAACATGTCGTCCACGTACAGGAGGAGTATTAGAAAGTCTCCTCCTTCGAATTTCTTCACAAACACGCAGTGGTCAGACTGCGTTTTGTGGTACCCTTCGTCGGTCATGAAGGAGTCGAACTTCCGGTACCATTGCCGGGGAGCCTGCTTCAGTCCGTAAAGGCTCTTCTTCAACCGGCATACCAGGTGCTCCTTCCCTTTCTTCTCGAATCCTTCCGGTTGCTGCATGTAGATCTCTTCTTCGAGGTCACCGTGAAGGAATGCCGTCTTCACGTCCATCTGTTCTACCTCGAGGTCCATGCTTGCCGCTATGCTCAGCACCGTCCGGATGGAGGTCATCTTCACTACCGGGGCAAATATCTCGTCGAAGTCGACGCCCTTCTTCTGCTGAAACCCCTTCACCACGATCCTGGCTTTGTATCTCGGGGGGTTTCCGGCATCTCCCGGTTTCAGCTTGAACACCCACTTGTTTCGAAGTGCCCGCTTTCCTTTCGGCAACTCCATAAGTTCATATGTGTGGTTCTCATGCAGGGAATCCATCTCGTCCTGCATGGCACTCAACCACCTGCGGCTCTGGGTGTCGTGCTTTGCTTCTTCAAAGCTCTCCGGCTCCCCCTCGTCGGTTAGCAGCACGTGCTCTGGTTCCGGAAATCTCCGGGGGGCCCTTCTCTCTCTTAGAGGATATCTCCGTTCGGGAGCTTCGGTAACCGGTTCTTCCGATTCTTCTTCTTCATCCGAATCCATTTCGGGATCGGGGCCGGTTCCGGTATCATTTTCATCTTCTTCTTCGGCCGGTTCTGTTTCTTCACCGTCTTCGGCCGGATCCTCGAGTGCTAACTGGTCCCTTGCCGGTCGGGACTGCTCCTCGTAGAGTTTATCCTCACCGGTCGACTTGGAGCTCTTCATCTTCTTCTCCGACTCCCAGTCGGCGAGTGTCTTGTCCTCCATGAAGATGATATCTCGACTCCTGAATATCTTCTTGTCGACCGGGTCCCATACTCGGTAGCCGAACTCGTCGTCGCCGTAACCGAGGAATATGCATGGCCGAGTCCACACTCTCTGCGGCGTGTCTCCGTCCAAAGGTACTGAGGGTGATCTGTTTATCACGTATGTCGCCGTCGACATCGCCTCAGCCCAAAACCCCTTGGGTAATTTCGCATGCGCCAGCATACTCCGGACCCTCTCCATTATGGTCCGGTTCATCCTCTCGGCCAGCCCGTTCAGTTCCGGCGTCTTCGGCACAGTAAACTCGAGCCGGATTCCCTTCGAGCGACAGTACTCCTGGAACTGCCCCCGGTATTCCCCTCCGTTATCCGCTCGTATCGCTTTCAGCTTCTTGCCGGATTCTCTTTCCACTCTCGCGTGGAGTTCTTTGAAGACGGACAACACTTGGTCCTTTGTCTTCAACGGTGCCGTCCACAGCTTCCGGCTGTGATCATCAATGAATGTCACGAAGTACTGGGCTCCGCCATGTGACTTCGTTTCTACCTGACACACATCAGTGTGCACCAGCTCCAATGGTGCGCTACGTCTCGTCGGTGGCCTTGAGTGGAAGGAGGTCCGGTTTTGCTTACCAGCCAGGCAGTCGGTGCACTTCTCCAGGTGCACATGCTTCACTGGAATAAGGTTGTCTTCTGCAAGCCTCTTCATCCCCTTCTCACTCATGTGGCACAGTCTTTTGTGCCACAGCTCACCGGCAGTGTCGGCTGCCACGTTCAGCTCTTCCGGACATAATCGGGCATTCATCAGGTACAGAGTGTTGACCTTCCGGGCCCGAGCCACTATCAGGCTCCCTTTGCTGAACTTCATGACACCGTTCCGGATGCTACCCGTGTAGCCTTCATCGTCTAGCCTCCCGGCCGAAATCAGGTTCAATCGAACCTCCGGAACGTGTCGAACATCCTTCAGCAGCATCTTGCATCCGGTTGATGTCATCAGCCACACGTCTCCTATGCCGGCAATCCGGCATGTACCTTCATTTCCCATCCGGACAAAGCCGTGCTCACCGGCTGTGTAGGATGAGAAGTATTTCTTCTCCGGGGTCAGGTGGAACGACGCTCCGGAATCGACCACCCAGGTCATCTCTACGCCGGCAAGGTTCAGCTCCCTCTCTTCGGTAATGAGCATAATCTCTTCTTCACTTGCCGCGAGTGCTGTCGTTCCTTTCCGGTCCTGCCCTCGCCGATCCGAACCTCTCCGGTCCGTGGCTCCCCGGTATGCACCGTTTCTCTCCGGTGACTTCTTCGAATCGGTGTCGTCGGCTCCGTTGTCCTTTCGGTAATGCCGACAATTCTTCCGGAAGTGCCCCGGCTTCCCACAGTGGAAGCATGTGGGTCTTCCTCTTGACTGCGACCGGGTCCCCGACTTCTCCCGTCTTTGCGGACTCCGGTTCCATTGTCTTCCCCGTTCCGATTCGGTGAGCAGCGCCTTCGAGTCGGAGGCCGGTTCTTTATCTCTCCGACGCGCTTCTTCGTTCAAAATACTTGTCTTTACCGTTTGTAGGGACAAGTTATCTTCGGTGCAGGAGGTGCTGAGAGTCACCACCAGGTTCTCCCAGCTTTCCGGCAATGTACACATCAGGATGATGGCTTGCATTGCATCCTCCAACGGGGACTTGATCGCCGCAAGCTGGTTCACGAATCCCATGAACGTGCTCACGTGTTCCACCATATTCTCGCCGTCCCGGTACTTGAGGTTCACTATTTTCCTCATCAGGGAGGTCCGGTTCAACGCATTCTTCCTCTCGTAGAGGCCCGACAGCTTCTTCCACATCTCATATGCGTTGGTGTCGTTCGCCACATGTTGTAGGACGCTTACATCGACATATTGTCGAATCGTCGCTACGGCTTTCCGGTTCAGGAGCTTCCACTCCGACTCTATTACTCCCTTGGGTATCTCGGCATTGTCAATCGGTTCGTACAGGTCTCGGACGATGAGAAGGTCTTCCATCTTTATCTTCCAGTCGGCGTAGTTCTGTGAGTTCAACACCATCATGCCCGGAGGCCCACTACCGCCGCCTTCCATTTTCTGTGTTACCGTCGCTCTGATACCAGTTTGTTGAAAACAGTGCTCGGCCACAACCGAGGAATGGGATTAACTCACAGAAAACAGGAAATACAAAATGCACAAAACAATAGAGAGAAAGGTACACTGGATGTTTTACGTGGAAAACCGTAAATGGGAAAAACCACGGGAGTCCTCAAACTCCAACTATCACTATGAACAGGGATGTACACTGGTGAAGCTACAAGGCAACAACCTTGAGCTCACTGTCTTCGCCACAGGCGGCGGCAATACACAGAGGCAACGACCTCTTCGTCTCTCTCTCTCTCGGCTGCTCTCACTTCGCATGAAAATTAAGCAATAACAAAAATTGTTTGCCCTAAGTCATATTTATACATATATGACTTTCGGGCTATTTACAAGTATAGCCTCAAGGGCCCTTGGCAAACATATTCACAAATATGTCTCCGCATCCGGATCTCTCTCCGGGTACATACGTCATCCGGCTCCGTAACCGGGGTCTTCAGCATCCGGCTCCGTAACCGGGGTCTTCAGCATCCGGCTCCGTAACCGGGGTCTTCATCATCCGGATCCGCAGCCGGGTACTCTTCATCCGGCTTCATGCCGGGTACTCTTCATCATATGGTTCCGTAACAGCCTCCGGGCTTGCCGTCATTCATCTCCGGACATCCCATCCGGAGGGACCGAAATCCCAACATGTTGTTGATGGAAAAATTAATCGACACTTTCCAAACTTCACCTCTTGGCCACAACCAAGGAAACACACGAATCGTTGTTGCAGAAAATGGGAAATGCAGAAGTAAATAAGTGGACACACGATTTAACGTGGAAAACCTTGTACGGGAAAAACCACGGGAGTACAAGACTCCGAACCAAAACTATGCACAGAGAAGTATGCAATGGCGAGCTGCAAGGCGACGACCTTGAGCTCGCTGTCCTCGCCACAGGCGGCGGAAATACACAGAGGCGTCGACCTCTTCCTCTCTCACGCTCTATCTCTCTCACGGCTGCTCTCTCTTCACTCCTCTTGAGTGGAAAAACAGAAAAATGAGTAGCAACATTAAAACTGTTTGCCCTAAGTCATATTTATACACATGACTTTGGGGCTATTTACAACTATAGCCTCAAGGGCCCTTGGCAAACATATTCACAGATATGTCCCCGCATCCGGATCTCTCTCCGGGTACATTCGTCATCCGGCTCCAAAGCCGGGGTCTTCATCATCCGGTTCCGAAACCGCAACCGGGCTTGTCGGCATTCATCTCCGACATCCGACCATCCCATCCGAAGGGACCGTAATCCCAACAAACTCCCCCTTCACTTCGGCATGGGATGTCTCTCCAATCCGATCCTCTTCCGGCATGCTTCCAGCTTTTCGGGTGTGAGCACCTTGGTCAGCATATCCGACCCGTTCTCGTCCGTGTGGACCTTCGTCAGCACGAACTCCTTGTCTTCTATCCTTTCCCGGATCCAGTGATATCTTCGCTGGATGTGCTTCGTCCGGGAGTGATAGGCCGCGTTCTTCGCAAGGTGGATTGCACTCTGACTGTCGCAGTAGAGTCGGTACTCCTCCTGCCGGATACCGAGCTCTCTAATGAAGTCCTTCATCCATATTATTTCCTTGCCGGCTTCAACAGCCGCCATGTACTCCGCCTCCGTGGTTGACAACGCAACCGTCTTCTGCAGCCTCGACTGCCATGAAACAGCTCCCCCTGCATACGTCATCACATACCCTGATGTGGACCGGCTGGTATCTGCATCAGCCGACATATCCGAATCGGTGAAGCCGTCGAGTTCGGGCTTACCGGAGCCGAATCGGAGGCACACGTTTGCCGTGCCCTTCAGGTATCGGAGTATCCACTTGGCCGCGTTCCAATGCTCTTTGCCGGGATTGCTCATGTACCGGCTCACCACTCCGACTGCGTATCCAATGTCCGGTCTTGTACACACCATTGCGTACATCAAGCTTCCGACGGCAGAGGCATATGGCACTTTCATCATGTCCTCCTTCTCAGCCTTTGTCTTGGGGCTTTGCTTGTTGGACAGCTTGCAGTTTGCCGGGAGGGTCGATCCGACCGGTCTTGCTTCCGACATGTTGAACCGTTTAAGCACCTTTGTCACGTACTTCTCTTGTGATAGCCACAACTGCTTCTTGCTCCGGTCCCGGATGATGTGCATCCCTAGTATTTGTCTCGCCGGACCCAAGTCCTTCATTGAGAAGGTTCGGTGAAGAGCCTTCTTCAGCATCCGTATCTTGACCTGGTCCCGTCCGACGATCAACATGTCGTCCACGTACAGGAGGAGTATTAGAAAGTCTCCTCCTTCGAACTTCTTCACAAACACGCAGTGGTCGGACTGCGTTTTGAGGTACCCTTCGTCGGTCATGAAGGAGTCGAACTTCTGGTACCATTGCCGGGGAGCCTGCTTCAGTCCGTAAAGGCTCTTCTTCAACCGGCATACCAGGTGCTCCTTCCCTTTCTTCTCGAATCCTTCCGGTTGCTGCATGTAGATCTCTTCATCGAGGTCGCCGTGAAGGAATGCCGTCTTCACGTCCATCTGTTCTACCTCGAGGTCCATGCTTGCCGCTATGCTCAGCACCGTCCGGATGGAGGTCATCTTCACTACCGGGGCAAATATCTCGTCGAAGTCGACGCCCTTCTTCTGCTGAAACCCCTTCACCACGATCCTGGCTTTGTATCTCGGGGGGTTTCCGGCATCTCCCGGTTTCAGCTTGAACACCCACTTGTTTCGAAGTGCCCGCTTTCCTTTCGGCAACTCCACAAGATCATATGTGTGGTTCTCATGCAGGGAATCCATCTCGTCCTGCATGGCACTCAACCACCTGCGGCTCTGGGTGTCATGCTTTGCTTCTTCAAAGCTCTCCGGCTCCCCCTCGTCGGTTAGCAGCACGTGCTCTGGTTCCGGAAATCTCCGGGGGGCCCTTCTCTCTCTTAGGGGATATCTCCGTTCCGGAGCTTCGGTAACCGGTTCTTCTGATTCTTCTTCATCCGAATCCATTTCGGGATCGGGGCCGGTTCCGGTATCATTTTCATCTTCTTCGGCCGGTTCTGTTTCTTCACCGTCTTCGGCCGGATCCTCGAGTGCTAACCGGTCCCTTGCCGGTCGGGACTGCTCCTCGTAGAGTTGATCCTCACCGGTCGACTTTGAGCTCTTCATCTTCTTCTCCGACTCCCAGTCGGCGAGTGTCTTGTTCTCCATGAAGATGATATCACGACTCCGGAATATCTTCTTGTCGACCCGGTCCCATACTCGGTAGCCGAACTCGTCATCGCCGTAACCGAGGAATATGCATGGCCGGGTCTTTGGATCTAGCTTTCCTCTCCGGTCCTTTGCCACATGCACGTATGCGAGACACCCGAACACCTTCAGATGCCGGTAGGATACTTCCCTACCGGTCCACACTCTCTGCGGCGTGTCTCCGCCCAAAGGTACTGAGGGTGATCTGTTTATCACGTACGTCGCCGTCGACATCGCCTCAGCCCAAAACCCCTTGGGTAATTCCGCATGCGCCAGCATACTCCGGACCCTCTCCATTATGGTCCGGTTCATCCTCTCGGCGAGCCCGTTCAGTTCCGGCGTCTTCGGCACAGTAAACTCGAGCCGGATTCCCTTCAAGCGACAGTACTCCGCGAACTGCCCCCGGTATTCCCCTCCGTTATCCGCTCGTATCGCTTTCAGCTTCTTGCCGGATTCCCTTTCCACTCTTGCGTGGAGTTCTTTGAAGACGCACAACACTTGGTCCTTTGTCTTCAACGGTGCCGTCCACAGCTTCCGGCTGTGATCATCAATGAATGATACGAAGTATTGGGCTCCGCCATGTGACTTCGTTTCTACCTGACACACATCAGTGTGCACCAAATCCAATGGTGCGCTACGTCTCGTCGGTGGCCTTGAGTGGAAGGAGGTTCGGTTCTGCTTACCGGCCAGGCAATCGGTGCACTTCTCCAGGTGCACATGCTTCACTGGAATAAGGTTGTCTTCTGCAAGCCTCTTCATCCCCTTCTCACTCATGTGGCACAGTCTCTTGTGCCACAGCTCACCGGCAGTGTCGGCTGCCACGTTCAACTCTTCCGGACACAACCAGGCATTCATAAGGTACAGTGTGTTGGCTTTCCGGGCCCGAGCCACTATCAGGCTCCCCTTGCTGAACTTCATTACGCCGTTCCGGATGCTACCTGTGTAGCCTTCATCGTCTAGCCTCCCGGCCGAAATCAGGTTCAATCGAACCTCCGGAACGTGTCGGACATCCTTCAGCAGCATTTTGCATCCGGTCGGGGTTGTCAACCACACGTCTCCTATGCCGGCAATCCTGCACGTACCTTCATTTCCCATCCGAACACAGCCATGCTCACCGGCTGTGTAGGATGAGAAGTATCTTCTCTCCGGGGTCAGGTGGAACGATGCTCCGGAATCGACCACCCAGGTCGTCTCATCGCCGACAATATTTAGTTCACCTTCTTCGGTGATGAGCATGATTTCTTCCTCACTTGCCGCGAGTGCCGTCGTTCCTTTCCGGTCCTGCCCTCGCCGATCCGGACCTCTCCGGTCCGTGGCTCCCCGGTATGCACCGTTTCTCTCCGGTGACTTCTTCGAATCGGTGTCGTCGGCTCCGTTGTCCTTTCGGTAATGCCGACAATTCTTCCGGAAGTGCCCCGGCTTCCCACAGTGGAAGCATGTGGGTCTTCCTCTTGACTGCGACCGGGTCCCCGACTTCTCCCGTCTTTGCGGACTCCGGTTCCATTGTCTTCCCCGTTCCGATTCGGTAAGCAGCGCCTTCGAGTCGGAGGCCGGTTCTTTATCTCTCCGACGCGCTTCTTCGTTCAAAATACTTGTCTTTACTGTTTGTAGGGACAAGTTATCTTCCGTGCAGGAGGTGCTGAGAGTCACCACCAAGTTCTCCCAGCTTTCCGGCAATGTACACATCAGAATGATGGCTTGCATTGCATCCTCCAGCGGGAACTTGATCGCCGCAAGCTGGTTCACGAATCCCATTAATGTGCTTACGTGTTCCACCATACTCTCGCCGTCCCGGTACTTGAGGTTCACTATCTTCCTCATCAGGGAGGTCCGGTTCAACGCATTCTTCCTCTCGTAGAGGCCCGACAGCTTCCGCCACATCTCATATGCGTTGATGTCGTTCGCCACATGTTGTAGAACGCTCACGTCTACGTATTGCCGAATGGTTGCAACGGCTTTCCGGTTCAGAAGCCTCCATTCCGACTCAAGTACTCCCTTCGGTATTTCCGACCTGTCAATCGGTTCGTACAGGTCCCGAACAATCAGAAGATCCTCCATCTTGATCTTCCAGTCGGCGTAATTCTGCGCATTCAGCACCATCATCCCCGGCTGCCCGCTGCCGCCGCCTTCCATTTTCTGCAGCAGCCCGCTCTGATACCAAATTGATGGAAAAATTAATTGACACTTTCCAAACTTCACCTCTTGGCCACAACCAAGGAAACACACGAATCGTTGTTGCAGAAAATGGGAAATGCAGAAGTACATAAGTGGACACACGATTTAACGTGGAAAACCCTGTACGGGAAAAACCACGGGAGTACAAGACTCCGAACCAAAACTATGCACAAAGAAGTATACAATGGCGAGCTGCAAGGCGACGAACTTGAGCTCGTTGTCCTCGCCACAGGCGGCGGAAATACACAGAGGCGTCGACCTCTTCCTCTCTCACGCTCTATCTCTCTCACGGCTGCTCTCTCTTCACTCCTCTTGAGTGGAAAAACAGAAAAATGAGTAGCAACATTAAAACTGTTTGCCCTAAGTCATATTTATACACATATGACTTTGGGGCTATTTACAACTATAGCCTCAAGGGCCCTTGGCAAACATATTCACAGATATGTCCCCGCATCCGGATCTCTCTCCGGGTACATTCGTCATCCGGCTCCGAAGCCGGGGTCTTCATCATCCGGTTCCGAAACCGCAACCGGGCTTGTCGGCATTCATCTCCGACATCCGACCATCCCATCCGAAGGGACCGTAATCCCAACAGTTGTTGCGTTGAGTAGCAAAAAGCAGCCAACAATGGCTTTGTCGAGCACTGAGGCTGAATACCGAGGTGCTACCAATGCGACCTGTGAAGCCATCTGGCTTTGACGACTACTGCAAGACCTGCGGATTGAGGTACCGACCCCGATCTTGATCTACTGTGACAACATGAGGAGCATTCAGCTCACCAAGAACCCCGTGTTCCATGCTCGGACAAAGCATATAGAAGTACATTATCACTTCGTGCGTGAGTGGGTTTTGAGCAGTGAATTTGAACTTCGGTATGTTGAGACGAATCGGCAAGTTACCGATATCTTCACCAAACCGCTCGGATCGGACAAGTTGCAACACTTCACCGAAATGCTCGGTGTTCAACATCTCGACGTGCCGCACTTGAGGGGGAGAAAAGGAAAGGGTACAGGTGGCACCGGAGAAGGAGCCGAAGAGGAAGAACGAACCAACAAAGGAGGAGACAAAGGGAAAAAGGAAGTCAAGTCGACGAAGGAAGTCGGCACATCCGAACAAGTCGGAACAAGCGGTAGCGGCGACAGAGTCAAGAAGGACAGAGCCGACCGGAAGGAGAAGGCCAAGACCCAGACATGGTTTGATGTGGTGAAGGGCCTGAAACCAGAAGACGAGTTGGAGAACACCAACTTGGACAAATGTGGGAACGAATCGGAGACAACTGATTCACTTCAACAGTTGGATTTGGAGGAGCCGGATCAACTAAAGGCCAAGCGGACACAGACACAGCAGAAGTCAACGCCAACATGGAGGAATCGACGGGTCAACAAGCGCAGGAGTTGCAGTAGCAAGGGAGCTAAAATGGGCTTGTTGAGTAGACAAGCCGATCGAGGAGGTTGAGGTGCGCAGAACCAGAAGGGTCACAATAAATAGGACCAGACTGGACGAGGAGTGCGAGAAAGGCCGAGCGACACCTGAAGGAGCCGGGTAGAAGAACCGGCTGCCACGGACACTAACACCACGATCTGAGCTCAAGTTGAGCTTGAGGGGGAGTGTTAAGTGAGCAAGTTCAACCGGATTCGGATCGGCTAAAGAAGCCTGAGCCGGATCGGCATTTGGAAGGATGAGCCGGATCGGCATTTGGAAGGATGAGCCGGATGGTATCCAGAAACAACCGGCCAGATTGGGGAGATGGATTGGAGAGCCGGATTCGAGCGGAACTGAAAGCCTAGTAGTAGCCTAGACTACTAGGTAATCATTGTCTCGTAGTTAGTGTTAGTAGCACGTAGGAATATTTAAGTACTTGTCAGTACTTCTGTCAACTCTTTATGGACTTCTATAAATAGTGTTGTTTAGCACGTTGTATGTATAGAGTTGGAGAGTTATTTTGAATAAATGTTTTACGTTCCGCTCTCTCTGTCTCCCCTGTGTATACTCTCTTTGTGTATTAATATTTTCCATTAAACCTCTTATTCTCTGTTGCTATCTAGGTGAGCAGGTTCTGTCTAACGCTTCCGCACATTTACATTCACAAGAACTTTCACGGTTAGACCGCATATATGTCAGCTCGAACCTAGAAGAGATGAAGGGATCCATCGTTGTCTTGGCAAGAGTTACCTTCTTTGATCACCAACCAATGAGGCTAGACCATAACCTGCCCATTAGGAGCAACTAAAGCTCATGAAGAGTGTAATGTGAAAGAGTGTCTGCAAAGAATATGGAGGGAGACCATTGTAGGTGAACCACCCAATGAGGATTTGGGGAAAATGTTGGGAGAATGTCCCTGCAATGGGAGGAGCCGACTGTTTGGGCCAAGAAGTGCTGACAACCGAAGACTAGGAGGAGCCAATTGTTCGGGCCGAGTGCCGATGGTTGAAGAGTCGACTGGGAGAAAGTCGACTATGAGAGTCAACTGGGTGAGTCGACAGAAAGGAGATCTAGGTCGAAGACATGACCGACTAGTCGGGCTGACCAGATGGTCAATGACCAGGTTTGGATCGATTGAACATTCGATACTAGAGTCGGCTGGTCGCTACTTGTTATTATAGATAATAATAGTACTGATGTGTAGTAGGGGCTACATTTGTAAATAGCCCATATCATGTATAAGTATAAATATATCTAGGGCAAAAACATAGATAGAGTCGAACAGAATAAGTGATTAGCCTTTGTTCTCAGAGAAGCGAGAGAGAGAGAGGAGTGAGTGAGTGGCGCCATAGCTGTGTGTGTGAAACAACAGGCACCAAGAGCCTTTTGAGGCTAATACACTCCATAGAGAGTGTTGTAATCTTCTCTGTTTTGTCTATCCACTATATAGTGAAGCTTTGGTCCCGTGGTTTTCCCCATTTAGGGTTTCCATGTAAAGTCTGTGTACACTGTTCTTGGGTGTATGTTTCGAGTTGTGTATTTTAGTGTATTCTTCTTGCAAGTTAACCGTTTATTTCTCACAGGTATCAAAGTTTGAGGTGCAAGTATGGAAGAGGTGTGAGTGACTTCCCAGGCATGATAGTTCTAAACTCTTAGAACTATGCAGACTAGAAGATAAAGGTGGAGGACCTTCTCATAGTCAAAGACCTGTACGAGCCGATCGACAACACAGAATTACCCACGGGGGTATTAAAGTCAGAATGGAAACCTCTTAACAGAAAGGTGGTGGCCACCATCGGACAATGCGTCGATGTAAGTGTCCTTCGCCATGTGGGGAACGAGATGTGGCAGAAGCTATCAAGTCTATATGAGAGGAAGAACACCCTCAATAAAACCTCACTAATGAGAAAGATTGTACGGCTGAAATACAGAGATGGTGAGAGCATTGTCGAACACATAAGCACATTCATGGGGTATGTGAATCAACTTGCGGCAACTAAGTTTCCCATTCAAGATGCAATGCAGGCCATCCTGCTATTGTGTACCTTGTCGGACAACTGGGAGAACCTGGTGGTGACTCTAAGCACCTCGTGTCAAGAAGAGAACTTGTCTCTATGAGCGGTAAAGACAAGAATTTTCAACGAGGAGACAATAAGGAAGGACAGGAGTATGTTGTCCTAGTCGGAGTCAAATTTGACTGAACATACTAGTAAAGGAAGGAACTGGCAAGGGAGAGAAATGTCTAACGGCAGATTCTAATCTAGAGGTAAGATAACATGCTTCTATTGTGGAAAGCCTGGACACTTTTAGAAGGACCACCGACATCTCAAGAAGGACAAGAGTGTCGGCAATAATGTAGAACCTAGGAATATTCCTAATGAAAAGAGCACATCGACCGTAGCTACAAGTGTAGAGGAGATCCTATTCATTTGTGAAATCTTGCAAGAGAAGAGTGCACCTCGGGTGCATCATTCCACATAACTACGTCGAGAGAGTGTTTTTCAACTTACATGGCTAGGGATCATGGCTATGTAAAGATGGGAGATCATCGAGAGTGCAAGATAGCCCGCATTGGAAGCGTGTGCTTGACGATGTCGACTGATACTGAGGGAAGTTCGACATGTCCCCAATATCCGAATTAATCTGATATCGACTGGAAGATTGGACGACGAAGGCTATAGTATTAGCTTCTGGAACGACAAGTGGAAGTTCTATGCTCATAGTGGCCAGAGCATAGAAAGAGGGCACACTATATATGATGCATGCCCGACTGTGAAGTCAGAAGTGAATGTTGCAGCCTACTTGAGTGGAGAGTTATGGCACAAAAGACTTGGCCACATGAGTGAGAATGGAATGCACATCCTAGCCGACCAGGAACTTCTCCCACAAGTGAAGGGAGTTCACTTGGAGAAATGTATCGACTGCTTAGCCGAAAAGCAGAACTGAGAGGCATTCCCCACAAGCCCACCAAGAAGAAGAGAAGTTGCACTAGAACTAGTACACACATGTGTGTGATATGTAGATGATCCATCGCATGGAGGGGCATAGTACTTCGTAAAGTTTATTGATGACTATAGTCGAAAGACATGTCCCTTCGTAATGAAGTCCAAGGATCAAGTACTGTCAATATTCTAGGAGTTCTAGGTTAGAACCAAACGGGAGTCAGGCCAGAAGTTGAAGGCTATTCGAACCAACAATGGTGACAAATATAAAGGGCAGTTCGAGGAATAGTACAAGGCCCAATGTATTCGGGTCGAATACACAATACCGAAGACCCCTAAGTTAAATGGACTTGCAGAGTGGATGAATCGAACAATCAGGGAGAGAGTAAGGAGCATGCTTTCTCATGCCAAACTACCGAAATCGTATTGGGGTGAGGCGATGTATACAACTGTTTATTTGATCAACATGTCTCCCTCAGTACCATTGAAAGGTTATGTCCCAAAAAGGGTGTGGACAGGAAAGGATGTGGACAGGAAAGGATGTCTCTTACCAACACCTGAGGGTGTTCACATGCTTAGTGTATATGCATGTGGCTAAGGATCAGAGGTCAAAGCTTGACAGTAAGTCAAAACCATGCATATTCATGGGATACTCGGAAGATGAGTTTGGCTACAGGCTGTGGGACTTAGTTGATAAGAAAGTAGTGAGAAGTAGGGACGTAGTCTTGTTGGAAGAGAAGATGATTGAGGACTGGAAGCAAGAGAAGTCAGAATCGACTTCCCAATCGACTCCCACGACCATCGACTTAAGGCCAAGTGAACCGACACAATCGGCTATTTGGAGACAGCCAGTCGGCATACCCAAATCTAAGTCGGTGGACTTGGGGCAACCGAAAAATATAGATGAGTTGAAGTTGGCAGATTTATGGAAGTCGATCGAAGACTACAAGTTAGAATTGGCAAATCCTCAACAACCAATCAACACATATGAACCCGAGCTGAGAGTAGAGTCATCCGAACTAGAGCCAACAACGAGTAGAAGGAGATACCCACTCAGAGAAAGGAGAGCACCGATGACATATGCCAGTCAATACATCCTCTTGATTGATGAAGGCGAGCCGGAGTGCTATGAAGAAGCCATGCAAGATGAGATGGACTCCTTGCATGAGAACTACACCTATGACCTGGTAGAGCTACTAAAAGGTAAGAGAGCACTCCAGAATAAATGGGTCTACAAGATGAAGACTGTAAAAGTTGACAACACATCTAGATTTAAAGCCCACATTGTGGTGAAGGGGTTCCAACAGAAAAAGGGTGTTGACTTCGACAAAATATTTGCATCAGTTGTGAAGATGATGTCCATCCTAACTGCATCAACCCGAAGGCTTTGAGGAGAAAGGGAAAGAGAACCTAGTGTGTCGACTTAAGAAAAGCTTGTATGGGTTGAAACAAGGTCCATGCCAATGGTACAAGAAGTTTGGGTCTTCCATGGTGGAACATAGGTTCCAAAAAACAATGGTTGATCACTGTGTGTTCATTAAAAGGTACGATGAAGGCGACTTCTTACTTGTCTTGTTATATGTGGATGACATGTTGATAGTCAGAAAAGACACGAAGAAGATCCTGAGCTTGAAGAAAGCATTAGGCAAGTCGTTTCCCATGAAAGATCTTGGACTGGCAAAGGAAATCATAGGGACGCACATAGTTCGACATAGAACTAAGAAAGTGTTGTGGTTGTCACAAGAGAAATATGTGACGGAGATCCTAGAAAGATTCAACATGTCGGAAGCAAATTCGGTCGGCTTTGTGTTACCAACTAACTGCAAGTTAAATGTAAAGCAATGCTCGAGAGGGGAGAGAGAAATGGTTGAGATGAGGAAAGTACCATATGCCTCAGCCGTCGGCAGTCTAATGTATGCTATGGTTTGCACGAGACCAGACATGAGTAATCCAGGAACAGAACACTGGGCAACGGTGAAGTGGATACTCAAGTACTTAAAAGGCACCTTGGGGATATGCCTAAGGTATGATGTCGGAATACCCATGCTCGAAGGTTTTACCGACTTAGACGTGTCGTGGGATGTAGACTCAAGCTGATCCACATCAGGGTACATGATGACCTATGCAGGGGGAGTCGTGTCGTGGCGGTCACGACTACAGGGGGAGACCCATACTGCAAGTGGTCTAGGGCAAGGTTAGAAAAAGCAAGGGCAAAGGTGAGGGAACAAATGCTAGAGAAGAAGCAAATGTTGTTTAGAAGGGTTGCAACATGGTGGGCTAATATAGACGACCAAGTCAACTGACATTTCTTTTACGAACAGGGCTCCCAAGGGTGGTGGTGGGTGCATACAAGTGTTGCACAAACCAGACCACTCAATTACGGAGGACAAGGATGAAATTTTGCATATGGCAGTGTACTACTATCAAGACCTATTCACACCAGTGCCTCTGATGCAAAACATGGATTGCCTGCATTCACCCCAAGGTAACCTAGGAGATGGAAGAAGTGTTCGACAGTCCCATTTCTCCAACAGAACCCTCAGAGATGCTAAGGGAACTGTGGAGAGGGGCATGCCCCAACCTCGATGGTCTCTCAAGGGTTTTCTTGGAAATTCATTAGGAAACCATTATCTTGTCTCTTGAGGTCGAGATTTAGGAGATCTAGACCTCAGGAAAGATGCCCACCAGTTTGGTTGAGGGGATGATCGATCTTATCCCCAAAGCGACAGAGTGGTGTGTAGAGCTACGCCAATGGCACCCGATCCCGATCCTTAACATGGCATACAAGATACTTGAGAAAATCCTAGCTCAATGGATGGCAAGGTTCCTACCGGACATCATTCATGAAAGTCAAACATGGCTTATTAGCAGCAGGTGCATCTTTCATAATGTGTTGTTGCTATGGGAAGCTATGGCATTGGCAAATCGTTCTGTCTCGAGCCCTACTATTTTGTTGGTAGACTTTGAGAAGGCCTACGATAGAGTACTCTAGGCATTCCTGGAGAACATGATGCTAGCAATGGGTCTACCCCAAAAATGGATGAACTTCACTTCTGCACTTTGTAGGACTCATACCAATGGCATTGTTGTGAAGATGTACAATGGTGAGAAAAATCGGAGGAAAGGGGGAAAACGGTTATGTGCAACATGTGCACATATGAAGGTATCTATTGCAGCACATGCACACATAGATGGAAGTACGAGAAAGGTATTTCGGTTAAAACATGGGTGTAAATGGAAATAGGTAGTGAGGTGTGTGTGTGAGTGAGCGGAAACAGGAGTAAATGCAGCACATGGCTGAATCGACCCAAATCAATCAGGGCCTTAATTTGTGGCCCAAATATTCCCGTCTGAAAAGCGAGGAATATTTGCCTCATTCAATGTAAATGATACATCTTCCCTTTGGCTATAAAAGGGAGAGGGGTGTTCATAAAAAGTCTTCCTCTCTTTTTTCTTGTTCAGGGTTTTAGGTGCTTAGAGCTCATCCCTTCTCTCTCGTTGTTGAGCTCGGTTCGTCCAAAGAAAGTGACATAAGTGAATGAGCTCAAAGAAAGTAACATAAGTTTGGAGCCGCGGCTAACGTTGGGCCCTCCCTTCTTGTCTTCTATCTGTCGTCTCATCTCTTCCTTCTCTGTTGTGTTTTGTCGTGTCTGCTCGGCCAAAAGTCCCTCTCTACCCACTTGTATCCCAATGTGGACACGTCCTCACAGTTAGGGCTAAGTTACGCGAACTATATAAGGGAGAGACTGAGCATTGTAAAGATGTTCGAAAATAAATGTAAGGTAGTCTTCTTTAAGCACATCTCTCTCTCTCACTCTCTAAGCATATCTCTATCTTAGTCACTACTTGTGTTGTTTCCTAGACACACTAACAAGTCTTCAATCTTATTCCACAACATCAACTTCAATACTCAACAAGTGGTATCAGAGTGACTTGCAGTTCAACAGCAACAACAACATAAATTTGAGAAGAGAAGAAACGATTGAAGGAAAGGACAAGGTCAACAAATCTTGCTTCCTATAGAACATGGCTTCAACATCCACCACAGGTGTAGAGATCCGAAAGTTTGACAACAAAAAATTTGACTTATGGAAGGAGATGATGCAGGAGTTATTGATCATCCGTAGTGAAATCAAGGCAATACGATATAGCAACAAGCCAACCTTGATGACAACAAACGAATGGTGCTCCTTGGACGAAATAGCCAGGTCGACCATCTGATTGCATCTAGCCGAGAAATTCTACTTAAGCATGGTCTAGAGAGACGTTACCATTTGCCTCTTCATCGAAGCTCATATTGATCCACCAACTGTTCAATATGAAGATGAGAGAGACGGATCCGGCAACCTCTCACATCAACAATTTCAATTAGGTGTTGGTCGAACTCTCCTCCCAAGGGATTAACTTCGAAGAAGAAGTGAAAGCCCTTGCCCTGCTTTCGAGCTTGCCAATGAGTTGGAAGGTGTTGTGTATGATTTTTGCCAATAGTTGTCTGAATCTAAATTTAGATGAGACAATCAGACAAGTCCTCACAGAGGACATTTGATGAAAATTGATGGGGCTCACCATGGACGAGTCGGCAAAAGCTCACAATTCGAACGAGTTGATCTATCGATCTAGTCAATTGAGAGATCAAGACGAAAGAACTAGAAGTCGACTGAGGAGTAGGGGACACCGACATCGGTCGAAATCGAGAGAAATAGCCGACGAAGTGATTTTTGCACCCATTGCAGAAAAACTAGTCACAACATTTCTGACTAGTGGTCAATCAAGAGGAAGGAAAATGATCGGCGATTCGTGTGGAGCTCAGGATGATCTAACTCGAACCGTTCTCCAACCGGCAACCAAATCAATGTTGTTGAATCCCAATTGGGAGAAATCCCCTCCCTGGAAGATTCATCGAGCGGAGACATCCTCTATAGCGCACAAGATGCGCGAACGTGGCCACTAGACTCTGATGCCACATTTCACGTGACCCCAAATATCAAATGGTTTTCAAACTATTCAGCAAGAGCCGACGACACTATCTGACTCGCAATGGGAAAGAATGCAAAATTTCTGAAATGGGCAAATTACCAATTGATTTGTCAAACGGAAACATGATAATCTTGCACCAAGTCTGACATATACCCGATCTCAAAAGGAGTTTGGTCTCCATCAGCATGTTAGCCAAAGGCAGGTACTGAACGACTCTCAGTGAGTTGTCGTGGACGATCAATCGAGGGAAAATCGGTTGCGGTACAACAACTTGTATCCATTGATGGCGATCAGTCTAGAAGGGGTTGTGAACATAGCTGAATCGCGGGACTCAAACCTATGGCATGGTTGACTAGGCCATATGTCTCAAGCCGGACTAGACCGGTTGATGGCCATTGGCTACAACCTGAAGCTCCAGACAAAGATAGACTTCTAGGAGCATTGACGTTATAGGAAATAGACCCGAAGTCTTCACTCTCTCCACTATGAGGTGGTGTCGTAGTGTAATTTGTGTTGAGAAGTAAATCATCAATCCACAAGAAAAGGAATATACTGAAATACACCACTCTAAAACACATAAAATAGTGTGCACGGATTTAACGTGGAAAAACCGTAAAGTTGGAGAAAACCACGGAGAGCGGAGCTTCACTATACAGTGGATATACAATAGCAAGAGCAAAGTACAACACTCTCTACACAGAGTGTAAACAACCTCACAGGGCTCTTGGCGTATGTTGTTTCTAAAGCACAACTATGGTGCCGCTCACTCACTCACGCTCCCACACACTCTCTTCACATGCTTTCCCTAAACTATAGAGGTTCACCCATATATCTCTACATGTTTTGTTTGCCCTAGGTGTATTTATACTAATACACAAAATGGGCTATTTACAATCATGGCCATTATTATTATCCAATAATAATAATAGTAGTCTTAGTAATAAGCAGACTCATTCGTCAACTGTTAGGGTGGTCTGACTAGTCTGCTTGGTCGTCAACCATCCGGTCAGTCCAACTAGCCAGTCGTGTCTTCGACCTTGATCAACTCTCTTTGAGTCGACTCCTCAACCGTCGGCTCTCATCCAATCAATCGGCTGCTCCCTGTCTTCGAGTGTCAGCTCTCTCCGAGCAGTCGGCTCCTCCCATTGGAGGGACATATTCCTAACAAACTCCTCCTTCACTCCTATGGGGGAGGAGTCCGTTATTCTTGTCCTCTGTCGACAGACTCTAAGTCGGTCCATCAGTAGGTTTTTTGTCAGCATGTCGGATCCATTGTCGTTAGTATGGATCTTCACGATGGTAAACTCTCCTTCTTCGACTTTCTCCCGTAACCAGTGATACCTTCTCTGTATGTGCTTGGTTCGGGATTGGTATGAAGCATTCATGGCTACATGTATGGCACTCTGCCTATCACAAAGAACCAAGAAATCCCTTTGCTTCATTCCCAACTCGCTGAGAAAGTTTCTCATCCAAATCAGCTCCTTGTCGGCCTCTACCGTTGTCATTTACTCTACCTTTGTGGTCGACAAAGCGACAAACTTCTGCAGTTGTGACTGCCACAAGACTGCTCCCCCTGCATAGGTCATCACGTACCCTAACATGGATCATCTTGAGTCTACATCCCCCAACATGTCAGAGTTGGTAAACCCTTCAAGCATGGGTTTTCTGACACCATACTTAAGACACACACTCGAGGTGCCTTTTAAATACTTGAGTATCCATTTCACCACTGCCTAGTGTTCTCGTCCTAGATTACTCATGTATCGTCTTACTATTCCCACAACAAAAGCTCTGTCTAGTCTTGTGCAGACCATAACATACATTAGACTGCCAATTGTTGCCGGTTAGGAACACGGCCTACCCTCAGTCCTTCGGGGTAGGTATCAAGGTGATCGTGGTTCAAGGGATAGGGATACACATTGCCCGCTGGACGTAGTGACTTATATTGTTAGAGCGTATTTACTAAGGGAGTGAATGGGAGACGGCTTCAACCGAGCTCCTCAAATGTGTAACTATGCACCACATACTTACCCTATATGGTTACGCTTATGCAGTCACAAAGAGATAACAGGGAATAGAAAAGACATACAATATCAGAGAAGACAAAACTCTATTAGCGAGTATGCTCAAAAAGGCGCTAGCTATTAGACTGTTCTTCTACCCTTTATATACACAAGGCTTAGTCGGTTACGCTTCCTGCGTGAACTGTTGCACGCGTTACTTAACACTCTTAGTATAATAATACATTTCTTTCCCATGCGTTATTTACATGACAACACCTAGCACGCTTGTGGGACAGTGTCGTGGCACGTCGGACCCACCCTTTCCTAAGTCATCATCCAAAATGTCGAGAGTGTTTGACTCCGATTGCGCGTTATCGTCCGTTGGCGTGACTTGAGTGAGCTTGCCGATGTTTTACTCTGCCGGTGCATCGTTTTCCACATGGTCCTCTTCTCACACCATCTCCATGATGGGCTCGGCTGGTACTGCGTCTGTTGGCGAGGAAACGACGTTTCTTGGCAGCTCTGTCGTTGGGCGTGGACAAACATTTGGGCGTGACTCTTCCGGGCTTGTTTCCTGCGAGGGGGCCTCCGGCATGGCTGTTACCTCGGCAGCATCATTAGGATTAGTTGGAGGATTGTTTTGCTCCGTGGAGTTGCTGTCCTGTACGGTAATAGTCTCCACCCTTTTCACTTCCTCTGCCTTTTGATGCTCACTTCCGATCGCGCACAACTGGTGGAAGATATCTTCCTGACTTTCGCCGAAATCTTCCAGCAATTGTGCTATCTCCTGTGTGTGTCGGTCAGCTAACGTGTGATAGTCCTACGTTAGGTCTTCTCATACCGCAACGAGGCTCTCTTCATTTAGCTTATAGAAGCCTTTATCTTCTTTGCGCTAATTTTCCCAATCCGGTTAGTAGGTGTGGAGTTCGGCCGTTTGTTTTGACCATCCGGCCTAGCCTTTGTCCAAGGTTGCTTGTAGCTGCGCCATAAACCATTCCTACTTCTTTTGGTGGAGTATGGGAATCCGGTCCATCTATATTTGGAAACGGGCTTGAGACTCCTCCAGAGCCTTCTTCAGATTCTCAATTTTCCTTTTGTTGGCTATCGTCACCCCTTCATAGTGGGTCTTCATTTGTGCCGAGATCAAGGACTCCTTCAAGTGCAGTTCCTCGAGCCAGCCCATTTCATTATTTAGGCGTATTTCAACTTGGTGGGTTTGTTCATGCTCATTTGTGAGCTACTCTTCATACTACATTGCCTTCTTTTGTGGTAATTCTTGTAACGTTGTACTGACAGCGTCCTTTTTACTTGCTTCCTCCTACAACTTTTCCTTCTCATCCTTTGTTCGGCCATGTGGTTTTCTTGAAGTGTTTTGACCGCCTTGCGTCCTTTCACCCTGATGTCTACTTCTATGTCAGATGATTGGCACAACTCTGATCTGAGGCAGTCAATCTCCATTTCGGCTAGCTTCGTAGCCCTTTTTGCCTTTTCCGTGAGTGCTGGTTGGGCCTCCACTTATTCCCTTAGCGTCTAAACTTCCATGTCGTGCGGGGCAGGGGCCGGAGGGGGTCCCGTACTGGCCGCATTGTTCTCTAGTTGCGCGATGCACTCCTCTGCCTTGTTCAATTGTTCCTGGCTCACTTTTACCTATTTCCAAACATTTTTATTTTTGATTGCCATATCTATGGCACCCAACCTCACTTTTGCTAACTCCCGATGAACCTCCAATGCGGACGCGGTAACCCTTCGCGAGATTTCCATTTCCTTCTTGAATGTTTCTCGTGCTTTGCTTAGCTCCATCATAGACTCGGGATCCGGTTCATATTCCTCTTCTTAGGGTGTACTTGTTGGGGCGTACTCACTAGCGGCCTCGAGGACGTCCATTTCAAATAATGGTATTATCTGCGGGTTTCCGTCGAGGTACGCTTCCAGCTCTGTATCCTCTAGACCTTCCAACATATTAATTTCTTCCACATATAGTGGCATTATAGCTTTGGTCGGTGCGGATGTTTCCTGCGTCAGGATGCAGACCGTGCTTCGCCCGCATCTCAAGCTGATGCAATTATGCTACCAGTTCTGTTTGATATTAGCATACCGTAACCATGGTCTGCCTAACAAAATTCGGTATGCTCCTGGGGCATCTAGCGTGAGGACGACCTTAGAAATCTCAAAATGATGGTCATCAACTATGATCCTTAGCTTCCGAATTAAACCTAAAGATCTGACAGAGCGCGTGTCTTCCATTTGGAGCCAGAATGGGCATGCTTCCCAGTCTGTAATGCCCAACCTAGCACAAGTGGTTTTACTGATGACATTTACGCCGGAACCACCATCCACAATGCATCCCGTTATTTCTTGGCCCTGACATACCATTTTGATGGCCGGGTTATGGTGGTCTACCACTGCTAGGCCGGTACTGGGTTCTGTGAAATCGGCCGAGATTTCTAGTCCGTCGGTACCCCGTATACGATTCTCTACCACCTATCGGAATTGTGGAACCAATCGTAAAAGGTTATCCATGGTCAATGTGATCTCACAGTCTGTGAGTGCTTGCCATATCGTGTTGGGAACTCGACGTTCCTTATGTCCGACGCTTGGCCACAACCGAGCGTATTTACATACACAGAAAACAGGTAATGAAAAACGCGACACAAAAGAGGAGAAATGGTACACAGGAGGTATACGTGGAAAACCCCAAACTAGGGGAAAAAACCATGGCAGCCCACAAGCTGCAAACTGTCACTATGCAGAAATATACAACAGTGAGATCACCGAGGCAACGACCTCGTGCTCTCAGGTCTTCGCCACAGGCGGCGGTTACAACAGAGGCAACGACCTCGTGTCTCTCTCTCTCTCTCAGTCTCTCTATACAGTTACGCGCTCTGATTTCTTCTTGCACCAACAAGAAAGAATAACAACAAGAATGACAACAGTTCACCCAAGCTAAAAGTTTGCCCTAAATCATATTTATACTAATATGACTTTTCGGCTATTTACAAATGTAGCCTCGATGGGCTCCATCCGACTCTCCGCAGTCGGGTACTCCTCATCCGGTTCATACCGGGCCTGCACCATCCGACTCTCCGCAGTCGGGTACTCCTCATCCGGTTCATACCGGTTCTGCCTCGGCCTATCGGCCTTGGCCGAGTTTGTTCGTCGGCACTGTTCTTCCCATCCGGAGGGACCTGTTTCCCAACAAACTCCCCCTTCACTCCGGCATGGGGTGTCTTCTCAGTCCGATCCTCTTCCGGCATGCGTCCAGCTTGTCGGGTGTCAGCACTTTGGTCAGCATATCTGACCCGTTCTCGGCCGTGTGGATCTTCGTCAGTGCGAACTCCTGGTCATCTACCCTTTCCCGGATCCAGTGATACCTTCGCTGGATATGCTTCGTCCGGGAATGGTAGGCCGCATTTTTAGCAAGGTGGATGGCACTTTGACTGTCGCAGTAGAGTCGGTATTCCTCTTGCCGGATACCGAGCTCTCCGATGAAGTCCTTCATCCATAATATTTCCTTGCCGGCTTCTACAGCCGCCATGTACTCCGCCTCTGTGGTTGACAATGCAACCGTCTTCTGCAGCCTCGACTACCATGAGACAGCTCCCCCTGCATATGTCATCACATACCCGGATGTAGACCGGTTGGTATCCACATCAGCCGACATGTCCGAATCGGTGAAACCGTCCAGTTGAGGTTTTCCGGTGCCGAATCGGAGACACATATTTGAAGTGCCCTTCAAATACCGGAGTATCCACTTGACCGCATTCCAATGCTCCTTGCCGGGATTACTCATGAACCAGCTCACCACTCCGACTGCGTATCCAATGTCCGGTCGGGTACAAACCATGGCGTACATCAAGCTCCCGACGGCAGAGGCATATGGAATCTTCATCATATCTGCCTTCTCTCCTTTTGTCTTCGGGCTTTACTTGCCGGACAACTTGCAGTTAGCCGGTAGTGTCGATCCGACCGGTTTTGCATCTGACATGTTGAACCGGTGAAGCACCTTTGTCACATACTTCTCCTGTGACAGCCATAGTTGCTTCACTGACCGGTCCCGAATGATGTGCATCCCCAACATCTGTCTTGCCGGACCCAGGTCTTTCATTGAGAAGGTCCAGTTGAGAGCCTTCTTCAGCATCTGTATTTTGCCTTGGTCTCGTCCGACGATCAACATGTCATCCACGTACAGGAGGAGTATCAGGAAGTCCCCTCCTTCGAACTTCTTCACAAACACGAAGTGATCGGCCTGCGTCTTGTGGTACCCTTGATCGGTCATGAAGGAGTCGAACTTCCGATACCATTGCCGGGGAGCCTGCTTCAGTCCGTACAGGCTCTTCTTCAACCGGCATACCAGGTGCTCCTTCCCTTTCCCCACAAATCCTTCCGGTTGCTGCATGTAGATCTCCTCTTCGAGGTCGCCGTGAAGGAATGTCGTCTTCACGTCCAGCTACTCTACCTCGAGATCCATGCTTGCTGCTATACTCAGCACCGTCCGGATGGAGGTCATCTTTACTACCGGGGCGAATATTTCGTCGAAGTCAACGCCCTTCTTCTGCTGGAACCCCTTCACCACGATCCTGGCTTTGTATCTCGGGGGGTTGCCGGCATCTCCCGGTTTCAACTTGAATACCCACTTGTTTCGGAGTCCCCGCTTTCCTTTCGGCAGCTCCACCAATTCGTACGTATGGTTCTCATGCAGGGAATCCATCTCATCCTGCATGGCACTTAACCATTTTCGGCTGTGGGTGTCTTCCTTCGCTTCTTCGAAGCTTTCCGGCTCCCCCTCATCGGTTAGCAAGACATGCTCTGCATCCGGAAATCTCCGGGGCGCCCTTCTCTCTCTAAGAGGATATCTACGTCTTCGGGCTTCGGTAATCGGTTCCTCCATTTGCTCTTCATCCGAATCCGATTCGGGGTCTTGACCGGTTCCGGTCTCAGCTTCCTCTACTTCTTCTTCAGCCGGTTCGGTATCCTCACCGTAACCGGCTGGTTCCTCGAGTGCTAACCGGTCTCTTGCCGGTTGGGTCTGCTCATTGTAGAGTCTATCCTTACCGGTCGACTCGGAGTTCACTATCTTCTTCTCCGACTCCCAGTCGGCGAGCGTCTTGTCCTCCATGAAGATAATATCTCGACTCCGGAATACCTTCTTGTCGACCGGGTCCCACACTCGGTAGCCGAACTCGTCGTCACCGTAACCGAGGAATATGCATGGTCGGGTCTTTGGATCTAGCTTTCCTCTCCGGTCCTTTGCTACATGCACGTACGCGAGACACCCGAACACCCTCAGATGCCAGTAGGACACTTCCTTACCGGTCCATACTCTCTGTGGTGTATCTCCGTCCAGGGGTACTGAGGGTGATCTGTTTATCACATATGTCGCCGTCGACAGTGCCTCAGCCCAAAACTTCTTGGGTAGTTTTGCATGCGCTAGCATACTCCGGACCCTCTCCATTATGGTCCGGTTCATCCTCTCGGCCAGTCCGTTTAGCTCCGGCGTCTTCGGCACGGTAAATTCGAGCCGGATTCCCTTCGAGCGGCAGTACTCCTCAAACTGCCCCCGGTACTCACCTCCGTTATCTGCTCGAACCGCCTTCAGCTTCCGGCCGGTTTCTCTTTCCACTCTCGCGTGGAGCTCTTTGAAGACGGATAACACCTGATCCTTCGTCTTCAGCGGTGTGGCCCATAGCTTCCGGCTGTGGTCATCTATGAACGTCACGAAGTACTGCGCTCCGGCATGTGACTTCATGTCTACTTGACACACATCCGTATGCACCAGCTCCAGTGGTGCATTACGTCTCATCGGTGGCCTTGGTCGGAAGGAGGTCCGGTTCTGTTTACCGGCCAGACAATCAGTGCACTTCTCTAAATGCACGTTCTTCACTGGGATGAGGTTGTCGTCTGCAAGCCTCTTCATCCCCTTCTCACTCATGTGACATAGCCTCTTGTGCCACAGCTCACCGGCAATGTCGGAAGCCACGTTGACTTCTTCCGGACATAACCGGGTATTCATCAGGTACAGTGTGTTTACCTTCCGGGCCCGAGCCACAATCAGGCTCCCTTTGCTGAACTTCATGACACCGTTCTGGATGCTACCCGTGTAGCCTTCATCATCTAGCCGACCGGCTGATATCAGGTTCAGACGAACTTCCGGAACGTGTCGTACATCTTTCAACACCAATTTGCATCCGGTTGGTGTTGTCAGCCACACGTTTCCTATGCCGACAATTCGGCATGTTCCTTCATTCCCCATCCGGACACAGCCGTGATCACCGGCTGAGTAGGATGAGAAGCATTTCCGGTCCGGGGTAAGGTGGAACGACGCTCCAGAGTCTACCACCCAGGTCATCTCATCGCCGGCATGGTTTATCTCACTCTCCTCGGTGATGAGCATCAACTCCTCTTCACTTGCCGCAATTGCCGTCGTTCCCTTCCGGTCCGGACCCCTCCGGTCTTTACCGTTCCGGTCTGTACTGTTCCGGTTCGGGGTTTGCTTCGAATCGGTACCGTCGGTTTCCTTGTCTTTACGGAAATGCCGATAGTTCTTTTGGAAGTGTCCCGGCTTGCCGCAATAGAAGCAAGTAGGCCTCCCCCTTGACTTTGATCGTGTCCCCGACTTCTCCCGGTTCTGGGGACTACGGTTTCTATGTCTTCCGCATTCCGATTCGGTAAGGAGCGCTTTGGAGTCGGAGCTCGTATCTTTGTCTTTCCGACGAGCCTCCTCATCTAGCAAGCTCGACTTTACTCTTGCTAGGGATAGCCGTTTTCCTTCCGGCCCGGCGTTGCCCAAAGTGACAACTAACGTCTCCCAGCTATCCGGGAGGGAACCGAGCAGGAGTAGCGCGAGGACCTCATCGGCAAGAGGTACTTCCAATGACGTTGCCTGGTGAATCAGCCCCTGGAAGGCATTCATATGCTCCGCCATGCTGTGGCCATCTTGGTACCGGAGTCTTACAAGCTTCCGGAATACCGACGCGTGATTGACAGCATTTTTGTTCTGGAACATTGTGCCGATCTTCTCCCAGAGCTCATGAGCCTTACTCTCTTCATTGAAGTTGTTGTACAGGCTCATGTCGATGAAGCACCGTATGTACGCCGTTGTCTTCATGTGCATCACCTCCCATATCGCGGCGTCGATTTTGTCCGGTCTCTTGTCCCCGAACTGAACCGGCAGCCAGAGGTCTTTAACCACGAGCATGTCCCTCATCTTCGACTTCCACACTGAATAGTTGGAGCCGGTAAGCTTGAACATGCCGCCAAACGATTCGTCCATTTTCTGTGTCGATTTCGCTCTGATACCACTTGTTGGGAACTCAACGTTCCTTATGTCCGACGCTCGGCCACAACCGAGCGTATTTACATACACAGAAAACAGGTAATGAAAAACGCGAAACAAAAGAGGAGAAATGGTACACAGGAGGTATACGTGGAAAACCCCAAACTAGGGGAAAAAACCATGGTAGCCCACAAGCTGCAAACTGTCACTATGCAGAAATATACAACAGTGAGATCACCGAGGCAACGACCTCGTGCTCTCAGGTCTTCGCCACAGGCGGCGGTTACAACAGAGGCAACGACCTCGTGTCTCTCTCAGTCTCTCTGTACAGTTACGCGCTCTGATTTCTTCTTGCACCAACAAGAAAGAATAACAACAAGAATGACAACAGTTCACCCAAGCTAAAAGTTTGCCCTAAATCATATTTATACTAATATGACTTTTCGGCTATTTACAAATGTAGCCTCGATGGGCTCCATCCGACTCTCCGCAGTCGGGTACTCCTCATCCGGTTCATACCGGGCCTGCACCATCCGACTCTCCGCAATCGGGTACTCCTCATCCAGTTCATACCGGTTCTGCCTCGGCCTGTCGGCCTTGGCCGAGTTTGTTCGTCGGCACTGTTCTTCCCATCCGGAGGGACCTGTTTCCCAACATATCGGGTCTGGTCATAACGTCGTATCGTTGATATGCGTGGTGGCACTCGCTGATTCTTGCCTCATTCTCTCTATGTTGGCCGCGTTTGCTTTCTCCACCAATGCCCGGGCCGCCTTGCGTATGTCATCTTGTTCTACCCATTCTGTGCTTTTCGCCTGGCTGCGTGTTGTGACTTGTTGGATATCCGTCGTGATGGTATTCACGGCTAGTTCCTTGCCTTTATTGCACTGAGGACATTGTGTCGCGTAGTGGCCTGGCTGTTGGCACACGAAGGAATGTACGCCGGAATCTCCTTTTTCCACTAATGGACCTGCGGTGGTTTCCCCGAGTACGGATTGCTCTCCCATGTTTGCTGAAATCGCCTGTGATTACGGGGCTTCTGGCGATATTCTCGCCGAGGCTCTTAGCGTCGTTCCTCCTTAGAGCTTTCTTCGTAGTGCTGAGGTCCAGCCTGGTCATCACGATTGTTGGTAGGACATCGATTATCATAATGACACCCCCCCCCCCACTTGTAACGGCCATTGCTTCGATCATCTTTTTCTTCCTGCTCTTCTTCGTCGGACTCAGGGTAATTGTTGCGGCAATGATGGTATGACTTTTCCGTGCGCTGGTTTCGTTCCATATTACGGTAAGGTTCCTCCTGCCTGCCTTGGTCATTACGACAGTGCTGCTGATGCGGTTCCATATGGTGAACTGTTGGCGTGCATTTGTTCAACATATTATATTCGCATTGATCCACGATATGTGCCCGTGAATGGTAAATGGGGCAATGTATCTGCATGTTACAGTCCACCGCGAAGTGCCCTGAGTTCAGGTAGATTGTGCATTGAATTACTTGGTGGAATCGATACTCCTCGTCCTGCCGGAGGAGGACACGTAATTCAAGTTGGTGTTACAGTCCTTCATCCTCGTCTTTTAATTCAAGCTGTAACACTTGCTCGATAACCATATCTGCCGTCTCACCCTTCACACCTTGCATTGTCAGCGTAATCCCAAGAGGTCGCCGTAACGCTACCAAAAATGTGACCTTAGTCTCGTCCTCCGTTGGAACGCATGTGAGCTGTTGCTGTAGGCTCTAAAATCGCAGACTAAAATCCTCTAGTGATTCCTTTGGAGACTGCTTGATTGTATAAAATTGGCCGATAATCTCGTGCTGAGGGACACTCCAATGGAAGAATCGCAAAAATGACGATTGAAGCTGGTCGAACGTGACAAAAGACGTGATATCGCGGTGGGAATGCCAATGGGCAGCGCGACCATCCAAGGTTATTCCGAACTTGGCAATCGTCGATGCGTGCGCTTCGGCTTCCAAAAGTTGAGGAACGACCGAATGTGGCTCTTAGCGTCGGTTTCGTCGTTGAAATAGGGATACAAGAAAGCCATGTTGGTTGCGATGGTTGTACCGAGGCTATTGTTGCTATCGGGATGGGGCTCTTTGTGAGACTTTGTAACACTAGCCTAATCCGGTGGCAATAGGGCTTCCTGCCGGATGCAACTTTGCTTCGTGAGCGTGGATTTTACCGTACCCTTTGGGGAAGAAGGGGCACGGTCATTGAGGCAAGGTTTTTGCGTAGCGCATTCTTCTGTATGTCGAGTGACGTATCTAGTCTGTGGTCAATCTTGTCGTGTGGGTTCTCTAGTACGTCGGCGGCTAGACATCCATTCCTTGATGGTCGGTTGCGAGGATTCACAAATCACTAGGCATGCCAAAAGTGTTGCCGCTTAGGAACAGACCTACCCTCAGTCCTTTTGGGTAGGTATCAAGGGGGTAGGTATCAAGGGGGTAGGGATATGCATATTTTACGCAAATTCGGCGAAGTGGAGAATATTTGCCTAGTCATCTTGATGATTTCTTAGAAAGCATTGAAGATAGTGCTCCAGCGTTTGATTTGTTCGTTCTGCTTGGCCGTCTGTTTGCAGGTGGTAGCCAGAGGAGAGGTTACAAGTGACCTTCAACATTTTAAAGAGGTGCTTCCAGAATTTTGAAACGAATTGGGGTCCATAGTCGCTGATGATACTATTGGGAAGGCCACGATGCCGACATACTTCACGCATGACAGTTTCAACAGTTTCAACAGTTTCTTCACTACAGATTTCTTAGTACATGGCAAGAAATGGGCCATCTTCGCATATCGATCTACGACTGTTAAGATTGCATCGAATCCCTTCGAGACTGGAAGATCGTTGATGAAATTTAGAGCAATGGATTGCCATGGCTTGCTTGGAATTGGTAATGGTTCTAATAAACCATATGGATGATGCCTTGGCATTTTTTCTCTGCAACATGTATCACCAGTCCAAACAAAATCTTGGACAAATTGTCACATATGGGGCCACCAGAATGATCATTGTACTAAATCTAATGTTTTAGTACTACCAAAATGCGTAGTTGTATATGTGCCATAATAGTTTTGGACTACTCAAAAGTGACAAGAACCATGAAGAACATACAAGAGTTTCTTAAAGAATAGTAATCCATCATGACATTGGAATTGTCGATAGTCCGTACCTAGTTCTTGCGACTGTGAACAAGATGCTCAAGAGGGATCAATTTGTGCTAGAATGGTTTGGGTGAAAGTATCTGTCTTCAAGTCCTCACGTATGGTATCAATAACGTAGAAATCCAAGGGCATACCGAAGACCTCCATTGCTTGCAATCGTGCCGGTCCCAGGATCACCTGCTTTTGGTTATCGAAAGCTGGCTCGTCTGTACACAGTGTTAGATACGAGTGTCGTGATAATGCATCTGCCTTCCCTTATTGCTTCCTCAAATGACATGTAATTTTGAAGTCGAAACGAGTGAGGAATTTGGCCCACCGAGCTTGGCATCAATTTAGCACAGGAGCATTCTGAAAGTAGGCAAGGTTTTTGTGATCATTCAATATGGTGACTTGATGAGAAGATCCCTCTAGAAAATGCCTCCTTTGCGTAAAAGAGTCCACTATTGCTAATAGCTCCTGATCATGAATTTCATAGTTGATTTCGGCGGCGTCAAACTTGCGTGAGTGGAAAGGCATAGGATGTAGCCTTTCATCATCGCCTTGTTGTGACAGAATGCTACCCAAGGCGAAATCCGACGCGTCTGCTTCAATGATGAATGGTTTTCCATATCAAAATGAGTTAGAATAGGAGCTGATGTAAATGCCTTCTTAAGACTCTCAAAAGCCATGTCTGCTTCTTCAGACCAAATGAACGGTTGTCCCTTCCTGGTAAGTTGTGTGAGAGGCAGAACAAGCTTTGAGTAATCCTGTATAAACTTGTGGTAGAAATCGGCAAAGCCTAAAAAGCATTGCACATCTCGTAATGAACACAGAGTATGCCACTCTACCACTGTTTTGACCTTAGCTAGATCCATGGAAATGCCTTCCGTGGAAATGACATAGCCTAGAAATTCTACCTGGTTGCACCCAAAACTACAGTTTTCCAGCTTTGCATAAAGACCATGTTCTCGAAGTCATTTTAGTACAAACAGTACATGAGAATCATGCTCTTCTTGGGTCTTCGAATAAACTAGTAGATCATCCAAGGGCTCGACGGGATATCCTATCTTGTGGTTGGCTATGTATCTGATGAATAAAAACTACTTGTGAAAGTGTTTTTAGAATCTAAGCCAGTGAACATTAGAAGAGTATAAAGTATGGATAACTCACATTTGGAGGCTAAGAACACGAACCAAGACCTTAGGAAGAAGTCAAAAGTAAAAGTACGAGACCAAGAGAAAAGTAAAAGGAGAAAAAACGGACCATAAAAAACAGTAAAAAAGGAATGGTTATAACTCCTTCAAGTGTGATGCTAGGTCTTAGCTAAAAATAGGAGATAAAAAGCTTCTAAAAATAGCGCTCCAGGGAGGGCCGATCCTTTCCGTATAGGAGGAGAAGTTATCATTTAATTGTGTTACTATATTACATTAACTTAGCTATGCAATTTGCATTTTCGGGTGAAAGAACACAAGATGCTGGTGCCTTTTTGGCATGCTTTGAGCATCATGCCATCTCTATTGGACGCATCACCGACAACGAAAAGTTGGCCTTGTTGGTAGCTACATTCTATGGTCGTGCTCGAGATTGGTATGACTCTCTTCCGCAAAATGAACAAGGAGAGTATCAATTGTTGGTGCATCAATTTTGTACAAGATATATTCAATGGCAAAGTGCAACTGAGGTAAGGGAGGAGCTTTTTCAACTAAAGATGGAATCACCTTTTGGTTTTTTAGAGTATGAAAGAAATTTCCAAGAATTGTGGACGACGTGGATTCGTCTTCGTGGTGGCACCGAAGACGAGTGGTTTAAGATAGAACAATTTAAGGTGGGCCTTGATATGCATTTCCGTTTGGAGGCAAGCTTGAAAGATCCAACGACTTTTCAAGCTCTTCTCCAAGTTTGTCAAGATTATGATCGACGAGTGAAGATGATGAGTTCCATGGGGGATCCCCAAATGTCGGCTTTGGGTGCAAATTTGATGCCTAGTGCCAACTTTCAAGCCTCATCTTCAATTGTGCATGGTGGACAAGTGTTTCCAAATGTGTATACCACCACAACAATAAACCCAAGAAGTATATCCCAAGAAGTGGAACAAGTGAAGAGTGAACAAGATACAATGGCATTGGTGAATCGGCGCTTTGATGAAGTTATGGCCCACTTGCAACAATCCCAAACAATTCACAACGTTATTCCCGATGGTGGTGGCTCTAGAGGGCATCAAGGTGTAATTTGTTATTCTTGTCAAGAGGAGGGACACATCTCAACAAGATGTCCTCATCGACAACAAAGAGGCATGGGAAGAGACATGTATCAAGTGCAGAGAAATGGACAACGGCCTAACAACGATGGAGTCGAAGGAGGCGAAGCCATAACACTTCCTATGGCTCAGGTTCCTACAATTCCTCATAATGTGAATCTTAATTTTATTGATGATAGTGATAATGCTTGTGAAGTAGCTCCTGTGAAAAGGACAAGAGCCTCGCAAAAGGAGAAAGAAGTTGATGGAGGATCAAGTGCCTCGAGACAAAAGAAGAAGTCTAAGGAGAATGAGGAAGAGGAGAAATTGAGAAGGAGACACTCCAAAAGGAAGATAAAGATGGAGGATATTCCTATGGGAGAAGGTGTAGAAGGTTTCAATTGGAAGCATGAATTGATATCGAGTGGACCAAGAATAACATGGCCACAACTTCTCCAATTATCTCCGAAATTACGAAAGGAGTGGGGGCGGCTTGCAAGTATTTGCCAAAGTCAAAAAATTGTGCATTATGTGGGGATCATGCGAGTAGAAGATCGAAAGGACATACGACCCACCAACCCCGTTTCCATCGAGGGGTTTCACTTTAAAGATGCCTTGGTTGATAGTGATGCTAGAGTAAGCTTGATTTCTGAATTGGTGGTTAACAAAATGAGAATTCCTATTAGTAACTCATCTTTAGCAAGTGTGGTTGTAGCTGATGGCAAAGTGGTGAATTGCACATGCATAGAGGAGGATGTGGTCATCAAATGATTCAAAATAAGAGGAGAAGCTTGCAACAAATCCCACATCAACTTGAAAGAACATGTACCAATTTTCCCAACGCTTCAGCAATTGGGTGTTGAAGGGGAACTTATACAAGACTTCAAAGCATGCTTGCAAGAATGTTTCAATTATAAGATGGAGGATTTAAAGAGTGTCCCATCTATGGCTTTGGTTCCCACGAAGAATGAGATCGATTTCAAACCCATGAGCAATTCGATCAAACAAGATGAATTTTCACTTCCTTCCCGAGATGAGATTGTCGAAAAAATGGTCATTTATACAAAACAAGGTAGTGTGGACAATGTGTTGTGCCAAGAAGATGTGGATGATTCAAAGATCAACATAATTCAAAAGATGATCATTCCAACAAGTCTCGAAGATTTGAAGGTATTTGTGCAAAAGGTTCGCTCGCTCGAAAGATTCATTCATATGTTGACATGCTTACTTCTATCAAGAGTTATGTATCCCATGGCCCTACTTGTGTATGGAGAGTTGACAAAGACATAATAATTGTAGTAACCTCTTTCTTTGTGTTGACAAGGAGAAAGATGGTGATGACAATTGTCAATGTGTGTGTGTGTTTAGAAGTGTGAGGTTTTTCCTACCGATTAGCGGGAGTTTTACTCACATCCTTTTATTTTCTTTTTGATTATATCTCTCTCATTGTCTATAGCCAAGAGATTGGCGAGAGAGCTTTCGTTTGTTAAGTACTACCATTAAGTGCTTCCCCATAAATGGCTTAGCCTCTAGCAAGGGGGAGGGCTAAATGTGAAAGTGTTTTTAGAATCTAAGACATTGAACATTAGAAGAGTATAAAGTATGGATAAATCACATTAGGAGGCTAAGAACACGAACCAAGACCTTAGGAAGAAGTCAAAAGTAAAAGTACGAGACCAAGAGAAAAGTAAAAAGAGAAAATGCGGACCATAAAAAACAGTAGAAAAAGAATGGTCATAACTCCTTCGCGTGTGACCCAAATATTATGTTTAAATATGGGTTAGAAAGCTTGTAAAGATATCTATCTATAGATTTTTAAATCACTAAATTTGGAGCTATGATGAGGGAGATATGACGATTAGAAGGTTGCTGGGTCTTAGCTAAAAATAGGAGATAAAAAGCTTCTAAAAATAGCGTGAACGAGGAAGAAGAAAATTATAAAAGAAGTGGAAGGACTAATAAAAAAAGGGACTAATAGGGAGAGGATCCTAATAGAGGAGAGGGAGTCTTAGAAAGAGAAATCTTAGTGAAAGAGGAAGGGTCTTAATTGTGGTTTTTGAGTGATTGGTAGTAAGAAGGTCTTTGGTTTCTTACTTGAATGTGGAGTTTATCTCCTTTATATTGTCTTGATGTTGGAATATCATAACAATCTTATCTCTTTCTCATCTTCTCTATCTTTTTTTCTTAATTTCTTGAGTCTCTCTTGATCTATATAATATATTATGAGTCACAACTCCATCTAACCGGTTTTGTAAAGCCCTCATATAGTGTAAGATTATCCTTGGTCTTAAACACACTATCCTACCACTTGAAACAATGCTTCTACTAACATCAGGGGCAGACTGAACTTTGCTCTAATAATGTCATGTGGTACTGTCGATTTGCTTCAAAGTTGACGTGATAACATCGTCACCAAAGGTCTCTCTAATTGCGTGCACATGAAAGATGGTAGACCTGGAGCCCATACTACTGATGCATACATGAGGGAAGGGGTCACTAATGAGTCGAAGAGCCATCCCTTAGTCTGTGGCTCTTGAAAGTATGCCTGATGGCATGGTCTCTCTAAGAGTGAGCGGGATGCATACCCTCTCGTTAGCCTATCTTTGGCTACCTGGGTCATCGAGAATTTACCTGAGGGAGCACTAAAAGTGACTCCCAAGTATACATATGATCCAACTACCTCAACTAGTTTATGAGAGAGGATTAGGTGACATTTACTCCGAACTCGGGACGATGTATGAAAGACAAGGACTTTAGTTTTCGCTAGATTCACTACCAGTCCTCGTTGTGTACAAAAGTCATGTTGAGAGTCGAACTCAACTTCCCTTAGTAATAGGTTTCACACTAGCTCATGGACATACTAGGCTAGCTTTGTAAATTGTAGAAAGGGCACATGCCCTAGCTTAGTTGGTATTTAAACCAATCCTTTGTAACTTTGTTACTGTTGGATGTAATACATAGTTATCTCTGTCTTAAGATCTCTCGTACTCTCTCTCTCTCTCTATTTTGCCTCACGTACACACACACACACACTCAATTATCTTCCGCTGCATTACACCACTTGCTCCATTTTTTACATGGTATCCTAGTGTGTGGTTGCTTAATCATCCTCCTCATTTTCTTGTGTGGTGCTACACGCCAACGAACAATAGAACTAGCTCATCAACAGAGAAGAAACCACCATGAATACTCAGATGGGAAGCGCTCTTCCGACAGAGAAGCTCGACAGAACGAACTTCGCATCTTGGGAATACAAGATGCATCAATACTTTGTCAGGCAAGGTTACTGGAGCTACATTGAAGGAGCTCATGAAACGCAACGCAACCCAACACACGCCGACTATCCCGCTTGGGAGTAGGCCGCAAGCCGTGTGTTGTATTTCTTGGCATCCTGCATACATGATCATATGCTGGGATATATCAGAGAGGCAAAAACGCCGAAACAGGCGTGGGAAAACCTCAAGAAAATCTTTGCGGCAAATACGGCTACACGGAAGCTCCAACTTCGACAGCAGCTAAACAATCTGCAACAGAAGGATATGTCGATCACAAGTTACACCTTGAAGATCAAGGAACTATGTGACGCCCTCAGTTCGATCAATGTCATCATCAATGATGACTAGATGGTGCAAATATGCCTCGGTGGCGTAGCACCTCGATTTGGCACGATTAGATCGATCATCCTTGCGAGAGAGAATCATCCTTCCTTTTTTGACCTCCAATCGTTATTGCTTGTCAAAGAGAATCACATGCGTCAAAGAAACAACACACATGATGTACAAATCCTGTATTCGAATATCGATGGAGGAAGAGGACACGGTCGTGGAAGGAGAGACTGATTCGGCCAAGGTCGACACAATCATGAGTGTAACCCCCACCAATGGCAAGCGGACAAATATGATCCCAGAAAGCTCGGCAGAAGGGGGATTCATCACACCAAACCAAGAAATCGTAGAAGCCCAATCGAATGCGGGTACTACGGAAAACTCGGCCATTACGAAGAGGAGTGTAGAAAGAAGAAACACAAGGTATGCGGACAACTTACTAATTACGCTTCAAATTCCGACTACGACGACCGTGGCGGAATGTTCATAATGAAACATGAAGCGCACTCGATGTCCACACAGGCTTCAACTAGCGCATCCACTTCAAATAATGTATGGTTTGTCGATTAAAGAGCGTCAAAGCACATGATGTCTCATGAAGATTGGTTTCACGAATTACGAAAACCCGAAAATCCCGGATATGTCCAGACAGGCGATGGCACAACTCATCCAATACAACAGATCGGGAATGTCCCATTCGGAAACGACGGCAAACAAACCTACCTAAAGAATGTACTACATGTTCCCACCATCACGAAAAACCTGGTCTCAGTTGGCCAGATTGTCGAACAAGGAATGCAAGTACGATTCAACAATGACGGGTGCTTCATCGAAATAGGCAGTCAAGTTGTAGCTCATGGTCGATGAGAACGTCGTATTTTTATCCTCGAATCAAACGAGGTAAAGTCAGCCATGTTCGCAAAGGGCCTCAAAGTCGAAACGGACTTAAATTTGTGGCACAAAAGAATCGACCACATCAATCTCCAAAAACTTTAGAACATGCAATTGAAAGGAGCAACGCCGACACCCATTCCCAAAAGAGTGGAATGTGAGCAAAGGGATCCTAGATGTCATACATTCAAATGTATGGGAACCGTCCCAGACGTGCACACTCAGTGGATGCCAATACTATGTCACTTTCATCGACGACTTCTCCAGGAACACCTAGATCTACCCGATGAGACAAAAGAGCGAAGTGTTTGGACACTTCCAGAGGTTCAAAGCCGAAGTTGAAAAAGCTAATGGGTCGACATGTACACTGCCTTCAATCGGATGGAGGCAAAGAATATGTTTCGGATGAGTTTACAACATATCTCCAAAAGGAAGGAATCCGACGAGAATTCTCATGTCGTCACACACCTCAGTAGAACGGCGTAGCTGAGCGTAAAAACCGGCACATAGTAGAAGTCGCTCGGGCTATGATGAATGAGAAGAATTTGTCAAAATCGTACTAGGCAGAAGTGGTGTCACGTATTTCCACGCGTGCGTGTAGAATAAGGTAGGACCACGGGGGCCTCGGATTAGGGAGTAGATGGGAAGACGGGTATGCGCAAAGTGGAAGAGATTAACACGGTAGAGAAAGTAGAAAGAGACAAGATTTATGAAGTTATGTATATTATGGGCTTGAAAACCGCAATGCGATTACAACCGCAGTCGCGTGGGCCGGACTCAAAACATAAGTAGAATGTAAACCCTAATCGGATAAGTAAAGAAAGAGATGAAGAAACCCTAGAAGAAACCCTAAACCGAATAGAAACCCTCGAGCTAAGTGGTATACCTCTTCTCACTCAAAATAGGCAACCCCTTCAATGGTGCCCCTCTCCTTTTATAGCATAAGGAGAGAAAGCCGTTCCAAAAAGGAGAGACAAAATATCCCCTTTATTCAATGGGGATATTTGCTTAGATTCTAGGAGGAGGGATTGATGGGGCCTTAGCTCCCACTCCTCACACATACTACTATGCCCATTACTCACCTTGTACTCTACAAAGTGCACATCACATTTATGCCTTTATGAACTTCGTGGTACACCTTTAGCACCTTAGATTATTACCCTTCCCATTACATTTTGTTTACTTATTCTTATTACACAAATTTACAAATGCATGTGCAACATTGCACATCCCCATTTTATTTGTCCCTCCCGGTTTTCTCACCGTAGCCGGAAATCTTCACGACAGCGGCGAACACGGCCGTATACCTAATGAATAGGTGCACAACCTCGGGAGTACATGACGTAAGTCCTCATGAGAAGTTCTTTGGAAACAAGCCGGACTTATCACATGTCAGCATTTTCGGCGCAATCGCTTACGTACATATCCCTGACAATACGCGACAAAAGCTCGACCCGAACTTGGAGAAATTTATCCTCGTGGGGTACTCGCTCGAACAGAAGAGGTACAAATGCTACAATCCATCTACCCGAAAAGTTTGAACAAGTCGTGATGTCGTTTTTTACGAGTCCGCATCCTGGTACGCACTAGAGACAACTTCGACTCCGACTCTGATATATGCCGAAATAGAGGCAAGAAGCCGAAGATCAAGTTACGCGCATGTTCGATGAAAGTCCAATTACGACACGACTGAGTGGGCCGTCGAAGCCGCCGAGTGATCAAAGCACATCTCAATCAAGTCCAAAGTTGGACAAAGGGAAGGCCAAAATGCGGGTACAAAGATCAGTTCGAATTCGAATCGACTCACTCACTTGATAGTGAGTTCGAAGGCCTTGACATCTGGACAAGACGGCTTGAAGAAAGTTTTAGAATTCGTGAACAAAAAGCTACGTCGGTCCACCCGAGAGAAGAACCCCGTAAACCGTTATGGCTACAATGAGTATATGGCATATCATTACGCCTTTATGATGAAGGTAGCAATAGTACGGGAACCGGAAACACTTTCCAAAGCCGTAAAAGATCCGCGATGGGTCAACGTGATGCATGAGGAAATGGAAGCGTTATGCAAAAACGAAACATGGGATCTTGTTCCTCACCCACTAAACAAGAAAGCAATTGGTTGTAGATGGATTTACAAGGTGAAGCACAATGCTGACAGCTCTGTAAATCGCTTTAAAGCACATCTTGTTGCAAAAGGATACGCACAAACCCACGACGTAGACTACAAAGAGACCTTTGCCCCGGTGGCAAAGATGACCACTGTATAGACCGTAATTGCCTTGGCAGTGGCGAAAGGGTGGCACCTCCACCAGATGGACGTGAAAAACGCCCTCCTCCAAGGAGAATTAGAAGAGGAAGTGTGTATGATTCAACCACCCGGATTTGAATCCCGTAACTATCCGCACACCGTATGTCAACTTAAGAAACCACTTTATGGCCTCAAACAAACACTGCGTGCGTGGCACTCGAAGATCACGCAATATCTTCATCAAATCGGATTTTGAATGTCAAAATCCGATACTTCAGAAACGAGTTGGATAGCCCAATTGTCATCATCCTTTATATAGATGATTTGGTCATCGGAGGAAAAGTTCTAGCCGAGATTAACAAGGTCAAATCACTTCTTTCCGGCAGATTCGAAATGAAAGACCTACACGAGCTCCATTACTTCCTAGGCATTGAAGTAATTCGAACACTAGTCGGAATAATGATATCACAATGCCACTACGTTCTAAACTTACTCTACAAGTTTGGAATGACGGAGTGCAAACCTATGTTTACCCCTCTCGATCATAATTTCAAGATCGATGCTAACTCCGGCATGGCCAAGAGCGAGCCAACTCAGTATCGTGAACTGATCGGTAGCTTAATTTATCTAACCATCACGAGACCTGACCTCAACTACTCGGTCGGCCTACTTAGTCAATTTATGCAAAATCCGCGAAATCTTCATCTGGATTGCACTAAGTGGATACTTTGGTATGTCAGCACGACGATGGACTACGACATCATGTATATGTCGAATACGATCATTGAACTTGAAGGGTACACAGACGCAGACTAGGTAGGATATAAAGCAGATAGACGATGCACATCCGGATTCGTCTTCACTCTTGGTAGCGGAGCGATCTCCTAGAGCAGTAAGAAGCAACCGATAGTCGCAATGTCGAGCACGAAAGCCGAATACAGGGGTGCGACAGTCGCCGCATGCAAAGCCGTATGGCTCAAGCGTATACTGAAGGAGTTGGGCATACTCATGAAAGATCCAATTCGTCTATACTGCGACAACATGAACAGTATCTACCTGGCACGGAATGTCGTATTCCACGCATGGACTAAGCACATTGAAGTGCACTATCATTTCATCCGCGAGCGTGTACAGGTTGGAGATATCGATTTACAACATTTCAGTACGCACCTACATGTAGCCGACATTTTCACGAAAGCCCTTGGTGTCGACAAGCTTCGGCAGTTCACATCGAACCTTGGCCTATCTTTTCCCGACCAGCCGAGCTTGAGGGGAAGTACAAAATAGTGACAGTGAACCGATCGATTGATGGAAGCCGAACAAGGAGTACGCAACCAAAAATCCGAACAATCAAAGTTCGAAGTGTTCCGAAGTATGAACCGAACAACGTACGCACAATATGCAAGTACGTAATACGCAGTTTATCGAAGCTGATGAGACGAGTCGAAGTACAAACCGAACAACCTTTCGATAGATAGAAGTTGTGTTCGAGGGGGCGTGTTGAGAGTCGAACTCAACTTCCCTTAGTAATAGGTTTCACACTAGTTCATGGACATACGAGGCTAGCTTTGTAAATTGTAGAAAGGGCACTTGCCCTAGCTTAGTTGGTATTTAAACCAACCCTTTGTAACTTTGTTACTGTTGGATGTAATACATAGTTATCTCTGTCTTAAGATCTCTCTTACTCTCTCTCTCTATTTTGCCTCACGTACACACACACACACACTCAATTATCTTCCGCTGCATTACATCACTTGCTCCATTTTTTACAAGTCATCTAGGGTATTAAGATGCTTTCCTAGGTCATGTTCCGACTCCGAGAGCTTTCGTATCCCCAATAACTACTCCCTTACGAGCAATAAAATAAGTAATCTCATCAATGTTGATCCCAAAAAGAGTCGGTGATAGCGGGCAACCCTGTTTTACACCAATGGTGCTAGTGAAACAATCGGATAGGCCACTTGGGCATCTTACGCACCTAGAGACTTGCTCATATAGGGCATAAATGGCCCAGATCATGTCATTTGGTATCTCCAAGCTCTTAAGTTTATCAAACAACTTCTCCCTAGGAACTATGTCAAAGGCTTTGCGGAATTTCACAAAGCAACAATATAGTTTCTTCTTACGAGCCTTCGTCTGGTCAATTAAGCACCTAAGTGTGAAGATATGCAGTCAATAGTGGAGAAGGCTCATCTAAAGCCAACCTGCTTAGGTGCTTGAAGACTTAATGTTTCCATATAATCGCTAAGCTCCGCTTGCCTTACCGCACCATATAGTTTAGCGACCGTATGACCTATCATAATGGTCCTATATCTATCTGGGTCCACTGGGTTCCCTCCTTTATGTATAGGGGCCACTGTGTTCATGGTCCATTTTGGTGGAAAACCCTCGGCGAGGGCGCGGTTGAAGATTAGACTGAGAAAGGGGGCTAGGCACTCTCAAGCATATATGATGTGCTCGGTTCGCAATCCTGTGTGGTCTATGGATTTCCTATGTTGTAATTTTTTTATGACCTTCGTAACCCTAGAGGTCCTGAAAAGTGTCCCCATGTTAGGTCAAGGTGTGGAAAGCATTGGAATGGGTGGTTGGTTTGGGACATGGTAGAGTCTCTCGATATATGTGTGCCTAATATTGGGATCCTCGATGGGTGTTTGTGGTCGCGGTTCCCATAGTCTTTTCCATGCAAGGGCATATGGTAGAGTTCCCTATCCTATTATGTATCTCTCTCCGAAATAGTATCGCAACCCCTCCAGACCCTCTAATAGTATGTCGATGTGAGGTTTGTCTAAAGACAGATTCCCAACGAAAACTATCAACTCATGGTAGTCCTCGATTTGGGCTCTGATGTGTTTGTACTAAAAAAAGTATGTCAGATACCTTCAAAATCTCCTCTAGATGGCCACGGTGTGTCCAAAGTGCACCGTTACAATTCCATAAAGTCATCCTAAGTTTATTTTCTATCACATGGGCCACACACCGTCAATTGGCGGCCCGATCATTTATTATCACACGTCCGTCTCGGTAAAAAGCACGATGCCCCTCTTTACAAGCTTGTATGACTCGCGGCATACAAGTTTTACGATGCTCAAATTTTCATCCTGGTTAGGTCTTCATCGAAGTAGATAGGGTTCCTGCCCAATCCTCGAAGACTTGGTCTCTTTTTAAAAAATGCGATTCTAGATTCTGAGTCCTTAAACTGAAGGACCAAAGCTCTTTTCCTATTGGTGTCACGTCCTACCCTCCAAGTTTTAGTGATTAGTAGGGCTTCGTACCCCAACATTTTCCCTAATTCTTGTGCATCTTTGTCGGGAGATGCCCCTTCCTGGAGCCTAGTAACTCGTACATTTAGGCATCAAGCTTGACGCATTTTTTCCTCCTCAAGGGTAGTGTTTACAATATTTTCATCCTTTAGTTCCTTTTTAATATTAAGTTTTACTACATTATCCCACCCAGTTTTTGCTAGTTCCATATCGCTTTTAACCTATTCCATAACCTTTTCTATCTTGTCCTTAATATCCTCTAGGAAAGATATTTCACCATCTTCCCTTGATGTCTCAAGGTCCTTAACTTGTTTCTGAAGGTTTGTGTTGTCTACATTAAGTTTTGTTATTTCAGCAATAAGCACTTCTTTTTCTTCCTTATCTTTTTGTTTTTCAGCTTCAACCTCTTTCACCCATTTTTCTATTTTAACTAAATGGTTAAGGACATCAAAAAATTCTTCCTTACTTATCATTTCTTCGTGTGTTTCCTTACGGTTTCATCTAGAAGTCATGTTGTAAATCAAAAGATAAAAGAAAGAAAAGACAAAGAGGACAAAAAAACTTAGTCGAGCATCCATGCCTTTCGCACTAGGTTCGACTGTAGAAGCACATGTATGCTCTCTCGTTTACTCAGCCGATGACGTCGTCAAAAGCGTAGGTGATTGGCCGACAACGATGACAGCGGCAACGACTACACACGACAAACAACATTGATGATGGCAGACAACAACGGTGATGACGGCGACGGCAACGGCAACGACAGAAAGAGCCGTTAGAGAGAGAGAGAGAGAGAGAGAGAGAGAGAGAGAGAGAGAGAAGAGCAAAGAGACAGAGAAAATTCGAATCAAGATCTAAAAGAGAACGATATCAATAAATCACAAGAAGAAAGGAATGAAATAATACGAAAAGAAAGAATGTATTTATATAGAATGAGAATGGATACAAGATAGGTGATGAGAGCTTAAGACTGGTGTGTATTCAAATTGATTTGAGAATACATTCTAGAATGATCCAAAGTTTTTAAAATAATCAATATATTACAAAAGTAGCTTTTATCTTCTCATATAACAATAAGCTATCTTAATGGTTGGGGTTTTTAGCTATCGATTACAAGGTCCTAGGTTTAAATCCAGGTGACGCTATAAGGGTCATGTGTTCATGACACTACCACGGATGACAAGGGCCAAGCGGATTGGAAGGGTGTAACTGAGGATGAGATCTAGACAAAGAAGGAGGGCTCTAATGTGAAGATCATCAACTCTAATGCGAGATTGTACAACGAAGGTGGCACATGTGCGATACATGGAGGGTTATGCTGAGAGGAGCACAAGGAGCACATGTACTTCATACACTAGGGCAAGATTCAAATCATGTACCATCATGTTAACAATTTAAAACCTTGCAATTATACGAACAAATCATGAGTATTAAAAAAATAGATTTCCGATGTAGAAAACGTTATCCTCACACATATTCTCTAGGAGAAAGCAACTCATGCACATCTAGTGTGCGTGAACACTTTTAGAAAAAGTGTTGAGCGAACAAGCTTAACATGATCCAGATCGGCTGAATAAGCCAAGAGCCACATAGGTGTCCAATGAGATGAGCGGATCAGAGACCTGGACCCATGTGCAAACTGGTAGGCAGTTGGAGGCCTATGCTCCTAGTCTACTAGGTAGCTATGGTTTTAGTAGTTAGTGTTCGTAGCTTAGTACAAGCATTGAAGTACCTGTCAGTACTTCTGTTAGTGCTTTTAAGGACTTGTATAAAAAGTGCTTCAAAGCACAATTGTACATACAGAGTTCACAGAGTATTTTGAAATAGAGTTTTTGTGTGTTTTGCCCTCTCTATCTGTCCTACGCATACTCTCTATGTATTTTGAAGCTTTCCATTAAACCTTCATATATTCTCTGTTACTATCCAGCTGAGCTGGTTGTGTTTATACGCTTCCACACATTAACTTTTTCAAAAAGCATGATAGAAAGAACATAAAGTCCATTGTTAGAAAAACCATGAAGTTAGAAAAAAGCATGAGGTTAGAAAAAGCATGGATTGCTATGTGCTAAGCCTCTTCTATCATTATACAAGGATGGGAGCATGTGTATTATTAGGGTTTTAAATATGGAATAATCTAATAAACTATACTCGTGGGATTCACGAGTTTTCTATATCTCTCTCTTGCAATCTAAATTCATATTCTTATCTAAATATTGATGAATACACCATACTCCTGGGATTCATGAGTTTTCTATGTCTCTCTCTTTCAATTTATTCACAATCTTATTTGCCTTAAACTCTTCCTCCTCGTAGTCCAAAATCTCGGCAGTTTCCACTCGACTCACGCAACGATCCGGCGCCGAAAGCCATGACAACGGTACGAGAACCCCTAGAACTCGTCCACACAGATATATGTGGACCAATGCACGAAAGGCCACTAGGAGGCTCCTGGTACTTCATCACGTTTGTAGATGATTGTACACAAAACGTCTGGGCCTACTCGATTAGGTCAAAAGACGAAGTGCTCGAGGTCTTCACTCGTTGGTTAGTCGAACTGGAAAACTGGTCAGGATACAGAGTGAAGACACTTCGATCCAACTATGGACATGAGTGCACCTCCGAGCCTTCAAATAGTACCTGTCTGACAAAGGGATCTGGGATCAAAAGACCGTTCCTTACACACCCATGCAAAATGGCATGGTGGAACGGATCAACCAAATGATCCAAGAGAGAGTGACACCAATACTCCAACAATTTGGACTAAAGCTGGACTTTGTATACTTGATCAATCTATCGCCATCGAATGTAATCAGGTTCAAAGTGCCACAGGCACAATGGTCAGGCAAACAACTGACCTATGACAAGGTTCGTATATTCGGATGTGAAGCCTATGCACTCATCCCTAGGGACAAAAGAACCAAGTTGGTGCCCCATGCAATTGGTAGACCCATGTTTGTATATTCGGCAATTGGTAGATGATTCCTGGATCTATTTGATCCTATATGTCGACGACATGCTCATTAGAGGGAGCAATCAAGCAAAGATCGGAAAACTAAAGCGGAGCCTTCACGAAAAATTTGTGATGAAGGAACTTGGAAAATCCTAACACATACTTGGCATGAGGATCGAGCGAAATCGGATGACAAGGACTCTCCGACTCTCCAAGTACGACTACATTTGTAAGGTGTTGATGTGCTTCAACATGGAAAATGTGAAGACAACATCGACTCCGCTACCGACGTCCATCAGACTATAAAAAAAAGACTCTCCTTTGAAAAATGAGGAGAGAAAGCTCAATGGAAAGATACCCAATGCATTGGCTGTAGGAAGTATCATACATGCAATGGTGGCGACCCGACCCGACCTTGCCTACGCCCTAGAGGTTGTCAGCCGATACATGTCGAACCCAAGATGGAAGCATTATGCGGCCATCAAGCACATCTTGAGGTATCTAAGAGGAACTGAAGATGTACATCTAACTTTCGGATGGGCAAATCCGACCAAAGTCGAAGGCTATACCAACTTCGACTATCCTGGAAATACGGATAATTGGAAGTCGACATCAAGTTATCGTTTCACCTATAGCGGCAACACCATATCATGGAGGTCGACGCTTCAAGAGTGCACGACCTTGTCTACCTTAGAGGCTGAGTGCATAGCAACATCGGAGGTAGCGAAGGAAGCCATCAGGCTACATCGACTATCAGCCAACTTATTACTGGTAAGACGAATCGACCATCCAGCGCTGACCATCTACTACGACTCTCAGAGCACAGTACACCTCATTCGAAATCCAATCTATCATACGAAGAAGAAACACATTGAGGTACAATTTCATCATATCCTGGAGCTCCTAATAGACAAGAAGGTCAAAGTCCGGAAGATTGACACTGAGGTGAACATCGCCGATTTCCTGACGAAGCCACTCCCAGAACAATGCTTCGGAGCATTGAGGACAATGACGGGACTACGACAAGCAATCGAGCATAAGAGAGTCGAACAAAGAGTAGCAGAAGGTAAATTGAAGAACGATGTGATCAGAAGAGTCGAAAAGGGCTAATTACCGAGAATCGAAAGACCGAGAGTCGGATTCGAACACGAGCCGATCTAAAAGAATGAGCCGATTTGGACGAAATTTGATCCGAATCAGTCAATACAACCGACCCGGACAACATAGAATCCAAATAATTAGCAGAATGAGGCTCGATCCCGACCTTACCTCTACCGATCTGGTCATATGCCAACTGACTTGTAATTATACAATTGTACCACTAGATTAAAATTGTAATCTAGGTTTACGGGGGGGTGTAAAAATTAACACGTAGAAGCTAAATAGAATAGACACGGATACTACTAGCTCCATCGGAGAACAGAAAATAGAACGTCAGAAGCCACAAAGATACTACTCAGTGAGAGGGAGAGCAAACGATGAAAACTGAATTCAAAATAATAACCATACTTTATACATACAATATGCTCAGTGAGCACTTTTATACAAGTCCTTAAAGATGGAAGACCTTTGCATAGTTAAAGACCTCTATGAGCCCATCGATAGAGCAGAAATACCCACGGGGGTATTATAGTCTGAATGGATACCTCTGAATAGAAAGGCAGTGGCAACCATTAGACAATGTGTCGATGTAACTATCCTTCAGCATGTGGTGAATGACACAAATGCCTACGAGATGTGGCTTAAGCTGTTAGGTCTATATGAGAGGAAGAACGCCCTCAACAAAACATCTTTCATGAGAGAGATTGTGAGGTTGAAGTACAGGGATGAAGAAAGTATAGTGGAGCACATAAGCACATTCATGGGGTATGTGAACCAACTTGCGGCAACCAAGTTTCCCCTTGGGGATGTAATGCATGCCATTCTACTACTATGTACCCTACTGGACAACTGGGAGAATCTGGTGGTGACTCTCAATATTTCATGTCAAGAAGAGAACTTGTCTCTACAAGCGGTAAAGAAAAACATCTTGAATGAGGAGATGAGTAGAAAGGACAAGGGTGTCATGTCTCAGTCGGAGTCAAACCTCACTCAACAAACCGGCAAAGGAAGAAACCGGCAAAGAATTCCACAAAGAAGCCTGGATCCAAGTCCAAGTCCATAGGCAAATTGATATGCTTTTATTGTGGAAATCATGGACACTTCTAGAAGGAGTGCCGACACCTCAAGAAGGACAAGAGTGTCGAACCCAGGAAGATTCGTAATGAAGAGGGAACATCAGCCATAACTATGAGTGTAGAGGCGATCTTGTTCATCTGTGAGCAGGCAACCACAAATCTTGCAAGTGAAGAGTGTACCTGGGTAATCGACTCGGGTGCATCTTTCCAGATAACTTTGTTGAGAGAGTGTTTCTCGACTTACATAGCCAATGATCATGGCTATGTAAAGATGGGAGATAATGGTGAGTGCAAAACAACCGGCATTGAAAGTGTAAGCTTGATGACGTCAACATGTTGTCGACTGACTATGAGGGAAGTTCGATATGTCGTCGATATCAGATTAAATCTAACATCGACTGGAAGGCTGGATGATGAAGGCTACAATGGCAGCTTTTGAAATAGCAAGTGGAAGTTCTGCTAAGGAAACCTCATAGTGGCCCGAGCATAGAAAGAGGGCACACTGTATATGATGCATGCCAGACTATGCAAGTCGGAAGTGAATGTGGCAGCCGACTCGAGTGGAGAGTTATGGCATAAGAAACTAGGTCACATGAGTGAGAAGGGAATGCATATACTAGCCGACTAGGAACTTCTCCCATAAGTGAAAGGAGAGTGTGAGTGATAGAGAGAGAAGAGAGAGTGCATGATAAAGAGAGCAACGCCATAGCTATGTGAGCTTAGATGCCAAGAGCTGTATGTGAGCTTAGACGCCAAGAGCCCTGTGTGGCTGATACACTTTGTTCGAAGAGAGTGTTGTATACTGACTCCTTTGTATTCTCCATTGTATTCTCCATTGTATAGTGGATCTTTGTTCCTTTGGTTTTCCCCGAATAGGGTTTCCACGTAAAATTTTGTATTCTGTGCATTTGTTGTTTATTGTTTCCATGTTATTGTGTATTACACAATTGGTCTTCCTCACGAATCTCAACAATCAAATCCATTCAACAAGTACTTCAATGCTCATAAATGAGCTATTGACACTAACTCCCAAAAAATATTCCTGTGAGGAAATATTAGTCCCAACGGTGTCGTGAAGATTCATCACTACGTGCAGATCGTGAGGCGGAACCACTAAGGTTCTGAACCGGAAGGACTCGAAGTTTGCACAAGCTTTAGCGAGAAAGAAATTAAGATAGATTGAAAGAGAGAGAGAGAGATTGATATGGCGAAAGAGAGAGATTAAGATTGAGCAATTCACTTTAGATTTAAGAAACAAGTTACACAATCAATTCGATAACGAATTTTCTTCTCTTAAATTCATATATAAAAAAAAAGTACCCCCCACTTTCTCTTTTTCATCTCCTCTTTTATAGATGCTCCAATGCATATGATGCATGTGATGCATGCTTGCCATTTGGCGCTCATGCATTACATGTGATGCATGAGAATCATGCTACTCATTCAAGGTCTCATGTATGAGAATTTATGTGTAAAACTATAATAATAAAAATATTGTTTTTAGAAAATGTTTTGGCTTAGTGGTAAGCCTATACACTCTCAACTTGGAGGTGCAAGGTTCAAATCTACACTTATATTCCTTGTGTATATATATATATTTATTTATATATCTATCCGGTCGTCGGATGCCGCCGGCTCACCGGCTCCGTCACCGGTCCGGTTTCGGTTGGCCAAAACCTGTAGCTAGGCCACACTCATTCATCATATTAACTTTGTTCAAGTCACCTTGAACTCTCTATCCTCCACACATAGACACAAAGATAATAGCTTTTGCTCTACTTTATATATTGTAGGGTCCTTGTTTGTCATGTCTATGTGGGATATCTCACAGTTTTATTTTTCTTTTCTTCCTTCTCATACTTCACTCCCACATAACTTGTCACTTAAATGTCCATTTTTTATGTAGTAAAGCACATTTGAAAGCTCTTGAAGACCTCCATCTTTTTGTACCTAGATATTAAACTTATTCAAAATATTATCTTCTCTATTATTGTTTTGTTTTTCTCGTGAGAAGAGCCACACTCGATTTCGAATGTTCCTTACAATTTCCACACTATCGCCGAAAATCTTCACGAAAACGGCCTACCGGCTCAACGCCAATCCAGCCAAGCCAATTAGTCTCCGTTGGATCCGGTTCCCAGCTTCTTCAGTTGATCAGTGTACAACCGATCCGACTCATGTTGAGCTTGCTTCTCAACACTCCCCCTCAAGCTCAACTTGAGGTACCTCCTGCTCTGTTGATTCATTGCCTCGGCTCCTCCTTTGCCAGCTTGTCTCCTAGCACGTGCGCCTCAACTCTTACGGTCCCGCGCTCTTCGTTTCGGTGTCGGTGTCAGATGCCTTCTCATCTGCTTGGCCTTCCTATGATTCGACCCTTTTGAATTAAACTTCTTGACCAAATCGATTGTCTCCGATTTGTCTTTTCTCTTGCCTTTGACCACATCCGCCAATGTCCTCGTCTTGGCCTTCTTCTTTTGGTCTTGCTTTGTCCTTCTTAACTCTATCGCCTCTACCGGCTCTTCTGGATGTTTCATCAAATTTCTTCAGTCAATTCACGGCATCTTCTTTGGCTTTGTTGTTCCACCTATTGCTCTCCCCTCAAGTGCGGCACGTCAAGATGTTGTAGCTCAAGGATCCCCGAAAACTGCTGCAATTTGTCCCATCCGAGCGCCGGTCATGAAGACATACATTTTGGCTTATTAGAAGTATTACAAGATATTTAGAGTATTCTAGAACATTCTAGAATATTCCATGGTTATATTAAATATCATAAATATCTAAAATATTCTAGAACATTCTAGAATACTCGATAAGGACCTATAAATAGGTGTCTATTAATTCATTACAACGCATTCGGTCAAACTTTCATGACTTGAGAGTATGACAGAGAAAAATAAAAAGATGATGATAGGAGGTATAGAGAGAGAGAGAGAATAGTCAAAATGGAAAAGAGGTTATATTATAAGAGAACAAAAGTTACAAAGAGTAGGCTAAAGGGTTGAGGCTAAAGGCTAAAGAGTATGAGAGAGAAAGATAAAAAGATGATGATAGGAGGTATATATAGAGAGAGAAAGAAGAGTAGAACTGGAAAAGAATTTATATTATAAGAGAGCAAAGGTTAGAAAGGTTAGGCTAAGGGGCTCAAGATTGGTGTGGATTTGAATGAGTTGTAATGAATGAACAGACACCTATTTGTAGGTCCTTATTGACGAGGATTAGCGCGGAATATTGCTCGGCCACAATCGAGACTTGAACACTTCGCTGAGAATGGAGAACACAGAAATGAGAACTAAATAGTGAACACAAGATGTTTACGTGGAAAACCCTAATAGGGAAAAACCACAGGAGCCCACAGACTCCGAACTATCACTATGAAGGAAAAAAGAGTACAATCAGAGACTCGTAGGCAACGACCTCGAGCTCGGTTTCTTCGCCAGCCGGCAATTACAACAAAGTTTGCTCTGTATCTCTCTCTCTCCCTCTCTGTCACTCTCTTCTGTACAACACTTACAACAACTATACTTCACACACTCTCTAGCAAAGTGATTGCCCTAAGTCATATTTATACTTATATGAACTTAGGGCTATTTACAAATATAGCCTCAATAGGCTTACTCAAAACATATTTACAGATATGTCTTCTCTTCCGGATCTCACCGGCTCTCATCCGGTTTCCGGATCTCTTCCAGTTCTCATTGGGTTCTCTTTATTCATCACCAGATCCCATCTGGAGAGACCAATTTTCCAAAAATCTCCCCCTTCACTCCGGCATGGGATATCTTATCATCCTGATCCGCTTTCGACACGTGTCCATCTTGTCGGTTGTCAAGACCTTAGTCATCATGTCCGACCCGTTCTCCTCTGTGTGGATATTCATCAGCACGAACTCTTGATCTTCTACTCTCTCCCAGATCCAGTGGTACCTCCGCTAGATATGTTTCATCCGGGAATGGTAGGCCGTGTTCTTTGCAAGGTGGATGACACTTTGATTGTCGTAGTAGAGCTGGTATTCCTCCTATTGGATCCCTAACTCTCCGATGAATTCCTTCATCCAGATTATCTCCTTGTCGGCTTCTACAACTGCCATGTACTCCGCCTCCGTGTTTGACAATGTAACCGTCTTCTGCAACCTTGACTGCCACGAAACAGCTCCCCCTACATAAGTCATGACATATGTGGATGTAAACCGGCTGATATCCGCATCAACCGACGTATCCGAATCCATGAATCCGTCAAGTTGGGGATTACCGGAGCCAAACTGAAGGCACATACTCGAAGTGCCTTTCGGATACCGGAGTATCCACTTGACTGCGTTCCAGTGCTCTTTGTCGGGATTGCTCATGAACCGGCTCACCACTCTGACTACATATCCGATATCCGTTTGGGTACATACCATTGCGTACATCAAGCTCCCAATGGTAGAGGCATATGGTATCTTCATCATATCCGTCTTCCTCGCCTTTGTCCTCGGGCTTTGTTCTCCGGATAGCTTGTAGTTTTCCGAAAGTGTCGATCCAACCGGTTTCGCCTCCGACATGTTGGACCGTTGAAGCACCTTTGTCACATACTTCTCCTGTGACAGCAACAACAACTTCTATGACAAGTCCCGGCTGATGTGGATTCCCAATATCTGTCTTGCCGGCCCCAAGTCTTTCATTGTGAAGGTCTGGTTCAGAGCCTTCTTCAGCATCTGAATCTTGGCTTGGTCTCGTCCGACGATCAGCATATCATCCACATACATGAGGAGTATCAGGAAATCTCCTCCATCAAATTTCTTCACAAACACGCAATGATCGGCCTGCATCTTGTGGTACCCTTGGTCGGTCATGAAAGAGTCGAACTTCCGGTACCATTGTCGGGTAGCTTGCTTCAGTCCGTATAGGCTCTTCTTCAACCGACACATCAAGTGTTGCTTCCCTTTCTTCTCAAATCCTTCTGGTTGATGCATGTACATCTCCTCTTCAAGGTCACCATGGAGGAACGTCGTCTTCACGTCCAATTGTTCTATCTCGAGGTCCATGCTTGCCGCTATACCCAGTACCGTCCGGATGGATGTCATCTTTATTACCCGGGCAAAGATCTCATTGAAGTCCACTCCTTTCTTCTGCTAGAAGCCCTTTACCACGATTCGGGCCTTATACCTTGGTGGATTTTCGGCGTCTCCCGGTTTCAGCTTGTACACCCACTTGTTCCGGAGTGCCCTCTTTCCTTTCGGCAACTCCACCAATTCATATGTGTGGTTGTCATGCTGGGAATCCCTCTCATCCTACATGGCACTCAGCCACTTGCGGCTGTGGGTGTCTCTCTTTTCTTCTTCAGAAGCTTTCTGGCTCCCCCTCATCGGTTAGCAACACATGCTCTGCATCCGAAAATCTCTGGGGGGCTCTTCTCTCTCGGAGAGGATATCTCCAACCTTGGCTTCTGACTACTGGTTCCTCCATTTGTTCCTCATTTGAATGTGATTCAGGATCTTGTCTGGTTCAGGTGTCTTCTTCTTCTTCTTCAGTCGGTTCGGTTTCCTGTCTGTATCCGGCCGGTTCGTCGAGTGTCATCCGGTTACCGGCTAACATCCAGTTTCCAACCGGGTATATCCTTTTGTCCTCAAGCTGGTTTTGATTGGATGATCCGGAGTTCGTCACCTTCTTCTCCGACTCCCAGTAGGCAATGGTCCTGTCTTCCATGAAGACTATCTCCCGAATCCGGAATACCTTTTTGTCAACCAGATTCCACACCCAGTAACCGAGGTGAGTCTCCTCCCAAGGGTACCAAGGGTGATTTGTATATCACATAGGTTGTCGTTGTCAGCACCTCAGCCCAAAACATATTGGGTAACTTGGCATCTGTCAGCATGCTCTGGACTCTCTCCATTATGGTCTGGTTCATCCATTCGGCCAACCCGTTCAAGTCTGGCACCTTCGGCACGGTGAATTTGAGTCGGATTCCCTTTGACCGGAAGTACTCCTTGAACTGTCCCCGGTATTCTCTTCCGTTATCTACTTGAATCGCCTTCAGCTTCTGGCCAATTTCTCTTTCCACTCTCACATGGAGCTCCTTGCATATGGATAACACTTGATCCTTCGTCTTGAATGGTAAGACCCACAGCTTTCGGCTGTGGTCATCTATGAAGGTCACAAAGTACTGCGATCCAGCATGTGACTTAGTGTCCACTTGACACACATTGGTATGCACCAGCTCCAATGGTGCATTCTGTCTCATCGGTGGTCTTGACCGGAAGGAGGTTCGGTTCTACTTGCCGGCCAAGCAATCGGTGCACTTCTCAAGTTGCACGTCCTTCATTGGAATGAGATTGTCTTCGGAAAGCCTCTACATCCCCTTCTCACTCATGTGACACAGTCTTTTGTGCCATAGCTCACCTGCAGTCTTTTGTTCACTTCTTCCCGGCATATCCGGGCATTCATCAAGTACAGTGTGTTGATCTTTTGGGATCGAGCCACTATCAAGCTTCCCTTGCTAAATTTCATAACACCATTCCAGATGTTACCCATGTAGCCTTCATCATCTAGCCAATCGGCTAATATCAGGTTCAGTCGAACCTCTGGAACGTGTTAGGCATCCTACATCGACAATTTGCATCTAGCTGATGTCGTCAACAACACATCTCCTATGCCGATAATTCGGTATGTCCCTTCATCCCCCATCCGGACACAATCATGATCACCGGTTGTGTAGGATGAGAAGCATTTCCGATACGGTGAGGTGGAAGGACGCTCCGGAATCGACAACCCATGTTGTCTCGTCCCCGACAAGGTTTAACTCATTCTCTTGGGTAATGAGCATCAGTTTTTCTTCACTTGTTGCGATCGCCGACGTTCCCTTCCGATCCGGGCCTCTCCGGTCCGAACCTAATCGGTTCAAACTCTTCTTCGAATCAGTGGTGTCGGTTTCTTTCTCTTTTCGGAAATGCCGACATTTCTTCTAGAACTGCCCCGACTTCCCATAGTAGAAGCAAGTAGGCCTCCCCCCTTGACTTCGACCTCGTCCCTGACTTGTCCCGGTTTTGGGGACTCCGATACCGGCCTCTTCCCCGATTGTGGTCATCTTCTGTGACCAAGGCCATCGGATCGGTGTTATGTGGTTTTACACACACGATATGAAAACTATGTAAAAAAATAATGAAATAATTATTTTAGATTAGATTAGTGGCTTGTTATAGAAAGATGGATGTACTCAAGAGCTTCAAAACGCATTTTACTACATATAAAATGGACAACTACATATCAAGTTAGGTGGACATGAAGTTTGAGAAGATAAGGAAAATAGAATTTTGAAATATCCCACATAGATAGGAAACTTTAGGAGCCAGCTATATAAGCAGATTGAGAACCATCATTTTTCATCTATGTGTTAAGAGAACAAAAGAAATAGTTGGGCTTGGGCCACTTTTGTCTAGAAGGATGGATCTAGCTAAGTTGCTTGAACCGGCCGATGCTGGAACTCAAACCGGTCGGTGATAGTATCGAAAAACGGATGGAGCTGGCAACTGGATAGAACCAATGTACGGAGGGATCTGGCAAGCGGTGACTGGGCAGAGCTTGCAACCGGAAATCAGACGGATCCGGCAACTAGTGCCCGGGTGGATTTGGCAACCGGACGGAGCTGGCGACCCAACAAATTCGGCGACCGGCGACCGGATGAAGTCGGCAACGGGATGGAACCAGCGATCGTACCGGTGATCGGACGGTGGCAACCAGAAACCGGATGGAGCCGGCGACTGGATGGAATCGGCGATCGAACTAGAACCGGACGGCGACAAAACCGGAACCGGACTGGACGGATAAGGCCGGACGCGGACCGGACGGATCAAAGCATGGGCCAAACTTTATGGATTATAGGATCATGTGATTGAACTAAAGTAAAGTAAAATAAAGTAAAGGTCATATGGAAGGAATGCAACTAAAGGTGGAGGCCATGCATAATGTAAAGGTCATGTGGAAGGCATGCAACTAAAGGTAAAAGCCATGCAACTAAAAGTGAGAAGGCAAAGGAACATGAGAGGGGGGATAAACAAAGAAACCCATATAAATTCCATTATTTTTTTCCTACACTCATCTTCTCTCCATGTTTATTTTCTTTTCCTTCTTAGCTCCCTTATCTTATCGAAGCCATAACACTCAAAAACCCTAATTTTCCCTACACAAGTGATATGTCTTGTAGAACCTAATTCTAATTTTCCCTACGGAAGCCATAACACTCAAAAACCCTAATTTTCCCTACGGAAGCCATATCTCTCAAAACCCCTAATTTTTCTTTTCTATTAATCTCAGTAAACCTAAAACTTCTTAATCCCAATCTTGGGACATATTGTAATTTCTTTTCCATTGTTAATGAAAATTATTAAATTTCTTATTTCCGTTAATTGTTAAAAATATAAATGCACGAATGTGATATCCTCTGGTCGGAGGCCCCGGGGTCTTGCCTCAAGTTCACGTATCCTCGTCGTATTTTCGCGACATCTTTGGTGAACCCGACGTGAAACGAGGTGGTAGGAGGATATCTCATGGAGACATATAAATACAAAGAGCCGAAGAGATGCAACCAATACGAGTTCGACCAATGGGTATCATCATTAAAGACCCACCAAAGTGCCATGCATGCTTTCGTTGAGTTTGAGTGTCGCTTTGCACAGCTCTCGGAGCGGGATCAAAGATTGGTGGGGGTGGATAAAGTCCTAACGTTCGTGAAATCAATAGATCTGAAGGAAAGAAAGGCCATTGGAATCCGACTTGAGGATGACGATGGAGCAAATGGCGTCACCGAGGATTCGATGAAAGTGGAAAGAGAATGTTGACTACATGATAAGAGGAAGACAAGATTCTCATCGGCAACAACACAACCCATGACGAATGGTGAAAGGAGGACAGAAAGCAACTACAAACTACCACCTAAAGAAGAGAGTTTGAAGAGGGAAGGTTCGATGTTACTCGACATAGAGGCCTTCATAAACGAGGCATATGAGAAATTAAAGGTGCAAGTCGACACCAAAGAGAATCTTATAATGGAACCAAAACCGATTAAAATGGTTATCAAGGAAGAAGAGACCTCCCAACAAAGGTGGAGTCATGATATAACCAATACGAAGGCCCAAGTTCAGTACGACAACACCACGGAAGAAGGTGTGGAACAAGACACCTTCTCGTCTTGCAAAGAAACAATATAGAAGAATGAAACAAATGAATCGAGGGTGACGAATGCCACTTCAAGCGAAGACAAATGTTTCGAAACACGCATCGTGTTTGAAACATCAAGTGATGAAGGTGCAAGCATGAGCAAAGCTTGCATGATCAAGGGAGATAAAAAGTCTGAGGCCGACATGATTGAGGAGATAGCCACGAAAAATGACATCGATTCAGAGGTGTCTATGGACGAGTCAATGGCGGATGGCCGTGTTGAGACTTTCTCCACACTTGGGCAGATGCGTCGGAAAGCAAACGTGAGACCCAAGAGACGGAAGGTGGCGGCGAGGAAGTGAAGACCGAAGCTAACACATGCGAACAAGAGGGACAAGTCAAGATGAAGAGGGTAGACAATGATCGTGAAGAGGCTTTCCCTAGAAAAGTTCTTGAGACTTGGGCATTAACCAATGTAAGACCCAAGAGAAGAACGGTGGCGGCGACGAAGCAAGGGTTGAAGCTAGTGCATGCAACAAGGAAGTCATGGTCAACTCCAAAGTATACCATGAAAGTAGAAAAAGTGAGAAGCATGAAATGTGTTCAGTTAAGGACCTCGAGATGTGCATGCAGTTGCAGAATGAACCACTAAGAGTACTCAACAATAGTACTTCGATAAGGCCTTTGAAAGGCATGCATGGAACAAGAAAGGATGATAAAAGAAAGTTAGATGACCAAGGAGATGGCCGAGACGAAGGTGGCACGTGCATAAGGCGTCAAGCATTATACTCAAGAGGAGCAAAGAGAGCCATGACAACCGGTCATGGAAATGCAAAGACTGAACGAAGAATATGGTGGATGGGATGGCAACGGCGGTTCAGGTATAAAGAAGGAACATCGATGAAGTAGAATAATCAAAAGAGGAGCCTCACAACAATTAGCACATACTGGTGGATGTGTAGGTTTGGTGGGGGTAAATGTCGTGTGGTTTTTCACACATGATATGAAAACTATGTAAAAATATAATGAAATAGTTATTTTAGATTAGATTAGTGGCTTGTTATAGAAAGATGGATGTACTCAAGAGCTTCAAAACGCATTTTACTACATATAAAATGGACAACTACATATATCAAGTTAGGTGGACATGAAGTTTGAGAAGATAAGGAAAATAGAATTTTGAAATATCCCACATAGATAGGAAACTTTAGGAGCCAACTATATAAGCAGATTGAGAACCATCATTTTTCATCTATGTGTTAAGAGAACAAAAGAAATAGTTGGGCTTGGGCCACTTTTGTCTAGAAGGATGGATCTGGCTAAATTGCTTGAACTGGCCGAGGTGAAGGAACTCAAACTGGTCGGTGATAGTACCGAAAACCGGATGGAGCTAGCAACTGGATGGAACCGGTTTACGGAGGGATCCGACAACCTGTGACCGGCCAGAGCTGGCAACCGGAAACTGGACGGATTCGGCAACCGGCGATTGGGTGGATCCGACGACCAAACGAAGCCAGCAATGGGATGGAACCGACGATCGTACCAGTGACCGGACGGCGGCAACCGGAAATCGGACAGAGCTGGTAACCGGATGGAATCGGCGATCGAACCAGAACCGGACGGTGACACCACCGGAACCGGACTGGATGGATAAGGCCGGACGCGGACCAGTTGGATCAAAGCATGGGCCAAACTTTACGAATTATAGGATCATGCGACTGAACTAAAGTAAAGTAAAATAAAGTAAAGGTCATGTGGAAGGAATGCAACTAACTAAAGGTGGAGGCCATGCATAAAGTAAAGGTCATGTGGAAGGCATGCAACTAAAGGTAAAAGCCATGCAACTAAAAGTGGGAAGGCAAAGGAACATGAAAGGGGGGATCAACAAAGAAACCCAGTGATTGCCCTAAGTCATATTTATACTTATATGAACTTAGGGTTATTTACCAATATAGCCTCAATAGGCTTACTCAAGACATATTTACACCGGTTCTCACCGGGTTCTCTTCATCCATAACCGGATCCCATCCGGAGGGACCGATTTCCCAACAATCTCCCCCTTCACTCCAGCATGGGATGTCTCACCAGCCCGATCCGCTTTCGGCACGCATCCAGCTTGTCGGTTGTCAACACCTTGGTCAGCATATCCGACCGGTTCTCCTCCGTGTGGATCTTCGTCAGCACGAACTCTTGATATTCTACTCTCTCCCGAATCCAGTGGTACCTCCGCTGAATATGTTTCGTCCAGGAATGGTAGGCCATGTTCTTTGCAAGGTGGATGGCACTTTGACTGTCGCAGTAGAGTTGATTGTCGTAGTAGAGCCGGTATTCCTCCTGTTGGATCCCTAGTTCTCCGATGAAGTCCTACCAAAGGCCCCCAGGCAAGTTCACGCTTGGCCTAATGGGATGTCTCAATCCCGAGGATTAAAGTAATCCTCCCCTTATTTACACTCTCATTTAACCCTCACACTTATGCACGTGTATAGAATACTATGGTAAATTCTCACCACGGGATATTATATGGTCAGGCTCGTAACATACTCCCCCCTCTTTAAAACATTGCACTCTTGCAATGGAAAGTTAGGGAAGTTAGTTCTAAGAGTATTTTCACGTTCCTATATGGTATCTTTGATAGATTTATCCATCCATTTAATTTTTAAATTCTCGGATTTCTTTAGTACGCAATTTTTTGTTTTAACATCGAGAATTCTTTCCGGTAGATGTGGTTTAGAAGATAATTCTTCAGAAGTAACCAGAGTTCCAGTTGTAACTATATTGTCGCCAGAACCTAGAAGTTCTTTTAAATGACTTACATGAAAGACTGGATGAATTTCAACATCGTTGGGAAGAACGAGATGATAAGTTAATGAACCAATGCGTTTGAGGACTGTAAAAGGTCCACAAAACCGTGGGGCTAACTTAGCGCACTTACCCGTAGACAATGTCTTAGAATTGTGAGGTACACGTAAAAATACCTTCCATCGAGGGTTGAATACACGAGGTTGCTTATGATGATCGGCATAAAAACACTCTCTATCTTGAGCTGTTTTTATATTATGTCGTGCAATATGCAACATATCTTGCATATCCTGAAGAAAGTTTTGCGTACTTCGCAACTCATCATGATGTATATTAACATCAATCAGGGTTTGTGGTTGAAAACCATACATCAAAATAAAAGGACTATCTCGTCGATGTATGCTTGGAGCTGTTATAAGCAAATTCCAAAATTGGGAGATAGCAATCCCATTTTGTTGGTTTTGCACCAACGTATGCTCGAAGCATGTCCTCAATAATTTGATTTACTCGTTCTGTCTATCCATCAGATTGAGGATGATCCGTGGAGCTCATGCTCAATGTAGTTTCTAACTTCTTAAGGACATGCGTCCAGAAGTCACTAGTAAACTTTGGATCTCGATCACTCACAATATCCATCCGCAACCCATAAAAACGAAATAACTCATCAACGAATTGGTAAGCCAATTCTGGAGTTGTTACCATGGTTTTAATGGCAATAAATCTAGCCATTTTTGTTAGTCGATCAACCACAACCTAGATGACATCATGATCTTTTTGGGTGCGAGGAAGGCTAACAATAAAATCCATAGATATACTTTCCCACTTATTATTGGGAATGTCCAAGGGATGTAAAAGTTCTGCGACTTTAAGTCGCTCGGCTTTGTTAACCTGACACTGGTGACAATTAGTCACATAGTTATGTATGTCAAAACGCATGTTAGGCCAATAGAATTGAGTGGAGATGAGAACGAGTGTACGATGTATTCCAGGGTGCCCTATTGAGGGTGCATCATGGCACTCAAAATGAATTCTCTTTTTGAACTCAAGAAAATCTGAAACACAAACCTTCCCATTTCACTAGAGCAGACCATTGGCAATGTGGAAGTATTCCTTTGAGGATGTGGTGGTGTCTGTTCCAGACTCAACTCTTGCCCAGTATTTCGCAAAATAACTATCATCAGGATACTTTGTTTATGTCTTGTTTTTTTAGAAACCATGGCGGAGTAAGAGGCCGGGTGAAATTAATGATAGCCGATATTCCATATGGTTTTGGTATGGATGGATCGATCTACAATGACGAACCTTTTAGGTTCAAGCAGTTGGAAAAAATGGTAAAAGATTTTGCTGAAGTGACCACTGCTTCCCTGTGGAGAATTGTAATCTTTCATAGCATGGATCAGGGATATTCCGTGGCTCATGCGTTGAGGTCTCGTTGCCATGGAATAGAGAACCTTGCTTGGTAAAGATTTTATCGAAAGCACACTATTTCAATAGGAATTGTATATTGTAATTTAAACTATTTCAATAGGAATAGGATTAAAACCAACGTAAATAGGGGACCGACTTTCTGGTTCGTTAATGTAAAGGACTATATTACAGTTGGTTATTACAATGAGATTAAGAAGCAAAGAATCAAGGAGCATTCAAATGAGGTGGGATGCTCAAACCTATTCGTATATCTAGCCATGACACGGAAGCTTCGACATGTGACCATGACTGAGCGCGGGCTTGTGAATCCCTACCAAAAGCCACAACATTTAATGATGCGCCTTGTGGAGATGTTCTCGAATGAAGATGATTGGATATTGGACTTGTTTTCTGGCTCATGTATATGTTCGATTAATTTTTCCAAAGTGTTGAAGGTTTTATTTATATTCAGACCTATTATAAAACTCATTATTTCTTATTAATGGTGTTTAAGGACCACTTCGGCATGTACTTTGAAGCTTTTCCGAAATTCGGTTGCATTGGAGAAAGACGAGGAGCATGTGAACTTCATCAACATGAGGCTTCGAGCACTTTGGGAATGCCCCGATCAAGACGAGGATGTAGGGGCCAAGCATATAGCAGATACCGAACATTTCCAACTAGACTCCCGTGAACTGATCCCTCCTTTGGCTGGTGAACCTAGGGAACTCATAGAGCTTGACGATGATTTAACGGAGGACTCCACAGTAGCCAGTCTATCTGGAGTGGATACTACTGCGCTGAATGTGGATGATAGTTCACCAATTGATGATGAAACCAATTATATGGATACTCTCCTAGCGATGTAGTTAGACTTTATAAAAATACTTTTGATGTATTTACGTTTAATCAACTATCTTTTAATAAATTCTATTTCTTAATATGATCCAATCTATTTGTTTATATGGTGTTATATTATGTTTTAATTAATGTGCTGATATGTTTATATCTTGTTGCACATATTTATTAAATTCGTTGGATTATCATCTTTGTTTATAGTTAAGATCAAACAAAAGTGATGTTCATCCTTCATATTTACCCATCAATTGTGTTTGTAAAACTTATACCCATATTTGTTATTTTCAGTCACTTTTTGAATTTATTATACTTATAGAATAATTATGATAAATAACATATAGTGGGATTGAAGGAGGAATTTGTAGATATTGGGGAGTATTTGCTTTATTGGAGGGGATTATACAACAACAATCATGTTTCTTGTTGGCCGGTTAGGCCAGAGTATGAAAGGGGAGTCGGTTTTGGGAGTTGTAATTAGATCATTTATGATAATTATAAGATCGGATGGACGGACCCAGAATTGGTATGCCGATCCGGATCTGGACTGGTTCGTAGTCGGTTGCCGGTTGGCACCGGTTTGTAGCATAACCGGATACCTATAAAAGGATCCGGAGATGATGTAATTGATGATAGATAATTAATAGAGAAGTGTTGTGTCTTTACATAGTGTGTATCTTGTTAATACCATTCTGTGCTTAATGTGATTATCATACGCTTGTATCAAGTTAATCATTCCGGAGAGTGACCGGGAAGGATCGTTCTTGTATCACGGTCTGCACATACCTTACCGTACCACCCCTTTGGTGAAGTGTTCTAAAGGGACACCCTGTGTTTGCGGCTTGTCCAGCCCGGTGACAACACAGTTTTAGCAACCACAATTCTTGCAAAAAGTACAGTGCTGAGTGAACAATGGGGGGAATGGGTGAATAGACCAACGAACGACCCAGTAACCGAGCGAGTGAGAAGACTTGTTGAGAGACTGCGGAAGGGGGAGGCTTACCAGTAGGCGGTAGAAGAGATATGGTCAGATCGGTCTTTTACCAGAGTGATTCAGCGAGTCGCGGAGGAGTCACTCCGATTGGAACAGAACCACCACCCGGACAAAGGAAGTAGTCTGAGCAGTCTGCAGGAAGAGGAGTTCATTCTGCAGACACTTGCCGCAAGAGACGACGGTTCAGAAGCGTTCTTAGCCATCGAATCGGATTCGGGCGGTGAACACAGTCTCCTATCGAATTATTGTAGTAGCCACGATACCCTAGACAACCCGGAAGACGACGAGTCGGACCACATACCGACACCGGAGCCGGCAACAACAAAACCGGAAGCTCGAGACAAAACGACTGGCACGGAACACCAAGAGGAGGAATGAGTTCCAACACCACAACCCGAGTCACCGACGGAACAGGATGAGCGAGTTCTGACACCGGCCCCGGCAGCACAAGAAGACGAAGACACAATGTCGTACCAATATCCAATGTATCGGGATGACCCGGACGCAGAAGCCCATGTATACGTGTTTCTCTAAACTTGGGAGGCAAATCATATCTCCCAACGACTGAACGATGCAAAGGTAGAACGATCAAAACCCGCGGCACGTTGGCACTCCAAGGACCTTCTCGGCAGCATCGCCACATTTGAGGATTTAAAGACTAGATTTCTACGCTTCTTCCATAGACAGGTGGATCAAAGAGAGATTGTTGGCCAATTTTATACAACACGACAGGACCCGTCCGAAACCATTTAGTAGTTCGTTATCCGGTTCCAGACGATACATAGTCAACTCACCAGAGCACCGCTAGAAGCTGAAGCAAAAGCGGTATTTTTGGCAGCGCTCTGGGAACCTCTCCAAATTGTGTGTGCGGTCATAGATTTTCGGACCAGCATGATAGACCAGGTAATTGATCGGGTTATGGAAATGGACAAAACGAGTTCGTGGTTGACGATGGGAACACTCCAACGAACACTCCCCACCGAAGAGGACCTGTGCATGATTAGATCGCAGTGCATGCTATGCCATTCTCGGTCACATACAATGGACCGCTGCGAGTACAACCTGTTGAATCGGCAAGCTGCACAAGTCTGGCACATCGAGACCCGGAATGACCGGGAGGACAAAGAAGATAAGGATGACACGGGAATATCAACCAGAAATAAGTCACCCTCTTTGAGTGTGACATATAAAGGGTACAAAGAGTGTACCTTTGGTCCTCAAGCAAGCAGGAGGTTCCCTTTGTGGAGTGTCCACCCACCTGATGAGAACCCGGCACGGATGCCGGCTTCGTCAAGTTGTTTGACTGAGATCAAGGGTCTTCAGAGCTCAGGAACGTGTCGAACGTTGTGTAGTACGAGTGTAGAGCCACCCGGAAGGTTGAGCTCTACGGTGTCGATTCCAATTATAGCACAATGTTGCGAGTTTCCGACTTGAACTGAGTCGGAATCCCGGTTCGAGTATTGTCAAAACTGAGATCGGTGAGGTGTCACATGATACGATGCGCCCGAGTCCAGGAGCCATGTGCTCAATTCCTCAGTCGTAAGCAGAACTTCTGATTCGACTAGGTTCTTCTCTATGGACAATATGTTCGTGTCGGTCTTCAAAATTTCGGTTGAAGAGCCGACGTAGTTAACCTCCTCATGCCGGCTACTCTTCTAATTTTCTCTCTGAGCTTTGTCAGTTTTTGCTTTGAGTGCCCGGCAGTCAGCTTTGATGTGTCCCGGTTTCTTGCAGTAGTTGCAGATTCGGTTGTCTTGGGACTTGCTCTGGCTTCGTTGATTGTTCGGCGGTCGGGAAGAACTTCTTCCCCGGTTGTTCGATTGGTCGGTCGAACCTTGTACTATGTAAGCTCCATCTGCCGAGTCTTTGGCGAAAGACTTTCTCCGAGTTGCTTCAGTCAGCATTGCACTCGTGACTTCGGAGTACTTAACGGCAAACGTTGAAGCATTGGACACGGTTGTAATGAAAGTTTCCCATGAAGAGGGGAGATTACTCATGAGTATCATTGCTCTGAGTTCATCCTCGATTGTCGTCCCCTGAGACGAGATTTGGGAGCTTATGCTTTCGTACTCATTGAGGTGTGCCTGAACCGAATCGGATTCTTTCATCCGCAAGTTGTAGAGGCATCGGATCAGATACATCTTTGTTGCGGCGACCTTCTTTTCATAAGTTTCCAACAGTGTTTTCCAAAGTTCAAAAGTTGTCGAGCATGATTGCACTGTGAAATACACTAAGTCTGACAAGTGCATCCAAATCATGGCGCGGACGATTCTGTCCAACTTTAGCCACTCGTTTGCCTTGTATGCTTCTAGCGGATTTTCATTCTCAATCGGTTCTATCTGACCCTTGACTATGAGATAGTCCTGCATTTGTTCCTTCCAGAAGTTGAAGTTCGAACCGTCGAACCTCCTTAGACTCATCTCCGATGAGCCGGATGTTGATGCCATCTGCTTCGGTTTCGGTTGGTAAGACTCGGTTCGGAGTTGACTACGAACCTTAGTGGGGTGCATCCGGTCGGCTCACCCGATATCGTTCTAGTCGGTTTTGAACCCGAGTCGGATTGGTTCCAGATACTTGTTGTTGAACTTGCTCGGAGTGACTCCGGTAACTTGAGGGACATAACCGACTGGTCTTCCCGAATGTTGCCGAGTCGGAGTGATCCCGGTTAGCTTCCGATCGTATGCCGAATACCAATTACACGAAATCGATTGTTTGGGCCGATTCTGCTTTGGATGACTGCAACAATGAGAGGGAGGGATCCAACTAATCCTCCCGAATGTCGATCAGCCGAGTAAAGCACGAATTTGGTTGTTGCCTGGAGACCATCTGCAGCGGGTGGTTACAGCAAACGGGTGAATAGTGTCTGATGACCTATTCGGATGTTGTTTAATGAAATGAAGCACGATTGGGTCGGTTGTAGCTCAAGGAGCTCCCCTCAAGCAGTTACAATCACAGGAACAGAGTACATCCGACTGGCTTACTCCAATTTGTGATTTAACACTGTGAGATGCGAGCTTTTTGTTTTTTTTCTTCTCCCTTCTCTGTTCTTCAAAGAAAACGAAAAATGGAATGTTGTGTGGTGTACTATGACGACCGGAAGCAGGTTGAAGAACCTCCAATGCTCTGATACCAAATGTTGGGGACAAGGCTGTCAATGCGGAAGTGCAAGCAACATTCGTGATGAAGAAGAACCTGTGTATGCACATAAGCAAGATAGGCACAGAGAGAGAGAGAGAGAGAGAGAGAGAGAGAGAGAGAGAGAGAGAGAGAGAGAGAGAGAGAGGCACGAAGAAATGTTATATTCCAATAGCAACAGTTACAAAGAATGACCAACAACCACAACTAAAGGTTAGAAAGTCACTTTATATAGTGACTATCTTAGGGCAACTGCCCTTTATGCTATTTACAGAAATAGCCCAAACTTGGGCTGTCCGAAGGGATAGTGTGAATACGGCCATTATACACTCGTATTCGACACTTCTTGATCGAACAAGCTTTGATCATGCTTCTCTCTTCGTCGCATGTATTCGTTTCAACCTCTGGCTCCTCGCCGACACCTTCCATCTCTTGGGTCTCACGTTGGTTCTTTGACGCAACTACGCAAGTCTCCAGAGCATGTGTGGAGAAAATCCGGCCATGGTCGTTTATCTTGTTCATAGTCACCTCCTCGATGTCTTCTTTAGTGGCTAGATCCTCAATTACACTAGCCCCGCTCTCTTTATCTCCATTGATGCAAGCTTCGATTTGGCTTGTTCCATCATCCGTTGTTTCGAACTCGACGCATGTTCCGAAACATTCGACCTCCTTTGAAATGGTTGTCATCGTTCTCAAGTCATCATCAATCTTCTTTTCATGTTGGATGCATTGTTTAGGCGTCTCGACTTCTTTAGATGGTTTTGCTTTTTCTACGCTTGGTTTTACCAAGTCAATATCATGGAGCCATCGATGACGCCTATCGATCTTGTTGCATGCTTGGTTCACCGCAACCCAGTCCACCACAAGGTTGTTTGCTTGGGTATCATCTTCGAGGAGAGTCCCCAACTCTCGTCTATCCTTCATGTCCACGGCTTTCAAGAAGTACAAAGTCTTGTCCTCCTCAAGCAGCACTTGGTCCGCGTTGGGGAGACGACTAAACATTTGGTCGAACTCGTCGTACACCCTCGAGGCGCTCATCTTCTTATTTTTCTTTTCTATCCACTTCATCAAAGCATGCCGAGTCATCCTCGACAAATCTTCCGTTGCGAACTCCGCTAATATCGCTTTCTTGAACCCGGACCATGTTGTCTTCCCTTCTTGAAGCTCGACGATGCGCCTTTGGACGTTGTTGGCGACCACTCTCTTGAAACTTGCGATTTGACGTGCCACCGGCTCACCGGCTCTACTGATGGTTGCCGCCAGTTTTGGTTGGCCAAAAACTTTACAAGTAGCTAGGCCACACCCACTCATCCAATTAGCTTAGCTCAAGTCACCTTGAACTCTTTATGCTCCACACATAGACACAAAGATAATAGCTTTTGCTTTGCGTTATATATGGTAAGATCCTTATTTGTCCTGTCTATGTGGGGTCTCTCATAGTTTTATCTTTCTCTTTTCCTTTGCAAACTTCCTACCCTCATAACTTGAGACTTAGATGTTTGTTTCTTATGTAGTAAAGTGCATTCAAAAGCTCTTGCAGACCTCCATCTTTTTGTACTAAGATATTAAACATATTTAAAATATTATTTTCACTATTATTGTTTTATATGATTCATACTCGATTTCATATGTTTTATGCGATTTTCACACCATTGCCGAAAATCTTCACGACAACAATTTCCATAAAGATAATGACGGCATGTTTTGAGCGCATGTATAACTGCAAATAATTCCTTTTCTTGAACGGTATACCGACATTGAGCAGAATCAAGTTTCTTACTCTCGAATGCTATTGGATTACCATCTTGATATAAGACAACCCGTATAGCATAATCGCTTGCATCAGTTTCAACCTGAAAAGGTTTTGAAGGATCGGGTAACAGAAGTGAAGGAGCCTTGCACACCCGGTCCTTGAGTTCCTTAAAGGCGAGGTCTAGTGTAGCATTCCACACAATAGGTTTTGCAGGCTTACGTGTTTGACCTTTTAGAAGATCAGTAAACAGTGTCATCAATTGGGAGTAATTACGAAGAGACTTTCACAAAAACCTGACAAAACCAAGGAATGATCAAACTTCTCGAATATTCCGAAGAGTGGGCCAAAGCTTGATTTTCTCGATGCAAGAAGGATCAATTTCAACTCCTCGTTCGGTTATGAGATGTCCAAGATAAGCAATTCATTTCTTGAAGAATTCGCATTTTGAGATCTTCACGTAAAACTATTTGTCACGCAATGTTTGTAAAACAAAGCGAACATGTTTAGCATGTTCCTCTAATGTACAGCTATAAACTAAAATATCATCCAAGAATATAACGACAAATTTTCCAAGTTGTTCTCAGAAAATGTCATTCATTTCTTGTTGAAATGTGGCCTGAGCATTGGTCAGACCAAAAGGTATAACCAAAAACTCATAATGGCCAGAGCGCATACGAAATGCCGTTTTAGAAACATCGTTCTCACTTATACTAATTTGATGGTAGCCAGTACGGAGATCAAGTTTCGTAAAATACCGAGCTCCCTAGGACGGTCAATTAGATCGTCAGCCCGAGGCAATGGATATGAATTCTTGAGCGTCACTTTATTCAAGCGTCGGTAATTAATACACATACGCCATGTGCCCTCTTTCTTTTTTACCAAGAGAACAGGTGCACCCCATGGAGATTTACTATAACGTATATAACCAATTCATAAATAGTCCTTGAGTTGCTTAGATAGCTCATCCTCCTCGGATCGACTTACGCGATACGAAGGTATACTTATTGGTGCAACGCCAGGTACAATATCTATACGATGGTCTATATTACGTTTAAGAGGTATCCCATCTAGTAGTTCCTCGGAAAAACATCACGAAAATCATTTAAGATTTCATCGAGTTGTTGTTGTTCAAAATATGTTAATTGAACCGAGACACTATCGATATTGTAAACGTGAATGTCCGGATCAAGTACACAATAAAATAAAGTAGAACAAGACAACTCGGATATTGATGGAGAGGAAACAATCGAGAGAGTTGTTGTTTTACACATTGAATAAAATGAGTACAATCGTTCAGTACAAAATTTATTGAATGATGAACCCAATCAATAGATAAAGAAGATTTTTTATTATAAAACAAGGGATAACCCAGTATTACATCAGTGGTACAAAGATTCATTACATAGAAGTCTACTTCCTCTATATAAGTATCAATAGAAATTCCTAAAGAATGAATCGCCTCGTTGATGTATTGTACTCTTTTTTCCCAAAACAATATTCTTCATTAGTATAAATTCTACATACATAAGAAAATGATTAGTCTGACAACATCATAAAAGTTGTGGCCATGATAGGCCAATAAAAAAACTCAGAGATTCAAAGTAGAAGACTACAAAGAGCGGTGGACACACATACATGACTCTTTTTCCCATCTCATGTGATCATTGGCTAAGACCCAATGTTCATCCATCTTCTTCCATTCTCGCATGTTGATTAGCCTATAAATAAACGCTCATCACCATGGCTTCACAATATATTTGACCTTTATCTACCATGGCTATATTGTACTCTTCCATAAGCTAAGTGCACCGTATATGTGTGATCACTTACAGTGGGTTGGATTCCCCATATCTGAACCAAACAATCATTCACAAATTTGTGTGAGCTTCCCAAATCAAATAAAAATTGTACAAGAGATCCATTGATATACCCGTTTGCACGTAGTAAATCATTGGGACCCAATACATAATGAGGGAAAGAACATTGACAATTACTTAAATGATGTGTATAAACCTGAAGGACATTAGGAATCTGACCTTTATGGTCTGCAGCTTTTGCTTTGTTATCGTGCTCTTTCCGTTGGAGCTATCAACATTGCTCTTTTGTATGACCCTCCTTTTTGTAGAATACACAAAAAGGATGTTGTCGCTTACAATCGCGATCCATGAATTCGTTGGGTGTCTTACGTTTCCCAACGAATTGTGATTGCTTAGTCCCGAGCGCTTCGTTGGGTTTGTTGTCGTCCTTCTTCAAAGTGCGTTGATAGGGAAGAACTACTTCAACGACCTCTTCGAAGGATTTTGGATCCTTATCGTGCACTATCCAGTAATAGTCCGAATTGGGGATGCCATTGACAAAACAAGCTATCAAACAATTGTCCCCTTCTAGACCCGACTTTTGAATTTGGGTTCTAGCATGGTGAACAAAGTCTTCTAGCGAGGAAAACTTCCTACTAGAGAGGTTCATTAAAGCTTGTGCTACCTCCATTCGAGAGGGAGGTTGCAGAAATTTGCCCTTGAAAACTGTGACAAAATGTGTCCAGGTATCGGGCAATTTCCTCAGAGTACGGAGCCCACGCCACTTGGCAGCGGCCTTACGCCCTAGTTCTCGGCCGACATATGCAATCTTCGTACTATCTGGCGTGGGATAGAGCTCAAAGCCATGTGCAGATTGCTTCTTTAGTTCTTTCCTTTTTTTCTCCCGTAAATGGCTTTACAACAAATGATGGTTCACCCTATTGCTCAAAGGGTCTGTTAGTCTCACGTTGTAAACTAATGACACATGCCTCGAGAGCACTTTGAGATTGCCGAAGTTCGGTCATCTGTTGAGCAGTGAAACTAAGGTATTGATTTATTGGTGAAATATATGTCTCAATGGACATTGGTCCAAGAGGATTTCCTTGAGTTCCTTCCACTTGAGCGGATGACATTGGGCCGTTATTTTGGGCCATTGAATGATTTTTTCTGGCAAAGAAATAGGATAAGTTCAAACAAATAGTCATAACATCATGTCATGATGTAAACATATCATGGGCAAACATTAATCGATATCATGATCTCATGTCAATACCCCTCTAGACGTATGAGATAAGGTTCAAGATCAGGTTCAAGATCAGGTTACTATGGTAACACAAATGTGTTTTAAAAACCATGGGGGTGACAAATGAATGTTTTTCCTTTATCTCTATATCGATCTTTTTCATGGCGGCTCCCCGATGCTCAACCATGTATGTTCGCGTCATGAATAGTTTATACACGAAAAAAATGTTAACAATAAACTATGTTTATGTGCCCACACATGTGGTTTCGGCTCTTCAAGTCCTATTACGAGGACCCCAAAGTGCACTTAGACCTCAAGTCTAAACATGTGTTATAGTCATATGTATGAACGATGTTGTATGGTCTTGGTCATATTTGAACTCGAGACCTCGAGAACAAATTCATTAAACGCTCGAGCTAACCAATTAGGTTGCTCTTCTTGAGTGTTAATGCTTAATGCGTATAAGAGATATGCGAGGAATTTGCCCCTATCCCCTATATGTTTTTTTAAAAGAAACATATATGTCAAGAGTCCTTATTTCCCCCTCGTTTACCACAAATTATGTTGGTACGTTACCTAACCTCAAGCCTCGTAATTACGATGGTATACGCCAAAGTGCAACCTAATGGTCAAGCCAAATGAGCCCTCTTTTCGTAGTAGGCCCGCATGGTCCATCACATGGTTACGTCATTATGAATGCCTTTCGTAAGAATGATCTCATGGTGGCATCATATCCATGTATTGAGGGAGGGATGTTGGATATGTATGTCATAGGAGCGACCTCACATGAAGTGGGTCAAGCCCTACGTTCTCAACACCATTGTGGCTATGATTGTTTCATTACGTAACGAAATCAAAGTGACCAACGGGGATGTCAACAAAAAAAAATTGTTGAAAAAGGGATGGTGACAACGCCATTCTCACAAAAATGTGAGGACGGCCACCTTGATCCTTTCCCCGAAAAGGAAAACATTCGATATTGAAATCACGTAATAACTTATATACACATATGTATATTTATCACATATATATGATTAAATACATATACATGTGACCACATATGCATATATAAAAGAAATCGTAATATCAAATAGCCAAAAATGATGTAATTGAGATACGTAATTGAGGCATATACCTCTACGCATACAAAACATCCAAAATTAAGGGTTAATCGTAATACGCAATTGAGGTATTAACCTCTTACGCATACGAGATCAAACGCACATCATTTAAATTGAAATTGAGGTATTGACCCCATACGCAAACGTAACATATGTATGTGAACGTAATATGCAATTGAGGTCTTAACCTTGTACGCATACAACACTAATCACATATTAAATATAGGTCAAATAAGGTATTGACCTCATAGACATATGTAAACGTTTTATACAACTAATTAATTACCACTACAACATCATTTAATCAATGAAAAAAATTACATATTGACCATATACATGATTAGATGGGAGAAGAAAAAGTAGAAAAAAAACAAGAAAGATTACCGAAGTTCCTTTGTTGATCATTGTTTGGAACAAGGTCGACCGCACGTTGATCGATCGCCATCCATCAAGAAGACAAAAATCAACAAAAGAAACATTAGAACCATAAGCTCGGATACCAACTATTAGAGATATGATCTAATGTAAGCATATCATAAGCATAAAAGATAGATAGATAGAAAGGAGAGAGAGAAAGAAGGGTGTCGATCCACCCGACCACCCCGGAGCGAAGGGATCGAGACGGACTCGAGCCTTGATCGGCATCCCATACCACCCCCCGTGGCATCGAGTCGTACTTGGTGCTTGCACACTCGCTACAAAAGTTGACCCACCATGAAACAGAGTGTCAACGTAGTCAAAAGATGATCAAATAAGGGTAGTTAGGCCTCATATTTATAGCGATACCCAAGGCCCCCATGCAAGTTCACGCTTGGCCTAATGGGTTGTCTCAATCCCGAGAATTAAAAGTAATCCTCCCCTTCTTTACACTCTCGTTTAACCTTCACACTTATCCACGTGTATAGAATACTATGGTAAATTCTCACCATGGGATATTATATGGTCATGCCCGTAACATCAATGTACTTCTTGATGTAGATCCATTGCCGGATAAAGTGAATCATTGGGTAAGAAGATCTACATGTCCTAGAAGGCAAGTGAATAGATATGAAACCTCTACTCATTACATTATGTTATCCTATGAGGGTGAGCCTCTCACTTATAAAGAGGCAAAACTATGTGAGTACAAGAAAAAGTAGGAGTTGGCCATGTAGGAAGTGATAAAAGACTTGCATGCAAGTGATACTTGGGATTTGGCTAAGTTGCCCAAAGGTAGGAAGGTCATTCTAAACAAGTGGGCATACAAAATCAAAATTGTGGATGGCAAACCCAAGTATAACGAAAGGTTGATTGTTAAGGGATATCTGAAAAAGAGGGCATTGTTTTCTACGAGGTTTTCTCTCTAAGGATTAAGATGACCACACTAAATGTCTTGTTTGTCCTCACAACCGCCATTCCAAACGGATGTTAAAATAACTTTTTTGCATGGTGATTTACACGAAGAGCTATACATGAAACAACTAGAAGGATATACTATTCTTGTAAAAGAGCATCTAATATGCAAGTTGAAAAGGAGCTTATATTGCCTAAAACAAGCCCCTAGGCAATGATATAAGAAGTTTGATGCATTTATGCTCAAACATGGGTTTAAAAGAAGTGATATGGACCATTGTTTATAAAATTAAGAGGATCATGACAATGATCACCCAATTATTCTCGTATTGTATGTAGACGGCAATGGGCATGTTGCCGGCAAGGAAGAAAAAGAGCACTCTGAATGCTCTAAAATAATAGTTGAACTCTACATTCTCAATGAAAAACCTTGGGGAAGCTGAGCATATTCTTGGTATGCGAATAAAAACGGATAGACAATAATATACTTTGCATTTATCCTAAGAAAAGTATATTGAAATAATGTTGTACAAATTCTATGTGGTTCATGTCAAATGATGGACTAAAAGTCCTACTCCACTCAAGTTGTATCCCTAGTGTGAACACACTATCTCAGTTAGGGTTTAGTTACCCTAACTATAAAAGAGAGTAAATGAATTTTGTAAAAGTCTAGCACGATTTGTAATACGATTGTTTTTCTTGAGCTCTAATTGTTTGTGCAACTGTCTTCATCTTCATCTTCTTCTGTAATCTCATTGATTGAACAATGCACAATATTTACATTCTCACTTGTCATCTTGTTTGCCTGATCCACATACAAGATCTATTGCTAATTTGCAAGCAACGGGCACATCATCTCACGCAGTAAATTAAGCCATAACAGTGTTCCACAGTTGATGTTGAGCCTATTAGAGTGCCATTGTAGCCACATGTTGCTTTCCAAGGATGATTGTCCCGAAGATGATGATGCAACCAATTGCATGAAGAATGTTCCATATGCATAAGCTTGTGGCTGGCTCACTTATGTATCCTATGATTGCCACTCGAATGAGACATTCATTAGTCATGCGGTCAGAGTTGTAAGTAGGTGTTCATGGCTAATCCAAGTAGAACTCATTTGGAGACAATCAAATCCATCTTTAAATATTTGAAAGGCACCATGTTATTGAAAGGTCCCACTAGATGCCTATGTTATTGAAAGGTATGTTAAAGAGTTGACCGGATTTTGTGATTTGGACATGGCAAGTAATGTGGATACATGCAAGTCCACGAGTGGCTATGTATACACCCTTGCATGTTTAGCTATTTCGTGGTGCTCTAGAATTTCAAGGATATAGTTGCACTATCTACTACAGAGGTTAAGTATATTTCAGCTATAGAGGCTTCCAAAGAAGCCATTTCGTTAGCCCACTTGTGTAGTGAGTTTGGGATGCTTGAAAAGGCACCTATTCTTGGTTGTGATAGCCAAAGTGGCATATGTTTGGCAAAGAATGCAATGTTTCATGGTCGCACAAAGCATTTTGATGTGAGATACCACTGAATCAGAGAGAAGTGCTAGAGGATGGCTTAATCACTTTGATCAATGTCAATACTTCACAAAATACCGTCGATGCTCTCACAAAGTGTTTAACCAAGGGACATCAACTATGTAGAGAGATAGTAGGAGTTACTTAGCTTAAAGGAGCTTCCTTGGTCTTTCAAGTGGGAGGTTGTTGGAGGATAAACACCCCAAGGCCTCTCCTTTTTCTATATTTTGACTATTCCATGTGACATCTTTACTATATTTTTGGTCCCAATTTAGGACGGGTTATTGGCATTTACATTTATCTTTATAACTTTTAGTCATTGCCCATATGTTAACATGCCCAAATGACCTAAAAGTTACTTCTCAATAAGAATTGGTCCCAAATCTCTCATCATGAGATAGGGACTTTAGCAGCTACGGTTTCATCTCCATTTTATGCATAATTCTCTCTCCTCACACAACTGTAGCCCTTTCCCTTAGTGCTGTGGATCTAACCAAGCCATCACATCATCTCTCTTTTAGACATATGTGTTTCACATTTCTCATATTTTTCAAGGTATGCCCTGCAAGCATGTCCTACAATTGCACTTCCCATTTGCTAATACTTCTAAGGGTGGAGAGGTGATTTAGAAAATGGAATAGAGAGATGCAACGTATCAACCATTGCAGTTTGAACCAGGGCAAAAAAAGGCATGATTTGCACAAAGGCATTAATAGTGCACAAGACTTATCTTACAAGTGACATCTTTCAGTAACAAAGGGAATTTCACATCATATCACCTATGACAGTATAGTGATATATTTTCTTTCTTAGTTTCAGGAGATTTTGATGATAATGCTTTCATGAATTGAGATGTTATATGGCTCATCATCACATGGAAAATATCAATTCCCACTTTGGTTACCTGCATGGTTATTTCCAAGATATACATGTCCATGGCTGCCTGCATGAAAGGTAGTAAAACACTCTTTAATAGGAATGATGTACCTAAATCCACTTGATCCATGTTTGTGGCAAAGCATCATTGAGTGTAAGCAAGGCATCATTTAGATTGCTCTTTGTAATTTGCATATCCTGTGCTTGAATAAAAATAGAAGCACCATTAACTTCAGCGTGATTTGCTTTCATGAATTGGGCTGTTATATGGCTCATCATAACATGGAAAATATCAATTCCCACTTTGGAGGTGAAGTAGAAGCTGTGCATGATTCATCTTTCGTCTACCTGATGTCAAAAGAACAATCGTTTGATGACATCTATACACTAGTGAAGCTGCATCACAGAACTGGTAAGGCCCCTACAAACTGGCAACCCTCCCTAAGGGAGATGATCTCCTGCATGAAACATTATCCCAACCCGATGTTGACTGAAGTTCCATTATCTATCCTAAGTTGATTGCAACAATGATGAGTTGTTGTGAACACTACTAATGCCTGCATTTTTCTCTTGAAATTGTAGAGAAAAGCTGACATTAAAATTATGTGACTTCAACTCAATGTACAAATAATCCTTTCCATCTTCAACATAAAATGGGTAGTTGATTCTATTCAAAACGCTATTTCTTCAGAGCAATATACATGTTCAGGTCTCATCATGGTTTCAAGTTTGTCAGCATCCTCTTTCATGCCAGCAGCTGCAAACATGTTAGCCATTAAGACATAACCTGCTGCCAAGTTATCATCTAGTTGCACAATTTGATTGAAAACAGATCGTCCAAGCTTCACGTTTGACCATTTCCGGCATGTACCCAATAAAGAGAGCCAAACTGAAGCTACATCTCTGATAGGTAGGTCTTCCAGCACATCTTGGGCTTTTTGTAAGCATACCACATCTTGCATACATATCCACCAATGTTGTACCAAGCACAATGTCTTCCTCCAACAAACCCCTCTGCACACTCTCATCGTGGATTTGTTTGCCTTTATTGATTGCTCCTGTGTTCATACAAGCTTTCAAGATAGAAATGAAAGTGACTGTATTTGGCGATAGGCCTTCAGATTGCATCCGTTTGAGACAGTAAAGAGCTTCATGGCATTGTCCTTGTGCATATCCAACAATTACTGTGGACCAAGACACAACATTTCGAGTTGGAAGACCTTCAAGCACTTCTTGTGCTTTTCCAACCACTCCCACATTTGGCATACATATCCACTAAAGCATTTCCAAGCACGCTATCTTTTTCTAGCCATCCTCTTCTCTGAATCTCATTGTGAGTTTCTTCCCCTTTATCTATATTTCCTCTACTTCCACACGCCTTCAAGATGCAAATAAATGTAACTATATCAGGACTGAGACCACCATTTTTCATGGATTTGTAGCAGTTTAATACTTCATCATACTGGCCTTTTTGAGCATACCCCGTAATCAATGCATTCCAACAAACGGTGTTTCGAACAGGGAGATCATTAACCACTTCTTGGGCTTTTGCAAGAGCACCACATTTCGCATACATGTCTACCACACTGGTGGCAAGCATGATGTCCTTTTCAAGCAATCCCTTCTTATTCCTAATTTTTTCATGGATTTCTTTCCCTTTATCAATAGCTCCTATGTTGCCACATGCCTTACAGGAATGCACATGAAACCCTCACTTTCCATTCGTTCCAAACAGTTGAATGTTTCTTGGGTTTGAGCATGTTGAACATAACCACTGATAAGCGTGTTCCATGAGACTACATCTCGAGCAGGAAGCTCTTTGAGCACTTTCTGTGCCCTAGAAAGCATGCCGCATCTAGTGTACATGGCCAAAAAGAGCATTGCCAAGTGTGACATCCTTCTCTAACAAACCTCTCCTCCTAATCTTGTCATGAATTTGTTTGCCCTTATTGGTGCCTCCGATGGTGCCACATGCCTTCAATATACATATAAAAGTAACAGAATCAGGCGATAGGCACTCACAATATATCCGTTGCATACAATCTAAGGCTTCACTGCATTGACCTGCTTGAATGTAACCAGAAATTAACGTATTCCAAGATATTACATCTTGAACTGAGAGTGAGTTGAACATGTCTTTTGCATTTGTCATTTCACCGCACTTAGCATACATATCCACTATGGCAGTGGCAAGCACAATTTCCTTCTCCAATAAACCTCTATCTACAATCATTTTATGAACCCTTCTTCCCTCATCTAGAGCACTTCTGTTGCCACAAGCCTTCAAAATACAAATAAAAGTGACCGAATTTGGAACAACATTTTCTCTTTGCATGCATGAATAAACATTCAATGCTTCATGAACTTGTCCTTGTTGGGCATACCCTGAAATGAGCGCATTCCAAGAGGCGACATTTTGAACACAATCTTCTTCTAGAAGTTTCCTAGCTTTCTCAAACATACCACATTTTGCATTACATGTTGATTAGGCAAGTGGCAATGCGAGGATTCTGTTCTAGAAGCAGACCATCTCTTTTTAGAATTTCACCATGTATTCTTGTACCTTCATGAAGGTCTTTCTTGTTGGCACAAGACTTGAGCATGTTCATTATAAGAGTTGCATCTCTTGCTCTTCCCCATCTGCTTTTCATGCTCTTTTAAACCTCTCTGCTCCCCAAACTTCCCATGGATCCATTGACAGGTAGATGACAGGTCCCATTGCATCAACCCCAAGTTTTGAAAACACTAACAAAATAGCCTTAACTTTCAGTAGAATTGTACCCTGTCACAGTACAGCCCCAGTTCGATTCTCGTCTAATGTATTGATCTAAATTTGTGAACCATTTCTTCAGAAAATGAATCAGTTGCCTTAATATCTCAAGGAGGAGGATGTATGTCGTTCGTTTCTTAACTTGTAGAAACAAGGAGGGGGACACATCTATAGATAACCAAACATTTGAACCCTACTTCGTCCATCTCTCTCTCTCATTCATTGAAAACAGTAGCAGGGTATAGATACCATATTCTCAAAGTTCACTCATGAGTATCTACAACACTAAACATATTCTTTTCCATTAGTCATTTCTTGTGTGGGGTCTCTGACTATGGTTCCATCTTGCAATATTCAAACTATTCTGCCCAAGAAAACCCGTATGTTCATGCTTATACGTTTTACCCATGATTCCAGTTCAGAAAACATACAGGTTTAACCATATAAAGTACATACATACATACTTACACATTTTGCGCAAATTTTCCTTGATCAAAGCATTGCATTCTCGTCCAGTTCAGGAAGCAAACAGGTTTAATCATATGTACAAAAGAAAACAATGGAAAAAATTAGCTTCTGCTATTGATTCCAAAGAGAAATAATTTATATTACAAAGGTCTATTCTGCATCTGCATGCGGCATAGAACTCTTGATGACATTGTGATAAATGCTCCAAAACTTCCCATAGCCATCCCAAGACTACAAGATTGCTCCAAAACGCCCATATCCACACGAAGACTACAAGCTGAGTGTATAATTTTGCACACTATCTCCTCCTACCATCCAATTCAATAGTACATTACATCCTCAAGTAACGAACTTAACTGGTCGGTCTTTAAAATCTTTTTATTATATGAAAGAAACTTCGAAAATAGAGATTTTTGTTTCCCTTTTTTGTACAAAAAGGCTTATGATTCTGCCTACAGTTTCTGTTGCATTCCATGCAGCGTCCTTGATTTTTTAATGAAAGAATCATACATTATCAGAAATGTTTTGAGAAAAATCAGCCATCCCAACTTCTGGTCATATATTCTATGACAACCAAAGGAATCAAAGGTTGGTCATATTTAAAATTTATCCTGTTCTGTCGTGAAATCACTGGCATTTCAATTCCTAGTGATAGTCTACAACTACAAAAGGAATCAATGGTAGGAACAAGAACGGTTCCCTTTATTACTGTACCCTTACTTTGTCTCCTTTAAGGAAGCAATTGCCCTCCAACCTATATCACGTCTACAAAAACCATCAGGCCAATTTATTGTATCAACAGCCACATAAGCTCGTTCTTGAGCTTGAGCAATCTCTTTTCCCAGTGCCACAACACCTAGAACTCTACCTTCAGATGCAACCACATTTCCATGGGAATCCAAATCTGTTCCTGCGTGAAAAATCTTCACTTTAGGTGCTGCAGTTGCTGCCTCATCTAGATTTCGAATCAAAGTGCCTTTCTTGTATTGTCCAGGGTATCCACTGCTTGCTAGCACCACCACCAAAGCCACCTCATCAGACCAAGAAAACGATAATCCCTTGAGTTCACCTTTGCATGCTGCAAGAAGTGCACTTGCAAGATCTGACTGCAACCGAGGAATTAAAACCTGCAAAAGGAATGTAAAATATCAAGAAAAGACAATGTTTTGCAGATTGTTGTCTGTTATTGGTAAATGTTTTAATGATTACAAAATAACATATAAGATGGAAAGAGCATAACTGAATTGTAAACCACAATTAAAAACGTCTAAATGCTTTTGCTTAAAGCAGGTCACTATTTTACAGAAACATCAAATAATTCTATAAAGCTAATATTAAAAAAAACACTACTATTTTTGTATCTCTAACATCAGCTTTATGATTACTTGCCACTATATCAACAGAACTACACTACAATCTATTAAATGATATATGCAATTTTTATCATTAATACTGCATGGAGATCACAGTTCTGTTATAAATCTACCTCATTCCTCTTCATTTGGTAATTTAGACGCATGTTTAGTTATGAAAATCCTCTTCAAAAGAAGCCTCTGTGAGAGTGCATGAACACAGAATGAGGTCTCAATAGTATCTTGTTTACAAATATTGGGCACATGTGTAGGTATGAAAGTCGTCTACACAAGAAAACGAAGTGAGAGTGCATGAAAATAGAATAAGGTCTTCAATGTATCTTGTCTAAAATGATCTGAATAGCTAAAGCCTACTATGGCGTCCATACATTTCAGAAATCACAGCCATGGAGGATGGAAGAGCAATTCATATAAGTTTCATCTCATCATACCAAGATATAAAAAACCTTGTATTGGCTTATGGATCTATACATCACAACAGGCACTGTTTAAAGCAGATAAGAGAAGCCATAATAATTTACCTGACATTCTGGATCTCCAAAGCGTACATTGTACTCAAGAAGCTTCGGTATTCCAGTTTGCTTATCAATTATAAGCCCTGCATATAACACCCCTACAAATTTACATCCCTCTGCTGACATTCCCTTAACAGTAGGCATAATAATAGAATCCATAACTTCCGCTTCAAGTTCTGGAGTGAGAAGAGGAGCTGGAGAATATGCTCCCATTCCTCCTGTGTTTGATCCTACATCCCCATCTCCAACACGTTTATGATCTTGTGCCGAAGCCAAAGGAACCGCATGCTCACCATCCACTAATGCAAAAAAGGATACTTCTTCTCCATCCAAAAATTCTTCTATTATTACAAGCCCTCCAGCACTCCCAAAAATCTTATCCACAAGCATGGAATCTATAGCACTAAATGCCTCTTCCAATGTATCCGCAATAATAACACCTTTCCCAGCAGCCAAACCATCAGCTTTAACTACAATGGGTGTTCCTACCTCTTCAATATAATGCTTAGCTTCTGCTGCATCACTGAATGACTTATACTGCAGCCAATGAAATGAAGTGTATGAGATATGATTAAGTTATTCAGAACCATGGAATTAACAGGCTCTAGTTAAAGTTTGAATATAATCGTACATAACTTAAAATACCATCAAGAAATACCCATCCATTTTCTATAAATTGCTATAGATGCCTTCAAATAAACATTTGGAAAGCAGTGTTAGATATGGACATCTATATGAGAATTGAAGAAAACAATGTTCAGTCCGATCCTGAGAGGATTCATGGCATTAATTTCTGACTAAAATACAAACGACCATTGGAACACTCATTAAAAGAACATTGAGTTCGTCTATTTAGTTGCTGCTATATTAGTCAAACAAGTATCATTCCTCGCGCTTTTGATAGACCCAGTTCTATTGACCATGGATTTGGTAACGATATACAGCACTGTTCCAATAAATGGATAATTTGCAGATTACTAGTGACATATTCAGTTAGTTCATACGGGGCATGTCATGGGTTATAAAAATCAAGGAAAAGGGTAACCTTTGCTGCTTTCCACAAATTGTGAGCCAGAAAAGTAATACAACCAAGGTTATATATTTGGAAACTATTTATTGAGAGAAATTACAAGGTTACCATGATAAATCACAACCAACCTTAGCTGTTGGGATACCATATTTCATACACAAATTCTTCATAAAATCTTTTGATCCTTCCAAGGCTGCTGCCTTAGCTGAAGGGCCAAATGCATATATTCCTGCTGCTTGAAGATCGTCTACAAGACCTGCAACAAGAGGCACTTCAGGGGCAACAACCACAAGGCCAACATTCCACTTTTGGCAGAATGATATAACAGCTGCACTGTTACTGGTGTCTAAATCTGGAATGCAGGTAGCATCACCCGATGCAGAGATTCCCGGGTTACCAGGAGCACAAAAGACTCCATCACATGTAGAAGATCGCTGCAAACCATAACAAAGAGCATGTTCCCTTCCTCCTCCTCCAATGACCAACACAATGACCCCTGTAGAGCATGCCAAAAATAGCCAGACTGTTATGACATCAAGAACATGTATTCAGAATCAGATTTTAGCAAATTCATTTATTCTCACGTTTCTCACTAATCAGTTGTAACTCTGAGGACATAGATCTCTATACATCACAATCATTATTGACTAATTCACTATATCATTTGACCATCATTTCTTGAGGACACTAATGCCCATGAAACAATCCATTATTAGTATTAAGAAATTAAGAGAAAATATAAAACATTCCGGGGAAATAGTAAAATGTAGCAAACTATATATTTACATAGCATTTTCCCCTCGATTAATACTTCAAACCTTTTTGAGACTGGTAAGTTCAAAATTTTGAAAAACACTGTTGGGAATAAAGGGCCATTGTGCCTTTTATTAGTGCACAAGTGTGAATGCAGTCGTAGCACATTTTGACTTGTATATACATAATATCTAAAAAAACCAAAAAAGTGGTACACTCTTTGTACCCAAGACAATGTGCATCTCTATCTCTCCCTTTGGCTCTCACTCAGACTCTCTCCCTCTCTGTTTTTGACCTAAACCCTAATCCTCATGCTGCCTTCAAACTGGTATCAAAGCAGGGTTTAGGGTTTTATGCAAATCAAAGTTTAGGGTTTTTTGCAGAGTAGAGTTTAGGGTTTTGTGGAGAGCAGAGTTTAGGGTTTTCTGCAAAGCTGAGTTTAGGGTTTTCTGCAGAGTAGGTCACGTTTTCTCCAGAGCACGTTTGGTCCTCCGTTTGGGCTAAGAAACCATGACTAGCAACAGTGATAGTAGCCACCTTATGCAACCTTGATAGTAACTTTGCGGTTTGGAAAAAGCAGTGCTACAACATCCTGCTGCAGAAGAAGCATACAAAGCCTATTAAAGTCAAAGGGGTAAAGCCTATAGATATGGACGAAGATGATTGAGTTGTCGATTTCTAATGCCTTACTGTTTAATATTGAAGGTTTGGACTCTGCCTATTCTATATGGACTAGACTAGAGGAATTGTATGCCCAAGAGACGACAGCTAGCAAAGTTTACTGGCTTAAGAAACTCATGGATTTACGCATGACAAAGGACACACCAATGTCAACTCACCTGAGTTCAATTCCATTTTCAGCCAGTTGGTTGCCTTGAAATTCATTATTAATGATGAGTTTAAGGCCACGTTTTTACTTTGCACCTTGGCAGAAAGTTGGGATACTTTCAGAACTGCTATAAGCAATTCAAATGCGATGCTTCTTTATGCCGATGTAGAGAGTTCTCTACTCATGGAAGAGATGAGACGGCAGAACAATGCATCCAATAAGTCCTCTAGTGCGTTGCATATGAGGGGTAGGTCACAACAAAGAGCCAAATCTGATAGTTATGGCTGTAGTAAATCACGTGGTAAAGATGTAGAATGCCATCATTGTGACGAAAAGGGTCACTTTAAACGTGATTGTTTCAAATGGAAGAAAGAGAAAGGAAAGGGCAAGAAGATAGATGATTTCATAGAAGAAAAGAGAGACATTCAACCGACGAAAGGCAATACTAAAAAGGAAGAGGTGAATGTAGTCATTCATGATAGTGATAGTGGAAATGATGTACTCTTTGTCTCATCATGCCATAGAGAACATGCTTTACTTGCTAATACGGATGGTGACATGCACACTTGGATACTTGATTCCGGTGCTTCTTTTCACGTCACCCCTCATCGTGAGTGGTTTTCAGATTACACAAGGGGTCGACATGTTGTTGTCCATCTTGGGGACAACTATGCATGTGAAATTGCAGGTATTGGCACTATGCAATTACAGTTTCAGCATGGTTCTGCTTTCACACTTCACCATGTATGACATGTACCTCAACTCAAGAACAGCATGATTAGCACAGGATAGCTAGATGATGATGGATTTCACACAACCTTTGGTGATGGGAAATGGAAGATTTATAAGGGATCTAGAGTTATTACCAAGGGTAGTAAAAGTGATACTTTGTATCCTCTCCATGTATCTAATGTGAGTGACCATGTTGTTGCCATAACCGAGCAGCCTAGAGTTTCTTTGTGGCATGGCCGGTTGGGACACATGAGTGGAACTGGTATGAACGTACTTTCTCGTTTGGGTTACTTGCCATGTCTTCGTTATGCTGATTTTGAACATTGTGATCATTGCATTTATGGTAAACATGTACAAACATCTCATAAAAAGTCTCTTTCGTTGAAGTCTTCCCCGCTTGAGTTAGTACATTCAGATGTATGTCAGATGTCAGGGCTATCATTAGGGGGAAAGAAATACTTGGTCACTTTCGTCGATGATGTTGCACGGAAGGTATGGGTTTACCCTATTCGTAGCAAGGATGAAGTGCTCAACAAGTTTTGAACATTTTTGGCATTAGTTGAGAATCAAATTGATAAGACACTTAAGTGTCTTCACTCTGACAATGGTGGGGAATATGTGTCCAAGGCCTTTCAAGCATTTTGTGACAGCAAAGGGATAAAGAGGGAACTCACTACCCCATATAATCCACCCCAAAATGGAGTTGCAGAGCGTATGAATCGGACTATTCAAGATAAGGTCCGTACAATGCTGTCTCATGCTGCATCACCCCATGGTTTTTGGGCAGAGGCTGTTATGACAGCTGTTCACTTGATTAATCGGTCACCTAACAGGTCTTTAGGAGGGGGAATACCCCAAGAAGCGTGGTCGGGCAAGCCACCTTCATATGCTCACTTGAGAGTGTTTGGCTGTGAGACTTTTGTGCACATTCGTAAAGAAGAACGCAACAAACTTGAGCCAAAGTCCTCCAAATGTATTTTCCTAGGATACGGTGACGAGGGTGAAATGGGGTATAGATTGTGGGATCCCGAGAAAAGAAAATAGTACACAGCAATGATGTTATCTTCCGGGAAAATCGCATGCATAAACAGCCCAAAAAGACTGAGGAAGTACAAAGGGTTGTATTCTGAGAAGAAATACCTTTTAGACAGGAAAATGTGCCTGCTATACAGCAGCAAACACCTGCTGTAAACTTACCTGCAAATGCAGAAAATGAGGTTGGAAATGATCAGCCAGCCTTTGCCAATAATGATGAGCCACCAAATGTGCAGGAACAGCTAGAACAGCAAGCTGTTAATGCTGATTTCCAGGCTGAAATGCCTGGACTGCAAATTGAAAATGATGATTTGCAGGCTCAACAGCTACCAAACAATGAGCATTGGGTTACGAGATCGTCTAGAGTTACTAGACAGCCTGACAGATTTGTTCCTGATGCAAACAGTGTGGCTGATTATGTCATGGTGAGTGATTGTGGTGAACCGTCTTGCTTCAAGGAAGCAATGGACAGAGAGGACAACAAGAAATGGTATAAAGCCATGTTGTCAGAGATGGAATCTCTTGAGAAAAATGACACTTGGGATTTGGTGCAGTTGCCTTAAGGGCAGAAAACACTTTCATGCAAATGGGTTTATAAATTGAAGGTCATTTCTGATTCCTCACCAAAGTACAAAGCAAGACTGGTTGCAAAAGGATACATGCAGGAATATGGAGTTGATTTTGATGAGATCTTCTTAATGTAGTCAAGATGACTACATTAAGAATCATTTTGGGCTTAGTTGCAACTGAAGATATGGAGCTCATACAGATGGATGTGAAGACCGCCTCTTTACATGGCGATCTGCATGAAGATATATATATGCAGCAGGATGAAGGTTTCGTGGCTAAAGGCAAAGAGAAGATGGTTTGTATGCTCAAAAGGAGTTTCTATGGGTTGAAACAAGCACCAAGAGAATGGTATCACAAATTTGATGCATTTATGCAGTCTCAAGGTTTTCGTAGAAGTCAAGTGGACCACTGCTTGTACACCAAGAAGGCAGGAGATGGCAGCCTGATTATCTTGGTTTTGTATGTTGATGATATGTTGATTGCTGGCAAGGATATTCATGCCTTCAATTCATTGAAGCAAAGCCTTCATGGCAGCTTTGATATGAAGGATCTTGGCGATGCAAATCACATCCTTGGCATGCGAATACTCCGAAACCAGTCAAAGGGGGTACTCTTTCTTTCTCAGCAGGAGTATATCTCTAAGGTTTTGCAGCGTTTCAATATGGAGGGGGGGAAAACAATTGGGGTTCCATTGCCTCCATATTTGAAACTCGGTGCAGAAGACAGCCCTACATCTGATGCTGAGAAGGCTGAAATGGCTAAGGTTCCTTATGCTTCTACCGTTGGCAGTTTGATATATGCGATGGTTGCTACACGCCCTGATATTGCTTTTGCAATGGGAGTGGTTAGTAGGTACATGGCAAATCCCAGCAAAAAGCATTGGGAAGCGGTGAAAGGTATTATGAGATACCTCAAAGGAACAAAGGACTTGTGCATTTGCTTTGGAAAGCAAAAGGCATCTGTCATCGGTTTTACGGATGCGGACTATGCTGATCACGCAGACTGCAGGAAGTCTACTTCTGGGTATGTTGCTGCCTCTGAGGCATGCAAAGAGGCTTTATGGCTTTCATATCTAGTGAGAGATCTTGGCATTACAAAGTTACCTATTCTTCATTGTGACAGCCAGAGTGCTATCATGCTACAGAGTAAGGGATATGCAAATATATGTTTCATATTGCACGAGACAAGTTACGACTGATCAATATAGCGCATGATTTTATGTCATCAAACATTGGTAACCTTGTATATTTAACCCTAGACTAATGATATTTCTATGTGTAATTTTAATCTCTAAGACTTTGTCTACAATTAAGTCTGTTAAATTAACCCCACAATTTTGTAGACCTTTTGTAGTCCTTAAATGTATTTGCCTAATTCAACCATCTTCTAATTGGCAAAACACATTTCCCTCAAATAGTCATTATAAAAGAGCAATCTTTTAAACTAGGGGAGTATGTTACATTAGAGGTGCTTCTATTGGATTTCTGACTCTCCAGAGGGACTACAAAGACATCTAAACGCCTTAAAACTATTTTGTACGGACAAAAGTTTGTCAATCAACATGAATAAAACTAAAGTGATGGTGTTTAACACCACCCAAGCATGGGTAACAAGATCAGAACCAAAATTCTTCTTGGGAGAGGAAAAGGTGGAATACACACGCTCCTACACATACCTAGGAGTAACATTTACAGGGCCTAGGTTCCCTTTATGGGAGGTTTCTTGTGCTAGAATTTCTCGTGGATATGCAGCCTTTGGTGCTCTCGAGAGACAATGTGCACATTTGCAGTTCCAAGAGCCATGGACTAAGCTATGGTTATTTGATACACTTATCACACCAACTCTTCTCTATGGAGTAGAGACATGGGGACCGAGTCTTAACAAGGCAAATCATTGGAAAGATTTAGAGAGACCTTTAGTGTCAATGATTGCTCGCATGATAAGGAGCAAAGCATCGGTGCCCCACGATATAATCTGGGCAGAGATGGGAGCAACACCTATAATAACCGAGGCGTTGTTCCGATCAGTGACATTTATCCAACGTCTTTGGGAGCTCCCTAAACGAAGGTACCCAAGGTTGGCACTTATGTCATCAAAATAACTGGCTGAAAATGGAGACACTCATTGTTGGTATGCTGAAATGCAACAATGGTTCGAGTCACATGGCATGAGTATAAATGCACTACCCCCGTTCCAATATAGCTTGGACTGTCCCCATCTAAATATGATCAAAGTGGAAAAGAATAGAGTGATCCGAACTAATATTATTAACTTGGAAAACAAGATAACATGGATCAGCCCCAAAATACCTCTTGGTATAAAGATGGCCCACTATAAGACACACTTCTTACATACATCGGAGGATGGATTTGTCATCAGGCCACCTTATATGGACATACATCTATCCTATGCGCTGCGTAGTGTGATAGGGCAGGTAAGAACTTCATCACATTAGCTACAGATTGAGGTAGGCAGATATACACGACTACCTCTAGAAGAGAGAATTTGCCAATTGTGTCATCAAGGAGTGGAATCTAAAGAACACTATGTTTGTCATTGTAGTGTCTTTTATGAAATCAAAGGGAGATACCATTGCCTCTTTAAACAAGGCTTTGGCCCACTATGCAAGGTAATGGAATATGAGGACCAACAATGCCTAGGATTTTTCTTGCTAGAGCTCAAGAGACATCGGGAAAAGTTGTTGAAGAATAAAGCCACACAAGCTCATCCACAAAGAACAATCACAACTTTCTTTAGCCCCATCACTCCTAATGCTAGAAGTCAACCCCGGGATACACAAATGGGCTTCAGACCAGGACATAACAAAGGGGTTACAATTGATCGGGCAATGGCAATTTGTCGTGCACGTAGACCTCGGCCCCATGGACCACGACCTCGACACCCTTGTCATCGACAGATAAAAGCCATTATCTCTCGCCATCGTAGGTGCTTCCCTCGCTTCGGAGACATTTCCATTCTGGATCAACCTATGCTAGAGATCTTTTGAAGACAAAAGCTACAATACACCTAACTTGAGGATCTCACATGTGCCAAAAACCAGATTCCCTCATTTCTTTTCTTTTCATGTCATTTACTTTTATATTTACTGTGTACTATTTATTTTATTTTGATTTGTTCTCAAAGACGAGACAACACTTAAGATGTAATCTCTTATTTGGTCTTATAGGCCATTTTGGCCTCTTAAAAGATGTTAATATATCTTTCTTTCTTTCTTTCTACCAACACATGCGCATAACCATAACTAATGGTAAGATAGGTTTTCTATAGTTTTCCCTAATTGTATGATGAGTATGTGTGGGTTCTTTCTAAAAGGGACAAGGGTATGAATTGTAATATTCAATTCTATAGTATGAGATAACAAATAAGAGTTTATCATTTGACCATTTCATATAAAGTAGTCAAATGTGACCACGCCACAGTCTATGGTTTCAGTCTATGTGACCTTTTTCTTTGAGAGGCTTGACTTATGTTAAGACTATGTTAGTGTGGCTATGGTTCTTGTTAGCTAAACACATGCAATTCTTGCAAAACCCAAGGCATGACTTGCATCAACCCTCAATTGTATAGGACATTGAGGAGGTTCAAGTTATCTCACGTTGTTGCTCGGTGGATGGTCGGGGAGTCTAGCACCCCTCTTTCCTTTCTTTGCTTAATTAATTAGTTAGACTCTAACACTAACCCTAACTATATATCTACCACAATCTGATTTTAACCATCAATGTATATACAAGACATGTGATTCTAACCCTAACTATATACCAATTAGAACATGATTCTAAACATGAATGTATATATGATATATGCGATTCTAAACCTAACTACCTATTGGTCAAAATCTTATTCAAACCATGAATGTATATATGATATATGTAATTCTAACCCTAATTACATATCTATGAAAATGTGTTTCTACCCCTAAATGTATATAAAACATATATGTTTCGAATTTTTTATTCTAACCGTAAACGGAAATGTATGTTTGTTAACCACCATTATATACATGTTAGTATTTGCTTCGAACCCAGAACCCTAATTTTGTGCGTGGCCTAAATGTATGAATATCTTAATGAAAGACCTAAATGATTCTATGTAAAACCTAATCACTAGAAATAATCAAAACATACCTATTAGATTGCAGCTTGCATGACATCTTGGTGTGTGCCTTTGCCCTAGTCAACAAGAAGACAATCTATCGATAGCTCGTTTAAAGAAAGTCCAAATAGAGCCACAAATATACGTATATTGATAATAACTACATAAACAAAGAGGCAATGGTGTCTTCTTGTAAACTTCTTGTTGTTTGTCAATGTAGACATATGTGTTTTCTTGGTGATGTGACGCGTGGGAACTCTTTCTGCATTCAAGTCCACAATACTCCATGTGTTTAAAATTTGATGCAATACTACGCGGTGTGTATTGTCACTAAAGGCTCCAACATGAATACACATTGTAAATGATATAGAAACTAACCTGTTATGTCTTTTGTTTTAGATGGTGATGATGATGATGCCGATAAGCTCACAACAAAAGGTCTCCTCTGCGTCGACCTTGTATAGTGAAGATCGATAGAACAAATTCTCCGTGAAGTCAATAATGGGGTACTGAAACTACTCTTGCTAAGCTTCGGAAGGGAAAGCTTTTCACTGAAAAGGGTAGTCGTGGTGGTAGTGAACGAAGAAGAAGAGGAAGACGAATGGGAGATTGAGGAAGACATGGGATTGGGAAGAAATGAAAGAGAAGAAGACATCTTCGTTCCTCTGCGTTTCTTCTCTTCTGAAGGGCTTTCCAATCATTTATCTTTCTCTGGTCCACGCTTATGTATTTTGTAGAGAGAGAGAGCCCAGATAGATGTACCTCAGTTGGTAAGGTTGCCTAATGGAGACTTCCACAATGGCATCTAGTGAAATAGAGATATATATGAAATATATAATAGAGAGGTGAGGAAATTGCGTTTCAAACCCAAGCACTGTGACATATATATGAAGTATATAATAGAGAGGTGAGTCAAACCCAAGCACTGTGAGAGATATATATGAAGTATATAATAGAGAGGTGAGGAAATTGCGTTTCAAACCCAAGCACTGTGACATATATATGAAGTATATAATAGAGAGGTGAGTCAAACCCAAGCACTGTGAGAGATATATATGAAGTATATAATAGAGAGGTGAGGAAATTGCGTTTCAAACCCAAGCACTGTGACATATATATGAAGTATATAATAGAGAGGTGAGTCAAACCCAAGCACTGTGAGAGATATATATGAAGTATATAATAGAGAAGTGAGGAAATTGCGTTTCAAACCCAAGCACTGTGACATATATATGAAGTATATAATAGAGAGGTGAGTCAAACCCAAGCACTGTGAGAGATATATATGAAGTATATAATAGAGAAGTGAGGAAATTGCGTTTCAAACCCAAGCACTGTGACATATATATGAAGTATATAATAGAGAGGTGAGCAAATTGCGTTTCAAACCCAAGCCACAATGCTTGTAGTGTTATCGACTTACCACTAGGGTAAGCTAATTACGATTAAAAAAAACGAGAGAGAGAGATGGATGAAGTAGGGTTCAAATTTTTGGTTATCTATAGATGTGTCCCCCCCCCTTCTTAGTTTGTAAGAGTTAAAAGAAACAAATGTCGTACATCCAATAGAGTTCTTGTGGACATTGACTTCACTTGCAATAGATGCTTGATCGAATCAATTTAACAACTTCTTAAATCTTACACACCCAGTTGTGAAACATGAACCTAACCCCGTCGTGTCTTGCTTTTTTATATACATATAGCTAATGGTCAAGAATAAATGCCTAATCCTTAAGAGGGCATGATAGATTATATTAACTGCGACACATGGCCTACGCTATCAAAATATCCTAGGAGACCCAATTAAAGGCTAAAATGTATGATACGCTTGACATGCTACATACACAATTAGAAAGGAATATCTTTACTAAATCTCATATAACCATGTGGATGCATGTCTATCTTCAATCTAGCAATGAGTAATGATGGTCATAAAAAAAATTGTTTAAAAGTAAGGTTTCCATATCATCCATAAATCTTAAAGTCATGGCTCAAGTACATACATATATAGAAGCTATCTCATCAAATTAGGATAGCCTTTCATTCATCAGAATCATACACACACACTGCTAGAAGTTACCAGATAAGTTATTTGACTACTATTATTTCTCCATTCCTTCAACTATACCTTGACATGATATTCAATCTTATGAAATCCATACATAATTGTGAGATTCTCTTGTAGAACATCTCTGGCTTGATCACATCGTGTGATTCAATGTAATCAAAACTAAATTCAATCTTATGAAATCCATATATAATTGCGAGATTCTCTTGTGGAACACCTCTGCCTTGATCACATTGTGTGATTCAATGTAATCAGAACTTGTGAATCTTTGATGCAAAGAACCATATATATTTCTGTTGCAGAGCAGATGGGCTGTAGCAGTAACTGTTGCTGCTGTCGTAGTTTGGAGACATGATGACGATGTTTATTGGGCAGTGATTGGTGGTCTTCTTAATGCTGCAAGCTCAAAGTTTCTTAAGAGTGTATTCAATCAATAGAGGCCACTCACAGCTCTAGGCTTGAAAGACGATCCTGGGATGCCATCATCTCATGCACAGTCACTCGGATTCTTCAGTCTTTATGCTTCTTTTGGTTGTACGTATCACAATTTTCTGTTGTGCTTTTTGGGTCTACAATCATATCAAGTTTTCATCTAATGACTCCTTCAGTCTTTAATCTACTCTAGCTTGTATATATCATATTCTTCCATGATGCTTTGTATATGATTCGGGTGGTTGGTAAAATGTTTGCACTTGTTTTGTTCCAGTGATTATGTGGCAGGGTCTTCATTTTCTACCATGTGCTGTGCATCTGTGTCAATGATTTTGTTCGGTCTTTATTTGGTACGTTCCTGAAGTTTTTTCTATTTTTATATGCCTTCATACTGCTAAGATATTCTTGGATTGAAGATAGTATATGTATATGTGCATTTGTGCGAGCAGCAGCTCTCTGCATTTCTGTGGTTGCAATAACTATGTATACTTAGTATCTATGCTATTTTCACATTAAAGATATGTGCAGTGTGTGCGCATCCGCATTTTGCAGTTGGCAACACTACATACACTTTTACTCAATTTGGAATATTCTCAGGATAGTGATCTCGGTGTGTGTGCAACTGCATCTTGTATACTATTAGGATAAGCTCGGATTGAAGACCTAGATGGTGTACATATCTTTGTGTGAGAGAGTAGCGGCCTCTTCGCCTGCTGTGAAGAGAAGAGAACAGAATACATACATACATTACAGAATACAAGAACGGCACTTTGATTCGAAATCTAGACGAGGCAGCAACTGCAGCACCTAAAGTGAAGATTTTTCATGCAGGAACAGATTTGGATTCCCATGGAAATGTGATTGCATCTGGAGGAAGAGTTCTAGGTGTTGTGGCACTGGGAAAAGAGATTGCTCAAGCTCAAGAACGAGCTTATGTGGCTGTTGATACAATAAATTGGCCTGATGGTTTTTGTAGACATCATATAGGTTGGAGGGCAGTTGCTTCCTTAAAGGAGACAAAGTAAGGGTACAGTAATAAAGGGAATCGTTTTTGTTCCTACCATTGATTCCTTTTGTAGTTGTAGACCATCACTAGGAATTGAAATGCCAGTGATTTCACAACAGAACAGGATAAATTTTAAATATGACCAACCTTTGATTCCTTTGGTTGTCATAGAATATATGACCAGAAGTTGGGATGTCGGATTTTTCTCAAAACATTTCTGATAATGTATGATTCTTTCATTAAAAAATCAAGGACGCTGCATGGAATGCAACAGAAACTGTAGACAGAATCATAAGCCTTTTTGTACAAAAAAGGGAAACGAAAATCTCTATTTTCGAAGTTTCTTTCATATAATAAAAAGATTTTAAAGACCGATCAGTTAAGTTCGTTACTTGAGGATGTAATGTACTATTGAATTGGATGGTAGGAGGAGATAGTGTGCAAAATTATACACTCAGCTTGTAGTCTTTGTGTGGATATGGGCGTTTTGGAGCAATCATGTAGTCTTGGCGTCGCTATGGGAAGTTTTGGAGAAATTATCACAATTGTCATCAAGAGTTCTATGTCGCATGCAGATGCAGAATAGACCTTTGTAATATAAATTATTTCTCTTTGGAATCAAAAGCAGAAGCGAATTTTTTCCATTGTTTTCTTTTGTACATATGATTAAACGTGTTTGCTTCCTGAACTGGACGAGAATGCAATACTTTGATCAAGGAAAATTTGCACAAAATGTGTAAGTATGTATGTATGTACTTTATATGGTTAAACCGGTGTGTTTTCTAAACTGAAATGATGGGTAAAATGTATAAGCATGAACATACGGGTTTTCTTGGGCAGAATAGTTTGAATATTGCAAGATGGAACCATAGTCAGAGACCCCACACAAGAAATGACTAATGGAAAAGAATATGTTTAGTGTTGTAGATACTCATGAGTGAACTTTGAGAATATGGTATCTATACCCCGCTACTGTTTTCAATGAATGAGAGAGAGAGATGGACAAATTAGGGTTCAAATTTTTGGTTATCTATAGATGTGTCCCCCTACTTGTTTCTACGAGTTAAGAAACGAACGACATACATCCTCCTCCTCCTCCTTGAGATATTAAGGCCACAGTTTCATTTTCTGAAGAAATGGTTCACAAATTTAGATCAATACATTAGACGAGAATCAAACCGGGGCTGTACTGTGACAGGGTACAATTCTACTGAAACTTTAGGCTATTTTGTTAGTTTTTTCAAAACTTGGTGCAATGGGACCTGTCATCTGCCTGTCAATGGATCCATGGGAAGTTTGGGGAGCAGAGAGGTTTAAAAGAGCATGAAAAGCAGATGGGGAAGAGCAAGAGATGCAACTTTTATAAGGAACATGCTCAAGTCTTGTGCCAACAAGAAAGACCTTCATGAAGGTACAAGAATACATGGTGAAATTCTAAAAAGAGATGGTCTGCTTCTAGAACAGAATCCTCGCATTGCCACTTGCCTAATCAACATGTAATGCAAAATGTGGTATGTTTGAGAAAGCTAGGAAACTTCTAGAAGAAGATTCTGTTCAAAATGTTGTCTCTTGGAATGCGCTCATTTCAGGGTATGCCCAACAAGGACAAGTTCATGAAGCATTGAATGTTTATTCATGCATGCAAAGAGAAAATGTTCCAAATTCGGTCACTTTTATTTGTATTTTGAAGGCTTGTGGCAACAGAAGTGCTGTAGATGAGGGAAGAAGGGTTCATAAAATGATTGTAGATAGAGGTTTATTGGAGAAGGACATTGTGCTTGCCACTGCCATAGTGGATATGTATGCTAAGTGGGGTGAAATGACAAATGCAAAAGACATGCTCAACTCACTCTCAGTTCAAGATGTAATATCTTGGAATACGTTGATTTCTGGTTACATTCAAGCAGGTCAATGCAGTGAAGCCTTAGATTGTATGCAACGGATATATTGTGAGTGCCTATCGCCTGATTCTGTTACTTTTATATGTATATTGAAGGCATGTGGCACCATCGGAGGCACCAATAAGGGCAAACAAATTCATGACAAGATTAGGAGGAGAGGTTTGTTAGAGAAGGGTGTCACACTTGGCAATGCTCTTTTTGGACATGTACACTACATGCGGCATGCTTTCTAGGGCACAGAAAGTGCTCGAAGAGCTTCCTGCTCGAGATGTAGTCTCATGGAACACGCTTATCAGCGGCTATGTTCAACATGCTCAAACCCAAGAAACATTGAACTGTTTGGAACGAATGGAAAGTGAGGGTTTCTCCCCAGATGTGGTCACTTTCATGTGCATTCCTGAAGGCATGTGGCAACATAAGACCTATCGATAAAGGGAAAGAAGTCCATGAAAAAATTAGGAATAAGAAGGGATTGATTGAAAAGGACATCATGCTTGCCACCAGTGTGGTAGACATGTATGCGAAATGTGGTGCTCTTGCAAAAGCACAAGAAGTGGTTAATGATCTCCCTGTTTGAAACACCGTTTGTTGGAATGCATTGATTACGGGGTATACTAAAAAAGGCCAGTATGATGAAGTATTAAACTGCTACAAATCCATGAAAAATGGTGGTCTCAGTCCTGATATAGTTACAGTTATTTGCATCTTGAAGGCATGTGGAAGTAGAGGAAATATAGATAAAGGGGAAGAAAATCACAATGAGATTCAGAGAAGAGGATGGCTAGAAAAAGATAGCGTGCTTGGAAATGCTTTAGTGGATATGTATGCCAAATGTGGGAGTGGCTGGAAAAGCACAAGAAGTGCTTGAAGGTCTTCCAACTCGAAATGTTGTGTCTTGGTCCACAGTAATTGTTGGATATGCACAACAAGGACAATGCCATGAAGCTCTTTACTGTCTCAAACGGATGCAATCTGAAGGCCTATCGCCAAATACAGTCACTTTCATTTCTATCTTGAAAGCTTGTATGAACACAGGAGCAATCAATAAAGGCAAACAAATCCACGATGAGAGTGTGCAGAGGGGTTTGTTGGAGGAAGACATTGTGCTTGGTACAACATTGGTGGATATGTATGCAAGATGTGGTATGCTTACAAAAAGCCCAAGATGTGCTGGAAGACCTACCTATCAGAGATGTAGCTTCCTGGAATGCATTAATGGCGGGGTATGTATGCTCAACAAGGACAAAATCACAGCACACTCAATGCGTTTTAAATGATGCAAATTGAGGGTATCTGTCCAGAGGAGGTCAGTCTTGTATGTATGATTAGTGCTAGTAGCCATGCAGGGTTCTGGTATGAGAACCAAAGGATTATTGCAGAATTGAGTACAAAGTATGGGATTAGCCTTTACTATAGAGCAGCATACGTGCATGGTGGTTGGCTGGCTTTGGTAGTGCAGGACACTTTGATAAGGCAGTTTCCGTTATTAAAGCCATGCCCGTCTTGCATGGATTGTGCTTCAGTTTGGCTCTCTTTATTGGGTACATGCTGGAAATGGTCAAACGTGAAGCTTGGACGATCTGTTTTCAATCAAATTGTGCAACTAGATGATAACTTGGCAGCAGGTTATGTCTTAATGGCTAACATGTTTGCAGCTGCTGGCATGAAAGAGGATGCTGACAAACTTGAAGCCATGATGAGACCAGAACATGTATACTGCTCTGAAGAAATAGTGTTTTGAATAGAATCAACTACCCATTTTATGTTGAAGATGCAAAGGATTATTTGTACATTGAGTTGAAGTCACATAATTTTAATGTCAGCTTTTCTCTACAATTTCAAGAGAAAAATGCAGGCTGTAGTGTTCACAACAACTCATCATTGTTGCAATCAACTTAGGATAGATAATGGAACTTCAGTCAACATCGGGTTGGGATAATGTTTCATGCAGGAGATCATCTCCCTTAGGGAGGGTTGCCAGTTTGTAGGGGCCTTACCAGTTCTGTGATGCCGCTTCACTAGTGTATAGATGTCATCAAACGATTGTTCTTTTGACATCAGGTAGACGAAAGATGAATCATGCACTGCTTCTACTTCACCTCCAAAGTGGGAATTGATATTTTCCATGTTATGATGAGCCATATAACAGCTCAATTCATGAAAGCAAATCACGCTGAAGTTAATGGTGCTTCTATTTTTATTCAAGCACAGGATATGCAAATTACAAAGAGCAATCTAATTGATGCCTTGCTTACACTCAATGATGCTTTGCCACAAACATGGATCAAGTGGATTTAGGTACATCATTCCTATTAAAGAGTGTTTTACTACCTTTCATGCAGGCAACCATGGACACGTATATCTTGGAAATAACCATGCAGGCAACCAATGTGGGAATTGATATTTTCCATGTTATGATGAGCCATATAACAGCTCAATTCATGAAAGCATTATCATCAAAGTCTCGTGAAACTAAGAAAGAAAATATATCACTATACTGTCATAGGTGATATGATGTGAAATTCCCTTTGTTACTGAAAGATGACACTTGTAAGATAAGTCTTCTGCACTATTAATGCCTTTGTGCAAATCATGCCTTTTTTTGCCCTGGTTCAAACTGCAATGGTTGATACGTTGCATCTCTCTATTCCATTTTCTAAATCACCACTCCACCCTTAGAAGTATTAGCAAATGGGAAGTGCAATTGTAGGACATACCTTGAAAAATATGAGAAATGTGAAACACATGTGTCTAAAAGAGAGATGATGTGATGGCTTGGTTAGATCCACTACACTAAGGGAAAGGGCTACAGTTGTGTGAGGAGAGAGAATTGTGCATAAAATGGAGAGGACACCGTAGCTGCTAAAGTCCCTATCTCATGATGAGAGATTTGGGACCAATTCTTATTGATAAGTAACATTTAGGTCATTTGGTGTTAGGATGACACTCGAATCAAATAGTACATTAGATTAAATAGAAAACAATAATATGATAATATAGGAGCGGAGAAATAAATGACATGAGTATTTACGTGGTTCGGTTAAATTAGCCTACGTCCACGGAAAGGAGAGTGATTCCACTATAAGAAAATGTAACAGAGAGTTTACAACAATTAGAGAAATTATTCTCTAATTAAACCCAACATCCAAGAGAATAACCTCACAATTCTCTCACAAGAATTCTCTAAAAATGGTGTTTTCCAACTCTCTAATTCTCTCAAATCTTACAAGCCTACAACTCTTGGTGGTCATACTTTTAAAATGACTAAGGCTGCCTTTATATATATATAGCCCTTACTTCACTAACTTTTGCATGATAATGATGCATGCATGGGCCTTGATATATATAGCCCTCACTTCACTAACTTTTGCATGATAATGATGCATGCATGGGCCTTTATATATACTTCATGCAGATGAGAGACGTGGCTTTTCATAAACCACAAAAATTAATTCAAGTCATTTAACAAATCTCCACCTTGACTTGAATTTTATAGTAGTCTCACTCCACCTTTGCTAGATAACTCAATTATCGGCAACACCAATCAAATTCAAGCAATGCTTGAACTTGATTCTTGGAAGAGGCTTTGTCAACATATCTGTGGGATTTTCATAAGTTGAAATCTTTTTCACTAAGATATCACCTTGCGAAATAACATCACGAACAAAGTGATACTTGATATCGATGTGCTTAGTTCTTTCATGGAACATCTGATCTTTAGTCAAATGAATGGCACTTTGACTATCACATAAAATGTCGATCTTGTCATAACAAGAACTGAGTGAGCTCCCCAAGTAAGCCTCTTAACCAGATCCCTTCTTTAATCACCTCTGTCACTGCAATGTACTCTGCCTCTGTCGTTGATAACACAAACACGGGCTGCAACGAAGCTTTCTAGCTAATTGCACTTCCACCTAGAGTGAATACATAGCCTGTCAGTGATCTTCTTTTATCAAGATCACCAACATAGTCAAAGTCAACATAGCCAACTAGAGAACTACAACTCTTGCCAAACTCCAGATAAGCGTTTGAAGTCCCACGCAAATATCATAGAATCCATTTCACTGCATTCCAATGTGATTTTCCAGGACAAGCCATGTATCTGCTGACCACACTCACAACATGTGAAATATTTGGATGCGTACAAACCATAGCATACATCATGCTACCAACTGCACTGGAGTAGGGAACTCTTGCCATGTATTTCTTTTCATTATCTAACTTTGGTGATAAAGAAGCTGATAACTTAAAATGCACTGCAAACGGAGTCGATATTGGTTTAGCATTTTTCATACCAAACCTCTCCAACACTTTCTCAATATAACTCTTCTGAGTTAAATACAGCTTTCCACCAATACGATCTCTTTCGATTTTCATGCCAAGGATCCTTTTTGCTGCACCAAGATCCTTCATCTCGAACACTCTGTTCAAATGCGTCTTTAATTCTTCAATATCCGACATATTTTTAGCTACAATCAACATGTCATCAACATAAAGAAGTAGATAGATAAATGAACCATCATGAGTCTTCCTGAAATAGACACAATTGTCATAACTGCTTCTTGAGTATCCGCTGCCAACCATAAAGGAATCAAATCGCTTGTACCACTGTCTCGAAGACTGTTTTAAACCGTATAACGATTTCTTCAATAGGCAAACTGTTGGGGACAAGGTCGTCAGTGTGGAAGAACAAACAATGTCTGTTATGAAGAAGAACCTACGTATGAGAATGAACAAGATATATATATATATATATATATATATATAGAGAGAGAGAGAGAGAGAGAGAGAGAGAGAGAGAGAGGCACAAAGAAACGTTTTATTTCTTAATAGCAATAGTTACAAATGACAACCAACAACCTTAACTAAAGGTTACAGAGTCACTTTATATAGTGACTATCTTAGGGCAACTGCCCTTTATGTTATTTACAGAAATAGCCCAAACTTGGGCTGTCCAAAGGGACAGTGTGAATACGGTCATTATACATTCATATTCGACACTCCCCCGTAATGGGCGTATACATGGGTTATCTGAAATTACAGGTATATACAAGGTTTATCGGACAAATTGGTTTTGTTCGAGTCAGCAAGATCTGAAGACAAAAGCTCGAACCGGTCAGGTCGGAAGAGCTGAAGCCGATCCTCAAAGAACCGATGTCGGTTGTCCGAAACCATCCTGTGCTGTGTGTTCGACTTTAACCAGACCGATTTTTCGTTACGCTCATCTGGTGCCGAAGGGACCGGAAGCGGTCCGCCGAAAGACACTTGGTCATTCCATTTGCGACATTATCGATTGTGGATATCTTCTCGAGACCGATTTTCCCTGAAATGACACAGTCCCGAACAAAGTGATATCGAACGTTGATATGCTTGGAGGCGTTGTGGTGAACCGGATTTTTTGACAAAGCAACAACACCTTGACTGTCACTATAGAGAACTGGACGCAACTACATATTCCGCTTCGGTCGTTGAGGTGGCTATGCACTCCTGAAGTTTCGACTTCCACGAGATTGCTCCATTGCCAAATTTGAAACAATATTCGGTTGTTAATTTCCGAATGTCCACACAGTTGGCGAAGTTCGAGTTGAGGTTGAGTTCGGGCCAAAAAGAATGACGTGGTCTTTTGTGCCAACTAGATATCTGAACACATGCTTGACTGCGTTCCAGTGCGATTGACCTGGGTTGTGCATGAATCTGCTGACGACTCCTACGACGTGAGAAATATCAGGCCGTGTTGCGACCATCGTGTACATAAGGGAGCCAACTGCCAGTGTATACAGTACCGACTTCATATCTTCCCCCTCCAGATCGAATGTCGGGCAGTCTCGCTGAGACAACCAAAGGTTAATGGGGAGTAGGGTCAAGGCAAACTTGGCCGAGTACATGTTGAAGCAATCCAAGACATGTCCAATGTAGTCGGTTTGAGACAAGAAAAGTTGTCGTTTATCATGATGCCGATTGATCTTCATACCAAGTATGTGTCTTGCCGGACCGAGGTTCTTCATGGAAAACTTCAACCGCAGTTTCCGAACGAGTTCGGTGAGCTCTTTGGCATGTCGGCCAGAGAGGAGCATGTTGTCCACGTAAATGATGAGAAAGATAGGAGACCCGTCTTGAGCTGTTTTGGTGAAGAGACAATGGTCCTCATCGCTCTTGGAGAAGCCGACCGACTGGATGAAGTCGTCGAACTTCTTGTACCACTATCAAGGTGCGTGTTTCAGGCCGTATAAACTCTTCTTGAGTCGGTGACTAGATGTTCCTGGCCGGATGCCACAAAGCCTTTCGGCTGCTCCATATAGATTTTCTCCTATAGTTCATCGTGGAGGAATGTCGTATTTACATCTAGCTGAATTAGCTCCAAGTTGTCGGCAGCCACGATGCCGAGCATGAAACAAAGGGTTGTCATTTTCACCACTGGTGAAAAGATTTCATCGAAGTCGACGCCATATTCTTGTCGAAATCCCTTCGCAACTAATCTGGCCTTGTACTTTGGGTTGGTCGAGTCAGACGTCTCTTTTAGTCGATAGACCCACTTACACGGAAGAGCATGTCGATTCTCTTCCGACTCCATGGCTAGATGCCAGGTGGCTGAGTCGGCAAATGCCGATGCTTCTTCGTAGGACGTCTGTTCGCCGGCGTCGGTAAAGAAAATTCCAAGAGAGTACCTTTTCGGAGGTTGCGATAGTCTCTCGGATCATCGAGGTATGACTGGACTGGTCGCATTGAGATAGATGTCGGATGGTCGGAAGCCGAGCCATTCGGCTGTGCTAAATCGGTGGATTCAGGACAGGAGGTGTCGGTTACCCGTGAAACCGATCTCGTATTGTGGGCTGGGCCTTCATGAAAGGTTGGCACTTCGGAAAATATTACCCTTCGGACTTCAATAGGCCTTTCGACTGTTTTATGCATAGCCGACTCGTTGAACACAACGTCCGAACTTCGGACGATTTGTCTGTGCTTGGGGTCCTAGAGTCGGTATTTGATCTCGCCGTTAGGTCTATATCCAAGGAAAACACATTTCCTTGATCTTGGTTCGAGTTTCCGGCGGTCGTCTTTCGGTATGAGAGCATACGACTCACAACTGAAGATCCTCAACTTGTCATAATTCGGCTTACTGCCGGTCCATATTTCTTGAGGTATTTTAAGTCCTAGAGGTCTACTTGGCAACATATTTATGATGTGTACTGCCGTAAATAGAGCCTCCGACAGTCCGGAGTGTTGGAGCATGGATAATATGTGTTCTTGAATCGTCTGATTCATGCGTTCAACAATTCCGTTCTGCTCCGGACTATAGGGTGCCGTATATTCACGTCGAATGCCGCGTTCCTGGCAGAATTTGACGAATTCGTCAGACTTGAATTCTCCTCCATTATTGGTATGGAGACATTTTAGTTTCCGACCAGTCTGGTTTTCGACCATTGCAAGCCATTCAGAGAAGATCGGGAACACCTGATCTTTGGTTCTAATGCGATAAGCCCACACCTTCCGAGTCGAGTCGTCAATAAAACTGACGAAGTACGAAGCACCGCCGAGAGACTGATGTGGCATCCGGCCACAGACGTCTAAGTGGACCAAATCAAGGGGACTTGATTCTCTTGGTGCTGATGTCGGGTGTGATGCGGCTACCTATATGCCGTACTGGCAATGCTCGCAGAATTGGTGATCCAAGAAGGAGAGCTTCGGGATGTAACCAGCTCTAGATAAGTGTGTTATGCCGGCCTTGCTGAGGTGTCCAAGTCATCTATGCCATACCGATGACACGGGGATATCAACAAAAAATAAGTCACTCTCTTTGAGTGTGACATATAAAGGGTACATGGAATGTACCTTTGGTTCTCGAGCAAGCAAGAGGTTCCCTTTGTGGAGTGTCCACCCTCCTGATGAGAATCCGGCACGGATGCCAGCTTTATCAAGTTGTCCGACTAAGATCAAGGGTCTTGAGAGCTAAGGAACGTGTCAGATGTTGTGTAATATGAGTGTAGAGCCACTCGGAAGGTTGAGCTCTACGGTGCCGATTCCGATTATAGCACAATGTTGCGAGTTTCCGACTTGAACTGAGTCGGAATCCCGGTCCGAGTATTGTCAAAACTGAGATCGGTGAGGTGTCACATGATACGATGCGCCCGAGTCCAGGAGCCATGTGCTCAATTCCTCAGTCGTAAGCAGAACTTCTGATTCGACTAGGTTCTTCTCTATGGACAATATGTTCGTGTCAGTCGTCAAAATTTCGGTTGAAGAGCCGACGTAGTTAACCTCCTCATGCCGGCTACTCTTCTAATTTTCTCTCTGAGCTTTGTCAGTTTTTGCTTTGAGTGCCCGGCAGTCAGCTTTGATGTGTCCCGGTTTCTTGCAGTAGTTGCAGATTCGGTTGTCTTGGGACTTGCTCTGGCTTCGTTGATTGTTCGGCGGTCGGGAAGAACTTCTTCCCCGGTTGTTCGATTGGTCGGTCGAACCTTGTACTATGTAAGCTCCATCTGCCGAGTCTTTGGCGAAAGACTTTCTCCGAGTTGCTTCAGTCAGCATTGCACTCGTGACTTCGGAGTACTTAACGGCAGACGTTGAAGCATTGGACACGGTTGTAATGAAAGTTTCCCATGAAGAGGGGAGATTACTCATGAGTATCATTGCTCTGAGTTCATCCTCGATTGTCGTCCCCTGAGACGAGATTTGGGAGCTTATGCTTTCGTACTCATTGAGGTGTGCCTGAACCGAATCGGATTCTTTCATCCGCAAGTTGTAGAGGCATCGGATCAGATACATCTTTGTTGCGGCGACCTTCTTTTCATAAGTTTCCAACAGTGTTTTCCAAAGTTCAAAAGTTGTCGAGCATGATTGCACTGTGAAATACACTAAGTCTGACAAGTGCATCCAAATCATGGCGCGGACGATTCTGTCCAACTTTAGCCACTCGTTTGCCTTGTATGCTTCTAGCGGATTTTCATTCTCAATCGGGTCTATCTGATCCTTGACTATGAGATAGTCTTGCATTTGTTCCTTCTAGAAGTTGAAGTTCGAACCGTCGAACTTCCTTAGACTCATCTCCGATGAGCCGGATGTTGATGCCATCCGCTTCAGTTTCGGTTGGTAAGACTCGGGTCGGAGTTGACTACGAACCTTAGTGGAGTGCAGCCGGTCTGCTCACCCAATATCGTTCTAGTCGGTTTTGAACCCGAGTCGGTTTGGTTTCAGATACTTGATGCTGAACTTGCTCGGAGTGACTCCGGTAACTTGAGGGACAGAACTGGCTGGTCTTCTTGAATGTTGCCGAGTCGGAGTGAGCCCGATCAACCTCTGATTGTATGCCGAATACCGATTACAAGAAATCAATTGTTTGGGCCGATTTTGCTTCGGATGACTGCAACGATGAGAGGGACGGATCCAATTGATCCTCCCGAATGTCGATCAGCCGAATGAAGCACGAATTTGGTTGTTGCCAAGAGACCAATCTGCAGCGGGTGGTTACAACAAGCGGGTGAATAGCGTCCGGTGACCTATTCGGATGTCGTTTAACCGAATGAAGCACAATTGGGTCGGGTGTTGCACAGGGAGCTTGCCTCAAGTGGTTACAATCACAGGAATAGAGTACAACCGGTTAGCTTACTCCAATAAGTGATTTAACATAGTGAGATGCAAACTTCTTGTTTGTCTTCTCTTTTCTCTGTTCTTCAAGAAGTTACAAAAAACAGAATGTTGTGGTGTATGATGACGGCCAGAAACGGGTTGAAGAACCTCCAATGCTCTGATACCAAATTGTTGAGCGGCAAGCTCAACCGGAGCCGGATCGGCTGAATAAGCCGGAGCCGGTAAGCGAGACGGATCGGGTGAAACGGATCGGTATGACGGTGAGCAACCGAACCGGCAAGCAGTGGAGGCCGGGTGCAATCTGTAACCGGAAGACTAGTCGGAAGCCTAGTATAGGATAGACTACTAGGTAGCTATAGTCTCGTAGTAAGTGTCAGATGCTCGTGTGAGCATTGAAGTACATGGTACTTCTGTCAGTCCCAAGAGGACTTGTATAAATATTGCTACTTAGCACAGTGTGTGTACAGAGTCTTGATATAATTTTGAAATTGTGTTCTGCTCTCTCTGTCTCTGTCTCTGTCTCTCTATGTGTGTGTGTGTTGTTCTCTGTTTTACGCTTCCGCAAACACTTACGTTTACATGGTATCAGAGCGCGAGGGTTGAGAACCTCTGCTGCAGACATTTACTCTTGTGAAGAAAACCCTAACAGGTCGAAAACAGACACAGTAGAAGACATGGATAGAGGCATGGCTACGTCGCTCCCGGTGGAGAAGCTCGACAGGAGCAACTACGCATCCTGGTCTTACAAGATGCACCAGTACCTGCTTGGACACGAGTACTGGAGTTATGTCGAAGGAGAGAATGATGCGGCGCCCGACTCGACACACAAGGACTTCCCGGTATGGGAACAGGGGGCAAGCAGGGTGATGTACTTCTTCGCATCCAGTGTCGGCGATCAGCTGCTCAGCCACATCCGTGACGCCAAGACACCAAAGGATGCTTGGGGGAACCTGAAAAAGGTTTTCGCCGCAAGCACCACTGCCCGGAAGCTGCAACTCAGACAAGAGTTGAGCAATGTTCGACAGAAGAACATGTCCGTGGCAGACTACACGGGCCGGATAAAGGAAATCTGCAACTCGCTCGCCTCTATCAATGTTACCGTAGAGGAAGACGAGATGGTGCAGGTATGTCTCGGAGGCCTGGCGTCCATGTTCGGAGCATTCCGGACTGCGGTGTGTACAAGGGAGAATACCCCCTCATTCTTCGACTTACAGTCGATGCTCCTTGTAGAGGAGAACCACGCTGGTGCATCTACCAATGCATCCCCAGACAGCCGAATGTTGTACACGGGAACAGATCGACACTGTGGGCGTGGTGGAAGAGGTGGGTCGGCACGCAATGGAGGCGGCCGGCAAGAGCAGGAACGGAGGCACTATGAGTGTGCCAACAGCAGTTCCGGGACTTCCACAAGCAGGGGGAGTCAAGGCGGTGCCGGAGGCCGGCAAGACAAATCCGCTACGGAATGCTGGTACTGTGGCAAAAAAGTCCACAGGGAAAGCGAGTGCTAGAGAAAGCGTGCCGATTCGGACAAATCCAGATCCGGCAAGACTGGTAAGGATGGCCGACAAAACTCGCACTACGCAAACGGATCAGGAGGATCCGGAACCGGAAAGGCCGGTAAGGGGCCAGCCTTGGTGATGAATCACAAGGCAAACTCAATGAAGAAGACCACTTCCAAAACGGAGGAAGTGTGGTATGTTGATTCCGGCGCGTCGAACCACATGACGAGCCACAAAGAGTGGTTCTCCTTTCTGGAGAAACCGGATCAACCAGGAGTAGTCGAAACCGGAGATGACACTCCTCACCCAATCATGCACGTCGGAGAAGTCCCTCTAAGCCACGTCGGACAGAAAGGGAAGCTGATGAACGTATTACACGTTCCGACGATCACGAAGAACCTGGTGTCCGTCGGTCAGATTGTCGACCAGGGGATGCAGGTGCGGTTTACGCACCTCAGGTGCTTCATTGAGGATGAGGGCGAAGTCATTGCGCAAGGGCGCAGAGACGGGAGGATGTTTATCCTCAACACCAATGACATTGGCACCGCTCTGTTCGCGAAACGACAGAAGGTCGAGTCGGACATCGACCTATGGCACAAGCGGATAGGCCACGTCAACTACCAGAGGCTTCAAGACCTGCAAACGAAACAAGTCGTTTTCGGTTTGCCGAAGTTCAGCAGCCGGAGAGCTGAAATTTGTGAAGCCTGCCAACTTGGGAAGCAACACCGGCTTCCATTCCCCACCAAACGGAACCGGAACCGTAACAAGCTCGATCTCATCCATTCGGATGTGTGGGGACCGGCACAAAGTGTAAGCCTTGGCGGGAGCCGATACTTCGTCTCCTTCATCGACGACTATACTCGACATACTTGGATCTACCTCATTGAGCGGAAGAGCGAAGTCTTCAACTGTTTCCGGAGCCTCCAGAAGATGGTGGAACGGGAATCGGAGAGGAAGATCAAATGCCTTCGGTCGGATGGCGGAAAGGAATATTTTTCCGGCCAATGCACTAGTTATCTGCAGCAGAAGGGAATTCGGCGAGAGTTCAGCTGCAGATACACACCGGAGGAAAACGGTGTGGCCGAAAGGAAGAACCGGGCACTCGTCGAAGCGGCAAGGACAATGCTGGAGGAGAAGAGCATGCCCCGGTTCTACTGGGCGGAGGCGGTCCAGACGGCCGTCTACATACAAAACCGCATTGGTGACAAGGTGTCAGCTCATGACCTGTATTTCGGGCGCAAGCCGAACTTAAGACACCTTCGGATATTCGGCAACATAGCATATGTGCATGTGCCAGATCAGAAGCGGAGAAAGCTGGATGCAAAATCGGAAAAATGCATCCTCGTCGGCTATGCTCCAGAGCGAAAGGGGTATAAGTGCTATAACCCCCGGACGAAGGAAGTCCGAGTTAGCCGGGATGTCGAGTTCGATGAATCGGCATCCTGGTACTCCGTATCGACTCCGACTTCCGATCCCGACCCAATGTCGGAAGATCAGGCCAGTGAGCCTGAATCAGCCTTGGAAGAGGATGATGAAGCCGGGACTCAAGATGAGAGTCCGGAATCGTTGCGGTTAAGTGGCCAGAACGAGCGACTGAGTCGGTTGGACCAGTCAGATGAAGAGAAGGCAAGTGGTGGAGACTCTGCCGTGCTCTCCCCGCGCAAGGAACCAAGGAAACGGTTCACGCGCAAAGAGAAGGGGAAGAGGAAGATGCCGGAATTCGAAACCGGCAACGATGAGTCGGATCGGTGCGTATCCGACTCCGGAAAGGAGAAAGACGGATCTTCGGCAACGAAGACCGAACTGGCCAAGAAGGGCCTCAAATCAGGTGACGGTGCGTTGCGCCGATCAACCCGCCAGAAGGATCCCGTCATGCGGTACGGGTACAATGAATACATGGCGCATCATTATGCGTACATGTCTAAGGTAACAGAAGTGCGTGAGCTGGAGAGCTACGCAGAAGCGGCAAAGGACGCAAATTGGCGTGCCGCTATGGACGAAGAAATGCGGGCACTCGATGCCAACGAAACTTGGGACCTAGTTGATCCTCCCCGTCACTGTAAACCGATCGGATGCAAGTGGGTGTACAAGGTCAAGTACAACGCCGACGGTTCTGTTAACCGGTACAAAGCCCGGTTAGTGGCGAAGGGATACGCGCAGACCCATGGAATCGACTACGACGAGACCTTCGCTCCTGTGGCGAAGATGACGACGGTTCGTGTGGTACTGGCGGTTGCTGCGGCAAGGGGGTGGCATCTTCTCCAGATGGATGTGAAGAATGCCTTCCTTCAAGGAGAGCTTGAAGAAGAAGTCTTTATGACTCAGCCCCCCGGATTTCAATCGGAGATGAACAAATCGGTGGTATGCCGATTGAAGAAGTCGCTTTACGGCTTGAAGCAAGCCCCCCGAGCTTGGAATGCGAAGATCACGCACCGGTTGCGTAAGCTGGGGTTTGCTGTCTCTAAGTTGGACTCTTCGTTGTTCATCCGGCAAGGCTCTGACGGTCCGGTATGTATACTCTTGTATGTGGATGATTTAGTCATCACCGGACCGGGTCTTCTTGAAATCAACTGCGTCAAGTCCCAGTTGTCGGACGCATTCGAAATGAAGGACCTGGGGGACCTTCATTATTTTCTTGGAATCGAAGTGATCCGGACCCCCGACGACATTTTGCTCTCACAACGACATTACGTGTTGAATATGCTGTATAAGTTCGGCATGTCGGATTGCCGACCTGTCTCCACACCCCTGGATCGGAACCAGAAGCTCCGTCCCAACTCCGGACCGACCTGCAATGAGAAACGGTTCCAACAGGTTGTCGGAAGCCTGATCTACTTAACCATCACCCGACCCGACATCAGCTATCCGGTCGGCATGGTAAGTCAGTTCATGCAGAAGCCGACTGTGGAACACCTTCAGTGCGCGCAACATATATTACGGTATGTCAGCGGCACTAAGGACCGGGGACTGCTATACCGGCGAGGTATACCCGAAGAGCTTGTCGGTTACACAGATGCTGACTGGGCCGGCGATGCGTCTGATCGCCGCTCCACTTCCGGATACATGTTCTCCATAGGTAGCGCGGCCGTTGCGTGGAGCAGCAAGAAGCAACCCACAGTGGCTTTGTCAAGCACTGAGGCTGAGTACCGGGCCGCTACCGTTGCCACTTGTGAAGCCATTTGGCTTCGGCGACTGCTGTGAGACTTGCGGATCGAGGTACCGAACCCGATCCCGATTTACTGCGATAACATGAGCAGCCTGCAGCTCGCCAGGAACCCCGTGTTCCATGCTCGCACAAAGCACATCGAGGTGCACTACCACTTCGTGCGTGAGCGGGTCCTGAGCGGTGAAGTTGACCTACGGTATGTTCATACGGATCGGCAACTTGCCGACATCTTCACCAAGCCGCTCGGATCGGACAAGTTGCAGCACTTTACCGACATGCTTGGTATTCAGCATCTCGACGTGCCGCACTTGAGGGGGAGAAGCAAGGGCAAAGTCTCTACCGAAACGGGCAAAGGCCAAAAAACTGTTGAACCCGTCGGTAAGAGGAGAGCCGGAAGAAGAGGAGACAAGGAGATGAAGGAAGCCGAGTCGAGGAAGGAAGTCGACACATCCGAACAGGTCAGAGCAAGCGGCTGTGAAGAAGAGTTGTGCACTCAGGAAGAGAAGTGCATGCTGTGCGGAGGTCATCACGACGGTACTGACCATGATGCGGAGTTGAATGAAGAATTCGATTTCGGTTCACCGGCTGAAGAAGCCGAGGGAAGCATGGAGAAGGCCAAGACATGGAAGTGGTCCGATGTGGTGAGAGGCCTGAAGCCGGAAGTCGAATCGGAGTGTACCGATTCGGACAAGAGCTGGAACGAGTCGGAGACAGCTGACTCGAATCAACAGATGGATCCGGATGAGTCGGATCGACTGAAGGCCAAGGGGACACGGACACAGCGGAAGTCGATGCCATCGTGGGAGAACCGACGGATCGGCAAGCGCCGGAGTCACAACAACGTGAGTGCTGAGATGGGCCTATTGAGTAGACATGCCGACCGAGAGGGTCGAGGCGCGCAGAACCAAAGGGGTCGCGGCAAACGGGACCGGACCGGACGAGGAGCGCGAGCAAGGCGGAGTGACGCCAGGAGAAGTCGGTTGGAAGAATCGACTGCCACAGAGGTCGACACTACGACCCCACCTCAGGTTGAGCTTGAGGGGGAGTGTTGAGCGGCAAGCTCAATCGGAGCCGGATCGGCTGAATAAGCCGGAGCCGGTAAGCGAGACGGATCGGGCGAAACGGATCGGTATGACGATGAGCAACCGAACCGGCAAGCAGTGGAGGCCGGGTGCAATCTGTAACCGGAAGACCAGTCGGAAGCCTAGTATAGGATAGACTACTAGGTAGCTATAGTCTCGTAGTAAGTGTCAGATGCTCGTGTGAGCATTGAAGTACATGGTACTTCTGTCAGTCCCAAGAGGACTTGTATAAATAGTGCTACTTAGCACAGTGTGTGTACAGAGTCTTGATATAATTTTGAAATTGTGTTCTGCTCTCTCTGTCTCTGTCTCTGTCTCTGTCTCTCTCTCTCTCTGTCTCTGTGTTGTTCTCTGTTTTACGCTTGCGCAAACACTTACGTTTACACAAATGTTGGGGACAAGGTCGTCAGTGCGAAAGAACAAACAACGTCAGTTATGGAGAAGAACCTGCGTATGAGAATGAACAAGACACACACACACGCACACACCCACACACACAGATAGGCACAAAGAAACGTTTTATTTCTTAATAGCAACAGTTACAAATGACAACCAACAACCTTAACTAAAGGTTACAGAGTCACTTTATATAGTGACAATCTTAGGGCAACTGCCCTTTATGATATTTACAGAAATAGCCCAAACTTGGGCTGTCCAAAGGGACAGTGTGAATACAGCCATTATACATTCGTATTCGACACAAACATGATCTTCTTTTCCTTCAACAACAAACCCTTCTGGTTGTTTCATGTAAATGTCTTCTTGAAGTTCACCATGCAAAAATGCGGTTTTTACATCAAGTTGTTCTAACTCCAAATCATGCATAGCAACTAATGCAAGCAAGACACAAATAGAACTATGTTTCACAACAGGTGAGAAAATATCATTAAAATCAACACCTGGTACTTGACTGTAGCCTTTAGCTACTAACCATGCCTTGTACCTTGCGTTCTCCACTCCAAGAATTTCTACCTTTATTTTGAAGATCCATTTATAGCCAACAATCCTTTTTCTAGCTGGCGGCTTCACAAGTACCCAAGTTTTGTTTTTATAAAGAGACTCAATTTCTTCTTGCATAGAAAACAACCACTTGGTGGAATCAACAGAAGAAACGGCTTCAGAGTAAGAAGTTGGCTCGCCAATAGAATTTGTTTCTTCTCCAACTGATAAAGCATATGCAACAATATCAACATATCTCTATGGTGGTCTAATTTCTCTTCTTGGTCTATCTCTTGCAATACTTTGTTCTTCCTTAGGAGGTGCTTCTTCCACAACATCAGGCTCCTTTTCTACAGATTCAGGATCAGGTGTTTCAGCCATCACTGGTGGACTTAGAACTTCAAGTTCCACCTGCTTTGATGTACTTCATGTCTTATATGTATCAGAAGAAAACACAAGCTCCTTTCGAGGATTTAGTAGAGCAGATTCATCAAAAGTAACATCTCTACTAATTACGAATTTAGGTGACTTAGGATCAGGACACCACAACCTATATCCTTTCACCCCAAAAGCATAACCAAGAAAAATACATTTTCTAGCTCGAGGCTCCAATTTTCCTTCACTAATATGCATATAAGTAGGACATCCAAATATTCTCAAATTTGAATAATTTGCAAGTTTACCGGACCATACCTCTTTAGGAGTTTTAAACTCAATTGCCGTTGACGGTGAACAATTCACTAGGAAACATGTCGTGGAAACTGCTTCAGCCCAAAAGTGTTTGGACAACCCAACATTGGAAAGCATACAACGAGCCCTTTCCAAAAGAATTCTGTTCATGCGCTCAGCTACGCCATTCTGCTGCGGTGTTTTAACTATTGTGCGATGTTTGGAAATTCCTTCAGCCTCGCAAAACCTGTTAAAATCTCCTCCGCAGAATTCCAAATCATTATTAGTTCGAATACTTCTAATCTGCTTTCCCGTTTGCTTCTCGACCAGAATTTTCCACTTCTTAAAAGTATCAAACACATAACTTTTGTGTTTAAGAAAATAGACCCAGACTTTTCTTGAAAAATCATCAATAAAAGTCAAAAGATATCGAGGTCCTCCTTTTGATGGAACTGGTGTTGGTCCCCACAAATCAAAGTGAATATAATCCAAAGAACCTCTAGTCTTATGGATTCTAGTGCCAACGCTGAGTCTCTTCTGCTTTCCAAATACACAGTGCTCACAAAAATCCATCTTTCCCGTACTTTGGCCACAAAGTAGTCCTCGTTTTCTCAATAAGGTTAAACCTTTTTCTCTCATATGCCCGAGCCTCATGTGCCATAACTTCGTAACATCAAAATCTGACATAGACGATGAAGAAACTGCTACAGAAGCCGTCATTGTCGAGCCATGTAATACATACAGGCTTCCTACTTTTCTAGCCTTCATCACAACCAACGCACCTTTGCTAACTTTTAATACTCCACCTTCAGCTGAGAACTTGCACCTGTTGGCATCAAGGGTGCCTAATGAGATGAGATTCTTCTTCAGATTAGGAACATGCCTCACATCAGTCAATGTTTTGACAATCCTATCAAACATCCGGATCCGTACTGTTCCTATTCCAATAGTTTTGCATGGAGCATTATTCCCCATCAAAACTACTCCTCCATCAATAGACTCGTATGATGAAAACTAGTCCCGATTGGGACACATATGATAAGAACAACCAGTATCCATAATCCACTCATTATTCAGCGTGATTGACTTTTCCGTCACAAGGAGCACATCAACATCGCCTCCCACTTCAACAACAATAGCTTTTCCTGCATCCTCATTTCTATCTTGTGGAGTATTCTTTTTTCTCTGCAACTTATCACAATTCTTGTGAACATGGCCTAGTTCCTTACAATGCCAACACACAACAGATCTACTTCTGGATTTAGATCTAGATTTAGGCCTATCTCTATTGTTCCCTTTTTGTTTAGATCTACCCCTTACTTATAAACCCTGTGCCTGACTATCATTAGTTTGTACAATGATATCATGATCAATCTTTTCTTTAGTTTCCAAAGAAAATTTAACATCTTTTAGAGAAATAGTATTTTTCCCATACAACATAGTTTCTCTAAAATGTCTATATGAATGGGGTAATGAACACAACAACAACAATGCCTTATCTTCATCATCAATAGTAACATCGAGATTTTGCAAATCCATGATAATAGATTCAAACTCATCAATATGAAAACTGAGCGATGTACCTTCACTCATCCGTAGTGAATATAAGCACTGTTTCTTATAAAGTTTGTTCGTTAGAGTTTTTTTCAGATAGAGAGACTCCAAATTTTCCCATAGTGCCTTCGCTGTCTTCTTAGAGATTACCTCCTGCAAAACTTCATTTGCCAAAGACAGTTGAATCGCTGAGCGGGCCTTCTCGTCTATATCCTCCCACATGGTGTCCGTCATACCGTCGGGCCTTACATCTAAAGCCTTCTGAACTCCGTTCTGCACAATGATCGCGCGCATCCTTACTTGCCAAAGAAAGAAGAAAGAAAGAAAGAAAGATATATTAACGTCTTCTAAGGCCAAAATTGGCCCATGAGACAAATGGTTTACAACAAAAATGGGATATTTACCCATTCATCGAAGTAAAAATAAAAATAAGATGAAAAATAGAGTTTAAGCTAAATAGTTCTAAAAAATAACAAACATGTTTTATATAGAAACATGTTCTACTACAATGAAAATGGTGTTATACAATTGTTATTTTCATTTCCATCCAAGTCTCTCGAAAAGAAGCGGAAGGTCAAAGGGTTGCGATGTGGATGTGGCCCGTGGTCCCCATGTAAGAGGTACCCCAACCATAGCTTCTAGTCGACGTAGCTCACGTTCCCTTATCTTCTTAATCTTGTCTACTCCACGTTGACTTGTTTTGAAGCCCAACATTCGAGGGCGTTTCGTTGTTCTTTGCATTTCTGCTTCCTCAAGGGAGAGGCTGAGCGGCGTAAGTGTATCCACATTCATCGTCTCCCCTTGTTCCTGAAAAATTACACTAGTTACATGGTGATGAATACTAAGAGGGTTATCGTTAGCACTTTGTAATTTATTCTCCCTATGTTGTTTTAGGTCTAAGATATATCTACCTAGTCTCTTTACATTCGGGGTATCTAATAGTTTGGAGAGGGTGGGAGAGGGTCCTAGTATGTCTTGGTATTCCGCTCGTATCTCGGCATAAGTTGGGCATTTGCATGTGAAGTGATACTCATCCTCTATCTCTATGTGGCATAACCTACATAACCTTTCCTCTCTAGGGACTCTATTAGCCCGACCATTCTCAATCTCAAGTTGGTGAGATGATATCCTAAGTTGTCCAATGGCCACCCTTAGTGCATTTGATAAGAATGTATCTAAATATCTTGGTCGTGTAATAAAGCCTAGCGTAGAGAAGCGCAAGAAGTGTTCCTTATAGTACACCATTTTAGATGGGAGTGGTTCTCGTGGGGTGATCCATTTGTATCGAGTGTAAATTTGCCATATTTCTTGGCGTATCACTTTATTACGATCTTCGTGAGAGATTAAAGTTTGATCAGTCCCATGGTTGTACTTAAGGGGAGGTAGGTTATTAATGTCTATGCCGTTCGCACGGAGCCAACTCACCACGATGCTATACCAAGAGCTAGTGTCGCCAGACACATATAAAGATCGAGACGCCTCAAAGGCTCGACGGGATATCCTATCTTGTGGTTGGCTATGTATCCGATGAATAAAAACTACCACTTGAAAGAGTGCTTCTACTAACATCGGGGGTAGACTGAACTCAGCTCTAATAATGTCATGTGGTACTGTCGATTTGCTTCGGAGTTGACGTGATAACATTGTCACTAAAGGTCTCTCTAATTGCGTCCACATGAAAGATGGTAAACCTGGAGCCCATACTACTGATGCATACATGAGGGACGGGGTCACTAATGAGTCAAAAAGCCATCCCTTAGTCCGTGGCTCTTGAAAGTATGCCTGATGGCATTGTCTCTCTAAGAGCGAGAGGGATGCATACCCTCTCGTTAGCCTATCTTTGGCTGCCTGGGTCATCGAGAATTTACCTGAGCGAGCACTAAAGGTGACTCCCAAGTATACATACGATCCCACTACCTCAACTGGTTTATGAGAGAGGATTAGGTGACATTGACTCCTAACTCGGGACGATGTATGAAAGATAAGGACTTTAGTTTTCGCTAAATTCACTACCAGTCCTCGTTGTGTACAAAAGTCATCCAGGGCATTAAGATGCTTTTGTAGGTCGTGTTCCGACTCTGAGAGCAAGACAATGTCGTCTGCGTAGAGTAAGAGACTAACTTGCGTCTCCCCAATAGCTACTCCCTTGCCTCCCTTACGAGCAATAAAATCAGTGATCTCATCAATGTAGATCCCAAAAAGAGTCGGTGATAGGGGGCAACCCTGTTTTACACCAATGGTGCTAGTGAAACAATCGGATAGGCCACCTGGGCATCTTACACACCCAGAGACTTGCTCATATAGGGCATAAATGGCCCAGATCATGTCATCTGGTATCTCCAAGCTCTTAAGTCTATCAAACAACCTTTCCCTAGGAACCGTGTCAAAGGCCTTGCGAAAGTCCACAAAGCAACAATATAGTTTCTTCTTACGAGCCTTTGTCTGGTCAATTAAGCACCTGAGTGTGAAGATATGGTCAATAGTGGAGAAGGCTCGTCTAAAGCCAGCTTGCTCAGGTGCTCGAAGACTTAATGTTTCCATATAATCACTGAGCTCCGCTTCCATTACTGCACCATATAGTTTAGCGAGCGTATGACCTATCATAACGGTCCTATATGTATTTGGGTCCATTGAGTCCCCGCCTTTATGTATAGGGGCCACTGTGTTCATGGCCCATTGTGGTGGAAAACCCTCGGCGAGGGCGCGGTTGAAGATTAGAGCGAGAAGGGGGGCTAGGCACTCTCGAGCATATATGATGTGCTCGGCACACAATCCTGTGTGGTCCATGGATTTCCTATGTTGTAATTTTTTGATGACCTTCGTGACCCTAGAGGTCGTGAAAAGTGTCCCCATGGTAGGTCGAGGTGTGGAGGGCATTGGAATGGGTGGTTGGTTCGGGACATGGTAGAGTCTCTCAATATATGTGTGCCAAATATTGGGATCCTCGATGGGTGTTTGTGGTCTCGGTTCCCGTAGCCTCTTCCATGCGAGGGCACAATCCCTACTCATGAGCATATGGTAGAGTTCCCAATATTGAGATGCTTCCCAAGCCCGTCTTTTACGACGTGTCATCTTGCGCATCTCTTTGCGAGCCTGTACTGAGGAAATAGTACCACTAAGCCGCGATACTTTAAGTTGTCTATACAACTCTCTACAATCCTCATCATACCACTTGTTCTGTGGCATAGACCCAACTCTACTATGATTGGAGTCTTTCGTGTATGGGAAGCTACTAGTTGCTGCTGAGTGGAGGATGTGTGTGAGTTCTGTAGTGAGGTGCTCTAAAGGCAAGGAAGAATCAAAAGAGGAGAGATGCGCTTGAACATGTCGAGAATAGATGTCAGCGAGCTCATGCGTGAAATGTATTATAGTGCGATGGGTTGGTTTACTAGAGTTGGTGGCGTGGGAGGCGTCACATTTTAGCTCAAAGTATAGGAAGCTATGGTCTGCGCCAATGGGGCATGGGGCCACCCGGAAGGAGCTAACCATGTGGGTAGCTTCAGGGCGTCCTATTAGGTAATCAACTGTGCTTTCCCCTCCTCCATGTGGGAAACATGTGAGCTCTTCCGAGCCCGGCCACTTGGCTAAGCCATTATATATGATCATCTGGTGTCGGCTTCCAAGTTCAAGCAGATGATGGCCAAAGCTTGTGGCGTCCGCACCTTGATCTTTTGATGTACGTGTTATGCCTAAGGCTAAAGGGTCGACATTCACCATTTCTAGGTTTCTATCCATCTGAAATATTGTGCATTGGCGGGATTGGGTTCTCGCATTGAAATCTCCTACAAGGAAGACTTCCCCTTGAGAAGAATATCGGATTATGTCATCCGATAAAGGTTCGTATGGAGAAGGCCCATGTGGCGTTCCTTCATCAACTATACTCGCCACTCCAGCCATATTATACCGAGATCCTTTCGGGGGGAAGTAACAAATGGCAATAAATATCACCTGATCTTTGCTAGTGAGTACTTTCACCCACATAAAACGGGCTTCTGGGTCTTTCTTTAGTATTTCTATCCTACTATGTATCTCTCTCCGAAATAATATCGCAACCCCTCCAGACCCTCTAGTAGTGTGTCGACGTGAGGTTTGTCTAAAGACAGATTCCCAACGAAAACCATCAACTCGTGGTAATCCTCGATTTGGACTTTGATGTGTTTCTACCAAAAAAAGTATATCAGATACCCTCAAAATCTCCTCTAGACGGCCAGGGTGTGTCCAAAGTGCACCGTTACAATTCCATAAACTCATCCTAAGTCTATTATTTGTCACATGGGCCACACGCCGTCAATTGGCAGCGCGATCATTTATTATGACCCGTCCGTCTCGGTAGAAGGCACGATGCCCCTCTTTACGAGCTTGTATGACTCGCGGCATACAAGTTTTACGATGCTCAATTTGCATCTTGGTCAAGTCTTCATCGAGGTAGATGGGCTCCCCGCCCAATCCTCGAAGAATTGGTCTCTTTTTAAAAAGGCGATTCTAGATTCCGAGTCCTTAAATTGAAGAACTAAAGCTCTTTTCCTAGTGGTGTCACGCCCTACCCTCCAAGTTTTAGTGATTGGTAGGGCTTCATATCCCAACATTTTACCCAAT